>NC_135177.1:15562225-15911809 GCF_041146795.1 Maylandia zebra | reverse complement strand
TAAGCTCATTTATGTCTCTGAGATTTGTATTACACAGTGCGTCTCTATTCAAATTGACTTGCAGGTGAACTCTGTGATCAGCGTAGCAGGGGAAAGGGCTGTCGCTGCTTCCTTCTCACTCTCTGTTGTCTACCTGCATCAACATGATTTTCTCATCAAGAAGGAAAGGAGCTGAAGGTTCACGCTGTTCAGCATTGCTTTTCCATTATACCTCTCTGTCTACATTGCTACGTAGACAGAGAGAAAGGCGGGAACCCACCAGCAACAATTTTCCTAGGGGATAACACCTGTAACATGAGCTGAGGTGGAGTTGTATGTGCGTGTGTGTGAAGTGCCTCTCAGAGGGAGAGGAGGGGGAAAAAAGTCCTCTACTGTCTACTTCTATCTCCATCTGCATGGAAATCCACTGTGGATTATCAAACTGACGCAGGCATGATTTAACTCTTTTTGATTAGCGCTCTTCCTCTCATCCCTGTGGTGTTTTTAGGCCCCGCAGACAAAAAAGGATGAGCAAACCAGCTGAGGCAGTTGCTCATCACTAGTCCAGATTACAGTGATACTGATTGTTTTCCCAGGAAAGCTGCACAGGCTTGAGTAAAAGAAGGATGGATTACTCAGATATTAGCAGAGTAGGCAATGCAGCTGTTTATATCACTGTGTGGATAACCTTCCCAGAAGGCCTGTTCAGCAACAAGAGCTGAAAGGCGTGTAGGAAAAGAGCTACTTTCCACACCGTGGCTAGATTGTCCACAGGATGTATGGATAAAAAGCAAGACAGTGTAAAAGGATCAGCAGTTATCTTGGTTTTAGGCTTCCTGAGTTGTCGCAGTCTTTAGCCAGTTGGCTTTCTTGGGATAATCCCAGCATCCTTGCAAAGGTTTTATATCAGTGTCCTTATCCAGTGGCTTTAATTCACTGTCACCTCTGTATTGATTTTCTCTGTGCTATTACGCTGCACCACCGGGTAAGTGAAGTGTTTCGGTTCAGGTGGGAGACCGCGACAGATCATCACTCATCACGGCAGAGGGGTCAAGAGGTAAAATCACACAATTTGCAGGTGGGCAAAAAAAATTTGTAATTACTCCCCTGAAGAACACATCCAGGCCTACAAGCTTGCATTTAACGAATATTGATTCTAGTAATGTGCAAGATCATGCTCGCTGTGATGTAGCTGCATTCTGCTGACTGCGTACCAAATCATCATTAGTCAGGCATGTGTGAATCAAATCTGATCATTGTTTTTGTTTTCTGTTGTAGGTATTTCAGGATCATAACTGGGAGATTATTTATTTATCACTGAAGTGGAAATGTTACTGTCAGTCCCTTTCTTATTTGCAACAACGGTTTGACATTTTAGAGAATTTGATTTCTGATGCAAAGAATGAGCTGGTGGCCATGGGAGAGAGAGTCTGAAGATAGCCATCCAACTACAACAACAATCCTCTCACGATCATAACATCATATTAGACACAAACAATAACAATAACTCATTGCCAAACAAAATCTTGAACTATCCCTTCAAGTAAAAGCAGGCTAATGATGTTTGTTTTCTTTACTGCACAATGTCATAACAGTGTGAAGTTCATGTTCATCAGCTCTGTGCATCATATGATCATGTGATCATGATTCACATTCACTCAAAAATAAATCTAAGTCAAAGAGTTTTTCTCTGAAAATACCATAAAGGCATAAATAGAAATAAACATTGTTCAGTACTTGAACAAACTGTACTTTTCACAGCTAACCAGTTCATAACTTTCACCTATGTCCTGATGCTGTTTCCAACTCTCACCATCATTTATTGTGGGTCTGCAATGCCACCTGGTGGTTAAGGTGTGCTACTGCCTTTAAATGAACAAGATGAGCTAAGCTGCCAGAAATGTGTGATGACTGACTATTAACTAAAGATAAGAGAGATCTATGCACATGTACTTAGGGTCTGTGAGTGCATTTTGGATGCTTGAAAGTGTGAGCAAGTGGCTGCTATCTAGTTTTGTATTATTTGTTTGTTTTTTTAAAAGAAGTTCAAAGGCCTAATGTTGTTTGAATTTGATATCTATTCAGTTTTTGTGCTATAGAGTCCTTTAACAGTTTCCTTTGGGTTACATAGAAATGCTTTTCTTTCCTTTGTCTCCATAATTCATATTTATGAAACGCATCCCTTCAGTGTTTCTTTGGGTTGATGTTTCACCTCCAGGAATAGCCGGCTGTTGCTGAAAGATTACAGGACACAAAACAAATCGTGATGGAGAGCCAGCCATCTGATGCTGTAAAAGGGTCTCTCTATCTACTTTTGCCCAGGAGGTAAAAGAACTGTTATGCGAGTGGCTACGGATATCTGAATATCTTATCACTGGGCACATTCGCAAATTCACATCAATCGCTTCTGTGTTAATGCAATCCATTATTCATGTGCTGCAGCTTTTAAGAAAGAGGTCCTTTTGTTCCAACTCGAAAATTCAAGGTAAACTTGAGAAGCAAAAATCGGTACTGATGGTAGTGGTGCCAGTAGACTACTCAGTGCTTGGCTCACTGTATTCACCAAATATAAATGAGTTCTTTGGCTCAAACACAAGGCTTTCCCATTTGCCCGATGAATAAAACTCATTCAATTTTCTCAAAAATGTTTGCCTTGCCCATACTAAATAGCAATTGTGACTTTGCCTGCACACAGAGATCCCAGAGCTTAACTGACGTTGACTATGTATTTGTTAAAAGAAATATGCGATCCGGACGCTAAAACATGCGGTTTGTTGTGTTTTAATTAGGCCACAGCATAATAGCTGTGAGAGATAATCAGTGTCGCAGATGGAGACACAGAGGCAGAAGACAGGAGAGACCATTATCATCAAGAGCACTGAGAGCTTTATAATGCAAAAGCAGCTGTGGCGTGAAGGGATAACATCGCATTAATTATGATAAAGAGACGATAAAGAGAAGAGGGGTCGATGAAATGGTGGATTTAATGAATTATCTGAGTTGCCTTTCTTAATTACAAAGGCTGTTTGTGTGTGTGTGTGTGTGTGTGTGTGTGTGTGTGTGTGTGTGTGTGTGTGTGTGTATGAAGGCTAATCTTTGCATGTAGTATAAATCTTTGCCTACACACACACACAAACACATACAAGCCAGTAGGAAAGCCATTATTATCCTTCCATTATCCCACAATGTCTGTCTTGAAACCAGACACACCGCGTCATTTAAGAAAGTCACTGCAAATTTACTTTAAGGTCTAAAGTGCTAAATAATTTATAACAGTGTCTGCTGCCACCACTACATCGAGTATTCAAAATAAAAATAAAAAATATCCCAACTAACCCAGTCGGCCTTCCACTTAATTCCCTCGTCACCCCGCTGTCTGCCAGCACTCTCCTCTCTGGAAGGCCTTTTAAGAGCTGCTCGAGGGTTTGCGTGCCAGATTTCCCAAACAAACTCTTGTGTACACCTGCTTATTAATAATCTACTGTTCCCTGCCATGTGGCACACTTCATCATAAGAGACCTTAGCATGACCTCTAGCTGCAGGAAGCATATGGTACTCATGGCTTAGTTTGACCTACAACTTGACTGCACTTGTTATTTTCAAGCTGTGAGGCAGCTCCTAAAATCACCCACAATAACTGAGAAGATTTTCCTGCCATTTATATTTGAAATGTGTGGACATGGCCTGAAAGAGCTCTTCCTAAACTGGTTACTAAATGTACGTGGACATTGAAACCAGTGATTTACTGAATGGGGTTGAAATACAAGAAAGAAAACAAAAAGTATGAACATTTTTTCAAACTTATGTCTTTCCTCTGTCATGGGTGAATTGTATTTCTGTCCACTGTTTCAGAAAATGTATTGGGAATCTTTCAAGGTTGTTATTGCAGCACCTTTAAAACCTACAAGCGCGGATCCAAAAAAAAAGCCACTAATCAGAAGGTCGGTGGTTCGATCCCAGGCTTCCTCCTGGCTGCATGCCAAATATCCTTGGGCAAGATACTAACCCCATGTTTGCCTACTGGTGGTGGTCAGAGGGCCTGGTGGCGTCAGTGTCCGGCAGCCTCGCCTCTGTCAGTGCGCCCTAGGCTACAACGTAGCTTACCATTGCCAGTGTGTGAATGACTGAATGTAGTGTAAAGCGCTTTGGGGTCCTTAAGGACTAGAAAAGCGCTATACAAATGCAGGCCATTTACCACCCTTTTCTTTTGTACAGCTGACTCACATCAGCAGTTAAAGGTATTTAAGGCCAGAGAAAAGTGAGCTCTGGTGCCAGAGAGTCATGTTGGTGGTTGCAGCTAGTGAGCTGTGTTCGGTGATGGTTTACTCCTGCTCTGTGGAGAGGAGTGTTTCTTGACTAAACTTTTTTTAACTTACTTTTCAGTTTACTGACCGATGCCTGAGTCTTTGTTTGTTTCTTCAAATGGTGATAGCGGCTTGCCCGTCTCTTTTAGCTGAGTTATTAATAGAAACTTTAATAAAACTCTTTTATTTAACCCTTTTGCCTCCCTGTCTCCTTTTTCCGACCTGGACACTTTTTGTTGCTTTCCCACATCGCCTGGACCCACTTGGCCATGTTTACCACTATGCAGCATCCCTTCGTTTTTAAACAACAGACCCTAAACATCTGGGAAATGAGGACACCAGCTGCTGGAATTTTGGGAGAGATATCTTGTCCCAGTCTTTCGTTGATATCAGATTCTCATTTGCCAACACTCCTGTGTCTTCTTTGTCATATTTTGCATTTTTCATGATTTATCAAATGTTTCCAACTGATGAAAGGTGTCACCTGCAGCCAGGTCAGCTCAGCACCCGAGTCATCCACTACTAAGCCATGTTAGCAGTCTTGCTGAAATGTGCAAAGCCTTCTCTGAAAAAGCTGTAATCTGGATGAGAACGTGTTGCTTTAAAACCTGTAGATACCTTTCTATATGTACAAGCTGCCAGTTCCATACACACTGATGCACCTCCATGCCATCAGAGATGCAGACTTTGGAATTGAGAGCCGATAACAAGGCAAACATGTGGATAAACATGCATGCCACACTGATTTTTGATGCTGCAGGTATTTATCAAAGTCAAAGGAAAAACCTATGACCCATCCGGCTGTGGACAGCAAACATGCCATCAGTAGGTCTACTTACGTTTTTTGTTTTTGTTTTTTAATCTAATTACATTCACTGACACAACAGTATTGCTACATTCATGCATGAATGGAAGACACTTCAGTTCTGTGTGAGTCACATTAAGCTGCAGTTTATATGATGGTCAATCTTTATGCAAAAATGTGATTAAATAACTGAAAAACTGCTCAGCATACTGCAAAAATGTAACTTACTGCATGTGATACGTGGATTACTTGAATATGTCTTGCATTGGGAAACTAGTCTTCCCCTCTATCAGATGCATCAACTCAACTTCTGTAACATTAATATAACAGTAAAAGCCCAGACATATGTGTGATCCTACGGTGAGATGACTCAGTGATAAGCTACAGGTTGGATTCATTGTCTTAGCACTTTGCTCAACGCTGTGAGACGTCCACCTGCAGCAATTACTAGTTGAGTGAAATACTCTCCCACTAGTGACGTCAGGTGCAGATGATTAAAGACATCCTTTTCTGTGAGTGTTAAATAATGGTGCAATTTGCAGAAGATTGTCTGCTGCAGAACCATATTGTGTGATTCATATACCGTAATATTCCCCGCCTCAGTATTTGCTCTTTGATCTTTATTGTTCTCATGCATTCATGGGGCGATGAATCTACAAAAGAATATAAAATAATATACAATCGATGAGGGGAAAAAGTTCACAAATAAGTGCAGATAAACATCCATATTCCTTGTATGTAAATATGTTTTTTATGAGCAACGGCTCACTGAGCTGTATCGCTCTTACAGTTCAAGCTGTCTCCACGAACAGTCAGTGAACATTCAGTGACAGACACATACCAAAAAGTAGAAATCATAACACAGTAAAGCATGTTGAATATTGTGGTTTTACAGATTACAGCTACTGATGACCAGCCTGACCACAATTTTGAAGCCACAGCCGGGAGGGATCAGTTCAACCAGCCCTGCACATTCCAGGGCATGATGAGAGTGCTGACCAAGTGTCACAGTATCAACGCCTGCCTGCAGGACGAGTGTGTCACCCACATCAGATGTCGGGTAGCTCAGATAATGGAGCGACTCGTCATCTCCAAGAGCTATGGTCTGAACAAGAACTGCACTAAACAGGTCAGCGGAGGTGTGCTGAAGGGCCTGCAGAATATGTTCAATATGACAGAATACATTAGTGATTTTTGACTCTAGGAGCCGGAGTTTAGGGGCCCAATTCAGCGGTGTGACCAGCTTGTCTGATTATTAAATAGTGCAAGATTCTAATAAACTTAAAGATTGAATTGTAGGACGTTTGTAAGATCTTAGTTGCCGGATAGCTTTAGGCTGTAAATATACTTGTACTGCAAAGAACATGTTAGTTTCTGATTCTAAGGACAACAGATTAGAAAACGAAAGATGTTGTTTAGGATCGCGTGATCTGCATTTTTACATGGTTGAGAGAGGACACTGTAATTTAAAGACGACTTTGAGTTAAATACAATAAATACTGGAGTTTTACTTTAAGTGTAGGTCATACATTTATAGGAAAGTTCTGCTTTCTTTAACTTTTTTCAGAAGTTTCATTCAACAGTTATAAATCAGCCAACCAATTTCAAAACGGTAATTTCATCTATGCCAAATCTGTTTTATGCTGCTCTACTCATTACCCCCTGGGATTTTATAAAGCATGGCTGTATGAAAGATAAGCTTAAAGGCTCTCAGCTCTAGCAGATCCCCCATGAGAGGGGAAAACATGTCTTCCACAGGATGTGGGATAGAGGGGGCCACTTGACTCTGAGAGCAGACACCTGCAAGTCCCTCTAGGTTTCCAGGAAAACTGTCTTTGCTTGAGGCTGGGGCAGCCCTCCAGTCCTCCAGGCCTTGCTGATATGAGAACAGAGACTTCAATGCCTTTCTCTGCACTTACAGGAACAAAGTTTTCACTGCAGGCAGTGGGAGTGTGTTGCTGTCCTTGCTAATTTACTGGCAAATCCTCATGCAGTTAAAGAAAGTGTATTGAGCTTAAGAAATTCAGGACTTATAATCTACCTTAATAATCCATATCTCCAGATCTTTCTTCAGCTTATACTTCAGTTACCCATCAGACTGAGAAGCAGTGTGACAAGTGCTTGATCACACATGTAACCATGATGCCTCATGCTGACTTGCTGTCTAAACCGAGTTGGGGTTTTTTATTACCAGTATTCACTGGTAACCAAAACAATGAACAACATCAACACTTAAACAGAAAACTTTATAACTACAGACAACCCTAAATCTCACATCAGACACACTACAGGAGCTTTCATGAAACACAAGTCCTTATCAGAGTACAATAGCTTAAAACAGGAATAACTAAATCAGACATACTTCTCCGGTGAATTATATTATACATACTATTTGGAATATTTGGAATATGGGAGAAAAGTTGATTAAAAATGATGCAAATTAGTCAATTTTGTAATGTTACAGAGCTCTGTGTGTGTACTGCTGAGCGAAACACAGACAGGCTCTCGTGCTCTCTGCAGTTTTCATTATGGGACGCTGTCTCTATAGAAACTTTGCACTTAGATAAATGTTTTTAAAAAAACACTGGCGATCACTCTGATCACTGTAAAAGGATCTTGTGTTGGGCAACTATCCTCGACTCCCCAAGTTAACCTCTGTTTTGTTAGATAAGAAATAGTAGCAAAGCTTACCAGAATTTTTTTCAGGGTGAGGACTCAGTGAAGAGCAGTAGGATGGGGCCAAAGATTTGGTGCAGCGCTCACAGCTGTGAGAAGTTCACCTGCACCAACAGTCGTTCTGCTAACAACTCCATCTGACAAAAACACACAGAAAGGCTAGAGCTAGTGGGAGAAGTTTCCTCTCTTCTAGATTTAGGTCCATAGGTATTTGGACAGAGACACATTTATTTTTTTGGTTTTGTTTTGATTATTTTGCCTCTGTGCATCATCAGAGATGATTTTAAACGAAACAATTAGGATGTGATTGAAGTGCAGACTTTCAGCTTTAATTCAAAGGGTTTAACAAAAGTATTATATTAGCTCAGATTTTCAGAAGCTCAAAAGTAATTGACGAATTCACTGGAAAAAGTTTCATGACCAAGATGATGATGAAAAAGAAGTAGTCTGAGATTCAACCTAATGTCTATTAAGAATGAATCTACTCATGCTTAACCAGGGATAGCCCTAGCCCAAGTTACCCCTTTGCTGGTAGAATAAATTCCTGGTGGTATTGAACTTTCCATTGGATATCATGTGCAGAAAAAGTAAAACAAAAGATAAACCATGAAGTAAGGAGCGCTCATATCCCAGCAGAGAGCTGAGCATTTTGGTTTTCCAGTTCTTGTGATTCCGACCATTGAATCTGTTTTGAACTCTGGGAACAAACTCCTGTGATCTCACCTCCATAAACTGCACTAACTTCTCCTCTGTTCACAGTTTCTACATCTTTACTGTGCTTTTTCTTTCTTTTTTAGTATTATGTAGTAATACCAAAAACAAAAAATACTCAACTGCTGGTCAACATACAGCACTCATATTATTTCTTACAGTTAAGAGTAAAGAAGTACTACCATCATACAATAAAGCTAACAAATAAAAATGAACTTTACTCAGAAAAGGTAAAACATTTGTCAAACAGCTGAACGCTTCCCCATCACAAATGATTGCATGTTGAGCCAAACTGCTGTGCCCCACGGTAACACTCGAGCAGTTCAGTGGAAATAATTTAATGAGGGTGCATCAAATTAATAATATGTTTTTGTCCAGATGGATAGAGCTAAAATACCCAGTTTGTTAGTCTTGACATTATATTTCCATAATCAGAACCATCTCTAAACATTTTATAGTTTTAACAATTTCTTTATACGACTGTGACTGTCCGAAAGTCTCCTTATATTTCAATCGCATCGCTATAAGTGCAGTGTTAATTTCTGCCGATAAGTTCCACTTTGTTCTTACTGTTTGCTGCGGTGATGACGTCACATGCTTTTACGACGCTCCTGCCGTATCACGAGTCCGAGGAGCACTAGCCATGTTTTTTCTCCATGAGTGTGGGGGAATAGCGATCTCCAGCCGTGTGCGTTCCTGTGCAAATGTGAGTCAAAATCCCTCCAGTTCTACGAGTCTATTTCCACTTATAGCACGGGTTGTACTTTGACATTGATTACAGGGGGTTTATGCTAGGAGATTTATCGAGAGTGGTAGAGGCATGTGACTTACCACCGTAGCATTTGTTGCGGGTTGGATCTGTGTACCGCGGTTGTGTTATTTAGCCACAAGAGGGCACTGAAGACCATGTAATTGCTGACCTTTCCTAATTTGGGGGCATTAGGTCTTTTCTGTTGTCTGAGATATATAGATATTCTTGTTTCCTGCCTGTTTAAATGGGATTGTGGGACTTTCTTATGTCAGAGCATTCAGCTGATTATTTGGGTTACAGATCATTATATTGGCATGATGTTGGGAAGTGACGAGTGTTATATTTATATGTGAAAATTGTTTCTCCTTGTTTCTTGTTATTCAGAACCACACGTCTGTCCACCCCTCCCACATTCGCTAAGTATGCCTACTGCTGTACTGTTGAGCTGCTATTAACTTCCATTAAAGTATATCCGGACATCACTCTCTGTGCCCCACTCTCTGACCGGAGTTTAAGTCCTGAGGGAGCTATCATCCCAGCATCCCAGAGATAACTCTCTAACAAGTGGTCCTTCGAGCCGGAGAGATAGCTACTCTGAGGACGACATGGAGTTTAAGCACCAGGATATCCCTGACATATCCGTGCGACGGAAAACTCAGCGAGAGAGACATCTCCCGGCTTACTTTGATGATTATGAAGTTGAATATCAACCCAAATCAGGTACATCCACCGATAAACCAACAGCAGGTGCAGAGGCAGGGATGGCTATAGATCAGCGCTCTGCCAGGCAGCGCTCGACCGCTTCACGATCACATGCCTCAGGTTCTCAATGCAGTAAACCTAGATCCCAGGCTAGTGGTCACTCACCTTCGGGAGGCTCTATCATCGCAGGGCTAACTGATTTGCAGACAGCGATGTTGGAAGAGAAGATGAAGGGCATGGAGCTAGCAGAATTGCAGCGGCAGATGATGGAAGAGAGTCTAGCTGAGGAACAGTGTTTAACATTGGATGCTCAGGCCCGGGAAGCCCTCAGTAAGAAGGAAGAACTATACATGCAGCAAGAAAGGCAAAGACGTCAATTAGACGAAGAGGCACGTACTGCTCACAACACCAGAGAATCTATTACCAGACGTCTATCAATGCAGCGTCGACTCAAAGAGAAGGAGATGGAGCTAAAGAGAGCTTCCCTCATTGCTGCTTTTCTTCGTGATCAAGAAGATGGGCTGCCAGCACCTAGACCTTTAAATAACTGTGAGTATGACTCGGGCCTGCAGGCTTGCAGCAGTGGTGTAAACTCCCAAGTGAATCTGTCAGAGCACCCAGCACATAACGGACAGCAACGTAATATGACCAGCTATGCGAATGCTTTCCCACCTTCCATCTTGCCAGTGGATGCATCAGTACCAGATTCCCAGCCCTTACATCCCACCAGCTCCTCGTCTGTCCTGGAGCCAGTATCTGAACCTCTCCATGAGTGTCCAACGCAACATATCAGTCCTGCTATGGACACTCCCTCAGCTGGTCATCAGTATGGTCAGCAGCCAGGCGGAAATCACCCCTCTATTACCTACTCGACTCAGACTCTCCGACCTGCAGCAGAGGACAGCTCTAATATTCCTAACCGACAATCACAGCCTCCTGGAAAGGTGAAACACCAGGGATGGCTTCCTCCAGTGCCATACTCAACACCCAGTCAGTTTCTACCGCTTCCTGATTTACCGTCCCGCCTGCGGGATAAAGTCGGACCAGCTGGCTGTGGGCCCACGGCGCCGTCTTTACAGTCCGAGATACAGTTGCCACCTACTGCCAGCAATGGCAACAACTTGATGGAACTGCTAATTGCCAGCTCGTATGGGATCCCCAAGCCAGCACTACCTTCTTTCGCCAGTGGTAAGGAAAGTGATTTCGCGCTTCTTAAGATGGCTCTGGACAGTCTGCTTGGTAGCCATACTCATCTCACAGAGCAGTTCAAATATCAAATCCTTCTGGAGCAGTTAAAACTACCAAGTGCTCACAAACTAGCACAAGCATATATGCATGATCCCCTGCCATATACTACAGCACTCCAGGCTCTCCAAGACAAATATGGTCAACCTCGTCAGCTCGTACAGAGTGAGCTTGGATCTATCCTGAACTCTCCCCAAATCCGGGTGGGGGACCCAGAAGCCTTCGACAATTTTGCTCTGGATGTGCAAGCTTTAGTAGGTATGCTTCGATCACTGGACGGTGAAAACGGCTACGAACTGCGATGTGGCTCTCATGTCGATAAGTTACTGAGTAAGCTCCCAGCAAGCTACAGAGATGGGTTTGTTGAGTACAGCCTCAGTCGTGGGATACTGAGAACTGGAACTGACAAGACATATACCCTGCCAGATTTTTCGGCCTGGCTCCAAGTGAAGTCGCAGGCCAAGCGCATATCTATTAGGGCAGCCGACATGTTTCAGGACCAGACCAAACAAGGTCAGAAAGGCAGGAAAAGCCAAAGATATCCTTCCACGGTGTATTACAACACAGACAACAGGAAGGGGGATGGAGCTCATCTGGAACCAGGTCATCGGACACCTCCCAGTAAAGGGAAGATTAAGCCGAAACCTTACTGTCCATACTGTGACACCCGTGAGCACTACCTTAATCTTTGCCCCAAATTTAAGACACTGTCCACCACCCAAATTGCAGAGTGGATCAAAGATAAAGGTTGTTGGCGTTGTGGACGGAATCATGCACCTGATGTGTGCACCCTGAAGGCACCCTGTAAAGTGTGCAAACAGCAACATCTTACAGTGCTGCATGAGGTTTGCCAACAGGAGCCTAGGAAAGTCCTGATGGTTGGCACTGCCCCAGATACGTCCACCATCTACATTGATCACCCAAACCGTCCGCATAAGGTCCTGCTAAAGGTTGTGAAGGTGTATCTGTACAATGCTGGGTATTCATTGGAGACCTTTGCTGTACTAGATGACGGTTCTGAACGATCCATCATCCTACCACCAGCCGTGCAGCACCTGAATCTAGGGAAGGAAGCCGAGACACTTCCATTAAGAACTGTTCGTCAGGATGTGATTCACCTGCAAGGGGCCTCGGTCTCCTTTGAGATTTCCCCTGCCCATGATCCTAAGGTGAGATACCACATCCATCATGCCTTCACTGCTGACAAACTGGGCCTCTCCGAGCACAGTTATCCGGTTAAGGCACTCATGCAAAAATATGCACACCTGCAGGGACTCCCACTTTCCCCTGTCGACAGGGTGCAGCCTTTAGTCCTTATTGGCTCAGACTTCCCTCATCTGCTTGTCCCAACGAAGCCTGTACGGTCTGGCCCTCCTGGGGGTCCATTGGCAGTCTGTACCCGCCTTGGGTGGGCTCTGCAGGGTCCAGCTAACTTAACCCAGTTCGCTGTGGAAGAGCAACAGTGTCTCTTTACTGGGTCCCCAAACAATGATCTCCTTCAACATGTAGAACGATTGTGGAAGACAGATGTACTCCCATACACAAATGTGAAGACCGCGACACGTTCTAAGGAAGATCAGAAAGCACTTGAAGCTCTTGAGCAGCGCACAACCAGAGTGCAGGTGGAGGGAGTGACAAGATATGCAACGCCCCTCCTCCGTCGCAAAGACAGTCCTCGCCTCTGGGCACCCAGACTGGCCTTGCTACCACAGCTACGGAGTACTGAACGTCGGATAGCGAGAGACCCAGGGCAGGCTGAAACCTATTGTCAGGAAGTGCATAAACTGGAGGTGGTAGGCTATGTTGAGAAACTATCCCCCGAGAAGGTGGATTGTTCGGGCGAGTCATGGTATCTACCCCACCATGTAGTTCACCACAACAACAAGGCTAGACTTGTATTCAACTGCTCATACCAGTACAACGGGCTCAGCCTCAACAGCCAGTTGCTTCCAGGTCCAATTCTGGGACCTTCACTGCTTGGGGTCCTCCTCCGCTTCAGGGAGCATACTGTGGCCATAAGTGGTGACATCAAGGCAATGTTCCACCAAATTCGGTTGCTGCCTGAGGACAAACCTCTGCTCCGCTTCCTATGGAGGTCTATGAGGAAGGATGAGGAGCCAAGTGTGTACGAGTGGCAGGTTCTGCCTTTTGGTACAACGTGCAGTCCTTGTTGTGCCACCTATGCCCTCCAAAGACATGTCAGGGACAACAGCCAGGGTAATGAAGATATCTTGGACACGGTGGAGAGGGCCTTCTACGTCGATAACTGTTTGCATAGTCTCCAATCTGCAGAGGAGGCTAAGACACTCATAGATCGGATGCGAGAGTTACTCGCCAAAGGGGGAATCGAGATTAGGCAATGGGCCAGTAATGTTCCATCGGTGGTGGAACACCTACCAATGGAAGCCAAAGCAGCCAGCACAGAGCTTTGGCTCTCCCAGCACAGCCAAGACCCAGAAGAACCAGCTCTGGGCCTTCGTTGGAACTGTCTCACTGACCGCCTTGGATACAGGCATCGACCTGTGGAGTACTCTCTGCCCACACTGAGGAATGTTTACCGGGTGATGGCATCACAATATGATCCTCTGGGCTTCCTCATACCCTTCTCAACTCGAGCAAAGGTTCTAATTCAGGATCTTTGGAAGGCAGGAGTTGGATGGGATGAACAAATCCATCCTACGGCCTTACTAGACAGATGGACACAGTGGGAGAAGGAACTAGTGAACTTGCCACAGGTGGAACTACCAAGATGCTATGTCTCACCAAGAGCCGACGTCAGGAGACCGGATAGAGGGGCTCACATATTTTGTGATGCCTCCGAAAGAGCCTATGGAGCAGTAGCCTATCTGCGAACACAGGACTCCCAAGGCGGCGTCCACGTGGCATTCATGATGGCGAGGTCAAGAGTAAGCCCCCGGAAACAGATTTCTATGCCACGTTTGGAGTTATGTGCAGCTCTTGCCGGAGCCCAACTGGCTAGAGTACTGGAGACCGAGCTGGCATTTCAACCCAGTGACATTACCCTATGGAGCGACTCAACAACCGTTTTGACCTGGATCCAATCTGATTCATGCCGCTATAAGGTCTTTGTTGGTACCAGGATTGCCGAAATACAAGATCTTACCGAGGTGTCAAGTTGGAGGTATGTCAACACCAAGGACAATCCGGCTGATGACCTCACGCGAGGGAAAAGCCTTCTCGAGCTGGGTCAACCAAACCGTTGGACTCAGGGCCCACCTTTCCTTTTAGCGAACCCTGATACCTGGCCAACTCTCCATGAAGGTGAAGGTCAAGAAGACGATGGGGAGCTGAGAGGAACAGCATTCTGTGGAACCACCACCACATGCAGTCCACAGCAAATGGTGCCAATTTCCAATTTTGGCAAATGGAGTGAAGCGGTTAAGGCTACCCATCGGATCCTTCATGGGGCGGCTGCTGATCACGAAAACCATGTCATGACTGCTACAGATGTATCAGCTGCTGAGCTGCATCTCCTGAAACAAGCTCAAAATGATAGCTTCCCCGAGGAATTACAGACCCTGGTTGCTGGTAAGGCAATTCTTAAGCAGAGTCGCCTGCTAACACTTGCTCCAGAGTATGATCCGGCTATTGGACTGATAAGAGTTGGGGGAAGACTCAGAAGAGCAGAAGGTCTGGACTTGGATGCCATGCACCCCATAGTCCTTGATCCGCAGCATCCGGTGACTAAACTACTGATCAGGCAATACGATGAGCAGCTGTTGCACCCTGGGCCAGAACGAGTGTTCGGGGAGATGAGGAGGAAATATTGGATTCTCCGAGGAAGGGAGGCAATCAAGCGGCACCAGCACAGCTGTGGTGAGTGTCGAAGGTGGCGAGCCAGTCCTGATATTCCTCGGATGGCAGATCTACCCCCCGCGAGGCTGCGCCTATACAAACCACCCTTTTGGTCCACTGGGGTCGACTGCTTTGGCCCTTACAACATCAAAGTGGGACGGCGCACTGAAAAGCGCTGGGGTATCATATTCAAATGCATGACTACGAGCTGTGTGCATCTTGACCTGTTGGACAGCATAGATACCGATGCCTTTCTCATGGCTCTGCGTCGGTTTATTGCACGCCGGGGCAAGCCATATGAGATCCTATCTGACTGTGGTACCAACTTCAGGGGAGGAGAGACCGAACTGCGGTCTAGTTTCTCAGCTCTTGAAGCCCCCATTAAAGAGCAGCTGGCGGAGCAGAGGATTGAGTTCCGGTTCAATCCACCAGGTTCCCCCCATTTTGGAGGTACTTGGGAACGGGAGATAAGGTCTGTGAAGACAGCTCTTCAAGTGGTGTTGGGAGGCCATACGGTGACAGAGGCAGTTTTGCAAACTGTGCTGATCGAAGTGGAAGGGATCATTAATGCAAAGCCTCTTGGGTATGTCTCTTCGGATGTAGCGGATCCGGATCCAGTCACACCCAACTTATTGCTAATGGGGCGACGAGATGCATCACTCCCCCAGGTGATTTATGCTTCGAGTGAGATGCTGGGAAGACGGCGATGGCGCCATAGTCAGATTCTGGCGGACCATTTTTGGTCCAACTTCCTGCGTCACCATCTGCCGGATCTTCAGAGGAGACAAAGATGGCAGGGGGAAACTGACAACTTGACCATGGGACAAGTGGTTATGGTGGTTGACTCACAACTACCGCGAGCGCAGTGGCCCATCGGAAAGGTGGTCAAGGCCTGTCCAGGGCCAGACGGTCGGGTGAGAGCGGCTGAGGTGACAATCAAGGGACAGACATATCTTCGACCAGTTGCCAGATTAGTCAGACTCTCAGCCTGGGAGGATGATGAGGCCTGTAAACCCAATGATGCTTAGACTTTCGGTTGAAGAGCAAATTTATCACTTAAATTTGGGGGCGGCTGTGTCCGAAAGTCTCCTTATATTTCAATCGCATCGCTATAAGTGCAGTGTTAATTTCTGCCGATAAGTTCCACTTTGTTCTTACTGTTTGCTGCGGTGATGACGTCACATGCTTTTACGACGCTCCTGCCGTATCACGAGTCCGAGGAGCACTAGCCATGTTTTTTCTCCATGAGTGTGGGGGAATAGCGATCTCCAGCCGTGTGCGTTCCTGTGCAAATGTGAGTCAAAATCCCTCCAGTTCTACGAGTCTATTTCCACTTATAGCACGGGTTGTACTTTGACATTGATTACAGGGGGTTTATGCTAGGAGATTTATCGAGAGTGGTAGAGGCATGTGACTTACCACCGTAGCATTTGTTGCGGGTTGGATCTGTGTACCGCGGTTGTGTTATTTAGCCACAAGAGGGCACTGAAGACCATGTAATTGCTGACCTTTCCTAATTTGGGGGCATTAGGTCTTTTCTGTTGTCTGAGATATATAGATATTCTTGTTTCCTGCCTGTTTAAATGGGATTGTGGGACTTTCTTATGTCAGAGCATTCAGCTGATTATTTGGGTTACAGATCATTATATTGGCATGATGTTGGGAAGTGACGAGTGTTATATTTATATGTGAAAATTGTTTCTCCTTGTTTCTTGTTATTCAGAACCACACGTCTGTCCACCCCTCCCACATTCGCTAAGTATGCCTACTGCTGTACTGTTGAGCTGCTATTAACTTCCATTAAAGTATATCCGGACATCACTCTCTGTGCCCCACTCTCTGACCGGAGTTTAAGTCCTGAGGGAGCTATCATCCCAGCATCCCAGAGATAACTCTCTAACAGTGACTGTCACTGTTCCAAGACAACATCAGCCACAACACAAGTTACATTTATGGAAAATATTTAAAGTCAAACAAAGCAGGAAAATTTTTCAGCCTGCAAAAGTAATTTATAAGGCAATCTTCTTTCCATCATTATTTGTGAGAAAGCCTACTTTTTTTTAAAGCATGCTAAAGCTAGCAAGCTAATGCTAGCAAATTGCTTTGTTTCACATATTTTATATGCACTTAATGGAGACTATATTATCGGTACACCTTAGTCAAAGCAATGCTGGAAATCAGAACATGGGCACACTGTGATCACAGAGAGATGAACATGGTCAGTAACAAAACTCAGGTAAGCTCCGGCATTTAAACAATGCTTAGATGGCACCAAGAGACCCAAAATGTGCCAAGAAAATATTTCCCACAACATTACACCACCAACAGCAATCTAAACTGTTGATACAAGGCAAGATGTTTCCATACTTTCGTGCTCTTTATACCAAATTCTGACCCTACCATCACCAGAAATCAAGGCACATCAGACCAGTCCACTGTCATCCCATTTCTGTTCAATATGTTCTTCTGCTGCTATGACTTGTCTGCTTCAAGGTTTGAAATGTTGTGTTTTGTACTGGGAAATTCCCAGTAGATCAACAGTTTTTGAAATACTTAGTCCAGTCCATCTGGCAGCTTTCTTTCCTATTCTGATGTTTACTTTGAACTTCAACAAGTCATCTTGTCTGAGCGTCTAAATGCGCTGATTTGCTGTCACGTGATTGGCTGAGAAGATATATGCATTAAAAAGCAGCTGAAGTGGTGGGCCTTGCTCACAGCTCTCTCATACAAGATCCTAAATAATCAGACTTCATCTTTTCTTAAAGACCTCATTGTACCATATCACCCAAATAGAGCACTTCTTTGTCAGTCTGCAGGCTTGTGGTTCCTAGGATATTTAGAAGTGGAATGAGAGGCAGAGCCTTCGGCTCAGGCACCTCTTCTGTGGAACCGGCTCCATGTTTGGATTTAGGAGAGGGGCACCCTGTCTGTTTTTAAGATTAGGCTTAAAACTTTGTTTTATAGTTAGGGCTGGATCAGGTAACCCTGAACCCTCCCTTAGGGAGCAATAGGTTTAGACTGCTGGGGGCTTCCTATGATGCACTATTTCTTCTTTACTCACCTTTTCCACTCCCTGTGTGTTTATGTACCACTCTGCATTTAATCATTAGTTAATATAATTTTCTGTCTCTCTTCCACACAGTGTCTTTTATCTTGTCTTCTTCTCCTCACCCCCAACCGGTCACAGCAGATGGCTGCCCCTCACTGCGCCTGGTTCTGCCAGACGTTTCTTACTTTCAACAGTTTTTTAAGAGTTTTTCCTTTCCATTGTCACCAAGTTCTTGCTCATAGGGGGTCATCTGATTGCTGCGGTTTTCCTCTGTTTTCTCTGTATTATTGCATGGTAATAACCTTACAGTATAAAACGCCTTGTGGCAGAGGATGTTGTGATTTGGAGCTGTATAAATAGTATCTTATTGAATTGAATCAAGTGGTGTGTAAAGGTGAGTGTATTAGACTGATTGAATCTAATCATTTAATTATTATTTGGAATCTCATTTGGCTGAACATTTCTTGAAGAGTATGCCCGAGCTCAGCCCTGGACAACTCCTGATGACATGTACTGTGTTGGAGCGTAAACTACAAAAGCTGCACTACAGCCTATATCATTATACAGCAATAAATGATTTCTCTTTAGAAATGTGTTTGTTTTTTAGTCTGTTTTAACTTCATTATGCAGAACGTTGTTAGATTAAACCTGCAAGAAGGTACAAAGACCTGGTAGCAGCTTATTTCACATCTCATGCGATTTTGTTAACTATGTTGCTTTGCAGTCTGCTGCTCCTGGACACTAAATAACTCCAGGAGCTCCCGGAGCAGCTGCAAGTAAGGTGAACTCAGTTATTTTCTCATTCATGAATTCATTTCATAATTCACACACCCACATGTGTCTAGCTCTTCTTGTCCCTCTTGCTGCCCCCTCTATCCCAACCATGACATCCACTACTGACTAAAGGAAAAGAACATCCATCTTTCATAGTCTTTACTCTTGTGTGCGGGTCTGTGCCTTTGGTAGAAGAGGCTACAAGGATATATGGATATGCACCCTTTAGGAGCACTGAATCCCCTGCTGCCCCTCCTCTTGCAGGCGTGATGTCCTTGCCAGCAGGAAAAGTGGTGCACTGTTGCAGACAGATAGCATCTCATGTTGGCTGTTGTTACAGATTTCAGCTTGCTGCCTCTGATTCTCTGCACAGGACTGGCTCTGACTACCATTATGATAAACCATTATGATCTATCAGTCAGTGACCTGGGAGGATTTGTGCTTCACATCCCTCTGAAAACTAATTTCTGGAACAAAAAGGGTAAAGTAAATCTTTGCCTCTTCCTGCCATTCTTTCTTCCCCCCCCCTCCCACTCCTGTCCCTTTCTCCTTACTCATCTGTTAAATGGAAGTCTTGTTGGGAAATGAGCCAAAGCGATTCACCCAGCCACCAGGACCCAAGGAAAATGTGGCAACTATATTTATAGCTGCTGTCTGCTTGCACCAAATAAGGTGGAACAGTCAGCAAATTAATATATGTTTTAAAATAGGATTAGGCACTTAAACAGTTGCTGGTAGTTCGTACTTAGCATTTCGTTTACAAAGTGACACTCTCAAAGAGTCATTTGATTAATATGAATCCTTGAGTATGGTACCAAGACGAGTACGTGGAAGATGTAGAATGAATGACATAAACCTTTCAAAACATTTACATAGGGTCACAGATCAGAGGACCTATTATATGTCTAGATTAAACATGGATTAGGAGCGCTTTGAAATAGTGACCAGTAATCTTCTGAGAGAGCTCAAAAGAACAGATGGATATACAAAACACAGCTGGATAGCTTTTTCTGGCATGATGATGCCATTAATTGACATACAGAAGAGATTACTCTATGTTTGTCTATGATCTTCAGTTGTGTGGCTACAGAAATATTAAAATGCTGTACTGTATTTTTCCTGTAGAGTAGGCTACATGGGATCTAGAGTGACCAGGTGCCCCACCTTATGTGGGACTCTACAGCATTTTATTCCCCCTCTTTCCATCCCACATTTCGCCTGCCACTAGTTTAAAAAAGTCAACACATGAAATGTGTGGTTTAAAAAGAGATGTCCTGGCAAAAGGATGCATCACTGCTGGAAAGCAAAGATGATTAGCAGACAGAACAGCAGCTGAAATATCACTAGAGCCTTATTGCCAAAGCAAAGCAAACAGAAAAAACTTTTGTTTTTATATAAATCATTAGTGGTCACCCACAACATTAAAAGCACTGGCAGGTGACATGAATGACATCAATCATTGTTACAAAACAGTAACACTTTGAAAAGTCTGACCCTCCCAGCCTTTGTTTGCAGAACAGTTATACACACATCACAGCAAAGGCTATTTCCAAAGACAGCAGCTCCCCTCAGCAGAACAACAACAAGAAGCCCAGAGTACTGACCCAGTGCCCAGACCTATCCCAGTAAGCCGAGGAGTCCCCACTGTAAACTAATTTAATTCCCTTATCTCTACTGCATTAGCATCTCTGTATGAATTGTCTCTGTGGGGGTTTAACATTGCCTTCATAGAGACCTTGGGAATCTTTCCTAAACTCCTAATTTCACCAAGAGACTTTTCTTTTTCAATTTGTTGATGGCATTTGAGCTTATACATTATTTACGATATTTCCAAGTATTTCGGTGCCATTCATAAGGATTTCCCTCAGCCCTTCAAGTCTTGGTTTCTGTTGACGGACAGCGATCGCAATCGACTCACAGATAGCAGCGCTCCTTTCAGCGCCACATCGTGGGCGTCGCAGGCTGTGTGTGTGTGGGAGGGACTAAGGGGAGAGCTCCCCTCAGTGCAGCCGGTCTGCCAAAGCACTGAGCAAGCTCAGAATATATTCAAAGCATATCTACCGATAAGGCTTTTTTTGTCTGCCTCCGTTGTGTGGTATCATCCGCTGTGACGGAGAGAAGTCGAAAGGGATGCTTAAGTAACGCGGTGAGTTTATTTCTGTTTATTAATGCAGCTTGAGGAGGATTGAGGGTTTTTTTGTGTGTGTTTTTTTTAGTCAGGGATTAGAAAAAATATGCATCGCTGGTCCAACCCTTATGCAGAGGAGCATCTCATATCTTACGCTGAATCCAAATTAAGTGTGCAGGACGATTAGGGTATATCTTAGTGGTGCTTTTATTTAAAGCTACTGATGCTTTTTTACTGTAAGTATATGCACTCGGGCTGATAGTGGTTATGAATATCTCTGCTTGCAGGGATTAGTTATAGCTCAGTTTCACAAAGGTGTTTATGGATCAAGCACTGTATATTTTAAAACAGAATTAAAATAGATAGCTTAATCTCGATTTGTACGTTTTGCTTACCTAATTGGATTAAGAGTCATTTGGCTAAGCACTGGCATATAAGCGCCTTTTAAGGTCCATTCTTAAACCATCTCATCAACTTTAAAGTGGTTTTTTCGTCAGCATTACTCTATTTTAACTATATGTGTATTCTTCATTTTACGCACAAGTTTTAGCGCATTCGTGAATTATGAAATATGAGAAAAAGAAGAATGCTATCTACAATGACATGAATCTAATTTATAAGCACCGTTAAACTTAGACGTGGTGTGTGTTCTTAATAGGGATGCTGTGGAGTGAAAACATCGTGGGAGGAAGGCTCAGAGTGAACCAGCGGGTGGTGAAACACGAATGGCTTCCCCAGAGCTGCTTCCCGCAAAGGAGGGAGGAAAACAGCCCGACATTTCCGACGCCCTTGACCGCGTTTCGGCCAAGCTGCATGCCCGCAAGTCGAGTGGATCAACAGGAGGAGCGATCCCGGGGGAGGGCGCCTGTAACCCGGTCCGCAGCTGCCATGGCCGGTGTCTTTCAACACCAAGGACAGCGCAGCGCAAGGCGGGCGCGGAGATTAAACTTGGTCACCTCGGTGAGGAAAAAATTCGAGTTTGTTGCGACGAGGAATTAGAGACATCTTTCACCTATATCGACGAGAATGTCAACCTGCGACTGGCCAGCCCGGAGTCTAGTTGCAAAAGTACTCACAGAGCCGTGCGCAACGGCGAGCCCTGCTCTGAGACTCTCCCCGAGTTTTCTTTTATGTCCGAGGATGATCTCTCCTTCGGGGAGGGCTCCGGGAATTCTATTGACTACGGCTTTATCAGTGCAGTCACGTTCCTGGTAACCGGGATCTCGTTGGTGATCATCTCCTACGCTGTACCCAGGGATGTGGTGGTGGACCGCGATAGCGTGTCGGCGAGAGAGATGGAGAAGCTGGAGATGGAAAGCGCCCGGATAGGTGCCCACCTGGATCGCTGCGTCATCGCGGGACTCTGCTTGCTCACGCTGGGCGGCGTGGTGCTCTCCACGCTGCTGATGATCTCCATGTGGAAGGGAGAGATGTATAGAAGAAAGGTCATCGCTTATTCCAAGCGTTCGGCCAAACTGTACGGCTCGATCAACCTGAAAACTAGATCCAGTCCCAGCCACTCATCCGGGCAGTATTCCTTAGAAGATGAAGTGGAGGAAACTATTACCTAAGCTGCTGCTCTGCATATAAAAGAATTGTGATTAACTGGGATATAATACCATTCACATTGTCATTCTCTAACATATACTGTACTTATAATTTCAAACTGTAAGTTTGCAACATTTTTATCTAATAGTGTAGCAACAGATCAAGCCTCCAGTTACATTTCCACGTGGCAAAAAGAGTGAACAAGAAAAGCATCCAAAGCAGTTATTACCAGAAATCTATTATTTGGAATTAAATTATTCCCAAATGATCTTTTTATGACTAAACTATTAGAAAAAAAAGTGCAGGGAGAGCATTAAGAGCTTTGTGCCACAAACATTGTATTTATTTATTTATTTTTGGCTCAAGATACAATCCCTGAGAGCTTCCATTTATTACTAAGGTTATTCCGTTGGTTATTCATATATAATGCAAACACCAAAATTGCACATAGGCACATTTCAGGAAGTAGGGGGATGCTTGTGTCCCCAGAGCAGGAAAGTGGGAGTAAGACGGGATGTATCGTTGTCCCTGTTTACTGTCACATGGGCGAATAGGCTCAGCAGTCCACATGGTAATATCCAGTGACAGTCCCTCTCTGGTGCAGTGCTGAGGTAAGCCAGTAAGGCTGGCTTCATGCATCTAAGCCAAAGCTGCACATTGATTTGATAGTTATGATAAATTTGACTGCAGTTGACAGCCATCACATCCACTCTGCACCTTCCTCTGCTCTCTGTTGATCTGCCCTGCTCCTCTTTCTCAGCTTCTTGCCTCACCTTCTCGCTGCCACAGCAGACTTCCCCTCCCCTTGCAGACCTTCAGCATATTTTAGACTTACACGCCTGCGGGAGGGGTCCCAAAAGACCACAACCCAAGTGCCTGTTACGTTTCAAGGTTGAGCAAGCCTGTGCTTACCAGTCTCTTTCCATCTTCTGCTAGCTGAGGATGGACTTAAGAACAGCTAATCACAGATGAAAGCGCTGCCCTATTTCCCAAACGGAAAGCTGTCACTACTTCAAAGAGCTAATTACCTCTCTTAAGTGATGTCTCACTCTTTTTTAAAAGGTTATGTTTGATGTTATCACACTGATTTGCTGAGTTAAAAAAGAGAGAGAGAAAAGAAATGCAGGTGAGCACATAGAGCTTAGGAAAAGAGGTTTATCCTGTGCAGACTTGCTAAAAATGTTAATGCTCTAGTGACCTGACAAGGTGAAGACCTGCTTCTGTCTCTTGGTTAAGGAGGAATTCACTTTGGTCTAGGCTTAGTCTGAGTTAAAATAACCTTATGTTTCTCTTTGATGGTTTTTAATGCAGGCTGAAAAAAACCTATTAAAAATCTCACACAATTGTCTTTTAAAAAAAAAGTCATTTTTTGCACTTAAGGCTCATAAATCATGCATGAAGCGCTAATTCTTATTTGCATATATTCTTATGAACAGCCAAATGTTGCATTCTGCAAGACGAGTTCAAGTGACTCTTACTGTTACCTTAGTTTCTTGTCCTCTCTTTTCTCGGGCTGTGTGACCCTATTTCAAGGCTTACATTCAAAACGACATGAGTCAGCCTCTATTAATGAGATGCGGAGGCTTATTAGTCGATGGTAAACAGCTCGGGGCTGTTGCTGTGCTTTTGTTCGGTTGTATTGCTTCTATATACTGTCAGAGCATATACATGCATTCTGAATGACATTCAGTTGATGGAAGATGGGAGATGATGGAAAAATGGCCTGAGATGGTAAGATTAAGCAAAAGACATTTATGTATGAGCCCGGATTTTGTCAACAATGGACTAATGCAAGTTTTTGTTATTAGAGCATTTAATTTCCTGTGTGTACATCCCTGAAGAGCAACCATTACATTTCAAAATTGCAATAAAACACTAAATGCAGACATTTCCAGGAAAGGTAATAAAAATTAATGATCCAAATAAGGCAAATTGTCCTGTTCTCTTCATAGGAGCTGTAAATCTTAATCATATTTCAATGAGAGGGCTTTCCTGGTCTCGTTGGCTGAGGAGGTGAAGTGCAACATCCAAGTTGGGTTGCTAGATTCTCATTTCTTCCCACTTCCTCTTTCTTTCACACTCCCCAGTAATTCCACATAAAATGAAACCTGTTCATCACTGATAGGTCAACACCAACGGAGCCACTGCCAAAAATTCTGAATGATACTATTGAGCAATTGGATCAAAATCCAGAAATATAACACTGCACTGCCTTTAATTTACAAATGTTGCAACATCTGTGACAATGTCACTCTTGTAACACACAGAAGGCCATAAATCCCAGAGGGGGGCACACATCAAACTCACATCAAAGAGCATCATGTGTGGTATATAATGCATTATGCTGTAGGTTTTCACATACTATTCTTTTCCTGCTCCCATTTTTCCTCTGTATCTCCCATTCTTCTTTCTGTCCTCCTCCTCACAGCCAACACTGGGCTTCCCCTCATACAGCCAACTAAATGTGTTCGGGGGATTTAATCAGGGGATTTGCTTGAAGCGACAGCATTTTACACGCCAAGCTCAAGTGTATTTCCAGAGGTTTCATGCATAAGCTCTTTATCCTTCAGCAGTGCACAGCTAAATCACCCTTATTGATATTTGGTTGACTTCTCCGTAAGTCGATCCTTTCGGGTAAGGCTGAGGTGCAGTCAAACTGCTGCCATCAGCTAATTTCCCAAAGGTGATATTACACTCCCCATCCTGTCATTGCTAAGACTACACGTATGTGTGTGAGTATGGGTGTATTTATATGAGTTGGCATAGGTGTTACATGTCACCTTTTCTAGATTAAAGAGTTGCTGACCTGAAAATTTCATTTCAAACTGTTTCTGTGGACACAGAGTCCAAAGATGGTCTACAGAGGTTTTAAATGCAGGCAGTGGATGAGAAAGCTATATTATGTATACATATATATTCGGTTATGTCTGTCCATCATCAAATGTTCTCCTTTAGATGTATTAGGATGTCATAGTGGAAATACATTTTACCAGTCTGAACTGCAGGGTCAAATTCATGCTGCACAACACCATAAAACATCGTAAATGTCAACAAAATGACAAGCATGCACCCGCTGCCTCGATGCCCCTTCTCTAGCTTCCAGTATTGGAGACTTTTCCATTGAAGACTGCTCTTTGGCCTCTCCACACATCAGATTCTCCACACAGAACGTGCACGAGAGGTCAGTTTTGTGTGCAAGTTTGAGCAATCAGAACACACCCACCGCACTGGAAGCGGACCAGAGGGCCACAGGGACAAGGGGAGATTAGCCAACTTTAAATTGGATATGATTTGGGATTTTTATGGGCAAAGTCACAGAACTTGGTGATCAAACTGCTAATTCCTAAAATGTTTAATTCTTCTTCAATTGTTGGCTGTGTAAATTTTTGGTGGTTTCTGTGTCTTTTAACGAAAAAACAGAAACAACTGGCTCTCATTGGTCATACATATTAGATACTGTACATTCATGGCTATCCTGTGTCTACTCTCTGTCTATCAGTGGAGAGTGAGGCCCACAAAAAAAATTTCCATTCTGATTGATTGCTTTGGAGGAGAAAGCTAAAGCCAAACTCTTCGGGGATATGACTTCATTCTTGGTTCTTCCCTCCACCACCGTACTAAGACAGGATATTTTTAGTCAATATGCATATTGGATTTTTTGGAAAGCTCATTGTCCGCAAAGCTCACTGCTATGGATGCACTTAGCTGGGCTGTTTTACATTTATACTCCAAGAACATCCTTGTTCAGGCTCATCCAAGCCCCTTCCCGCGGTTTCACTTTTAGATGACATCAAAGCTTTTGAAAAATACTTTTATGCTGCCTGTGTGTGTTTTTTCTTCAGCTAACTTTATTACCATATGGTCCCTCCTACTCAGTACTGTCTTGTCTTTCTTTCGCCTGTGCCATACCATTTTGTAAGCCTCAGCGGTTCAGCAGTTTCCTATGCTGTGTAGTAAGACTGAACAAAACCCTATTCTTACAAGAAAATACCACAACTACTGCTCCATGTCAAATCGATTTACGTCTCTGGTCAGCCGTGTTCTGCATGGCTGACACTGAAACAGTCCTCAGAATTGCTCTGTCACTCCCTCGCTGGCAAACCTCAGTGATGCCTCTTTAGCTGCCTCATCCCACAGTCGGCAATAAGGCTTGCCATAACCAGATACAAGAACGTCTGCAGGGCCATTTCCTGTGTTGTACTTGGCACCTTAAAATCACTTTCTCAGACGGATAAACTATCAGTGCTTTGGCTGCTATGGTGGATGAGAGAGGAAATGAGGTGATCGGTTAGATCAATCTTACAGTAAAACCACTCAGCCGCTGCAAGGAGGCAATGCAGGTTACATCTCTCTCCCTGTGTCTCTCTCAGCCTCTCTGATCATCCACTACAGTGAATTTTTAATGCGCTGTTTGCAATGGCAGAGGCTGTGCCCCTGCCAGTGATGTGGTTACACAGTGGCTGCTTTAACAATACCATTACCATGAGATTTGCATTGCGCTCAATGCCTCCTCAGCTTAGCAGATGCCTGTAATGCAGACGTATTGCACAACAAATCATAGGATTTGTTCACCTCTTGATCACCTCGCTGTTTAGCCCCTTCTGTTGTAAATCACACAGTACTGCTGGGAACTATTGATTTAATTTGTATCAAATTACTAATGTGGTTATTTGTCATGCATGGCCTCCATGTATGCTTGTTTCCCCCTATTATGCCTATGCATTTACCTCTAATTATAGAAAATAATGATTGCTTGCAAGTTTGCTGCAGTAAATTTTCTAGGTGGCGCAGAGTGTGTCCTTGAGAACAATTTCACCAAGCCAAGAAAGCGGTTTGTTTTTCTTCTACGACGTTGGAACAATGCAATGGAAATATTCAGCACATTTACATCTATACTGCCTCGAATGATTGTGTGTTTCTATTTTTTCAGCTGTGCTTTAAGCTAAATGCCAGTTCTAGCATGTGCACAGTTACTATGTATGCTGATGTGTAACTAGTATCGTGTTTATTATACTTATGATAGCATGCATTCTGCTTGGGTTAAACATAAAACGCAACTCAAGAAGATATGGAAATAGGATCTGGTGAGCATGTGTATGTGCATAAAATCAGTCTATCCCTAGAGCATAGTGACTAGTATCGCAAGAAAAAAAATCAGGAAGCTGACCTTTCAAGATCAAATCAGCAAGCTTGTTGTCTTTGCTTCTACTGACAGCAAAACTATTGCCATAAAAGCCTGCCAATATAATTACATTTCCATGTTTGGATGAAAACTGCAGCTTGCTGATACATCCACAGATGTTTAACTCAAAGAATAATACTGTTTCCACCTCCAGGAATAAATCCAGTCTCCTTGTGTTCATTTGTTCATTTGCAGTTTCAGCTCTTCCTACATGCCGCTTGAAAAACAGAAATCAGCATTATCTGGAATTCAGCAGCAGATAGAGGATAGACTCTGGAGGGAGTCAGCAGCAGTGTTTGGTCTGAGGCCCAGACCAAAAGCAGGCGATGCAAAGCTGACTGCAGCACTGCATTTCATTTTCCCTGCAGTGTTGTGTTACTGATTGGTATCAGTCTGCTGAGAGATGATACTGACTGGTGGAGGGAGGGAGGTTGTCGATAGGGTGAATACACCTTGAAATCTTAAAATAAGACCTCTTTTATTGATTATGTTGTGCAAAGTCGGTCATTTCAACAGCAAATAGATCGGGTCCAGAAAAAAAGAGAGAATCTAAATAATAAAAAGAGCTCCCTTTTTTTTCAAGAGGTATTCAGAGTCTTTACTTTAAGTGAATTTGCAATAACATAAATGTGAAGCTACAAATTTGTAAGTAAATATATTACATTAAAAACTAAAAAGCCTTATGTGAAAATGCCTTACTCTGGGTTAATTATGCATTACAAGCTTTCAAAGAATTATAAAACAAATATTGCATGAGTGGTAGCTTTCCAATGAATTGAGCCTTAGCTTGAATCCACAGCCAACAAGCTCTCCAAAGCTGAACAAAATGTAAAGAAAGGACAGCTTGATAAACTGAAACACAGAGAGGACCAAATAATGAGCTTGTTGTTTTCATTTATTTCTTGTGAGGACAAAGAAAATGAAAACAGTTAAAAAGGCAAAAAAGGGGGGGCTGTGGGGGGGAGAACAGACATTACCATATTACCATTATTGAATGGCAATGTCTCGGTGCAGTGACTCCCAAGCAAGGCGAGTGGCTCCAGCAGATCACAGGAACAACATCAGAGCTCTCTGTCCAGAAGAGCGCAGTCCTAGGAATAGCAAAGTTACCGCGCAGGACCCTCAAGCTCCCAGGCCTCTGGTAGAGGACCCGAGCTTGAAAGAGAAAAACTGCCTGCAGTGGCGGGTGAGAGGAGAATATATATATAGTTTGACACTCCAAATCCACAATCGATCTTTCTGTCTTCAAATTGAGATTGATACTATACTTTAAGACATTAGAGGGGATATCTTGTGTCATATAACTTCAGTAGTTGGCTGCAAGCTCAATGCTAATTCTTTACTAATATATAACCTTTACTAAGATATAACTTTTGTGGTATCACTTTTTTCCACCAGGTCACCAATGCCACAAGTACGTTTAGATTTTTTAACCACATGCTTGGTGAAAATTATATATATGGGCATGGTAATTGAACTCCAAATTCCAATATTCCAATATCCCAAACACCATGTGCATGTGTGGAAGTTAAGAAGTTAAACATTTCTTTTTATTTATTATATTTTTGTTTATTTTAAACATTTATCCTAAAAGGCCGAAGAAGGCCAGAGCTGGGACTTCACGAGCAGATCTGATTTGATGTGAGCACTTTAGGCTGAACCTGTTCAAACTCAAAAAAGGTTTGGAGAAACCTGTGAACAGTAAAATGTTTGTGCAACCTATTGAAACTGGACATCATGAAAAAAATATACAGCTAGTTTGAAAGCCAATGCTCAACAGCGAACCAATTTACCAATAATATTATTAACATTATGATGGGGAAATCGTTGGAGGATGTTACAGCAGAGGAAACGTTTATCTTCATGAACAGTCACTTCTGCTTATCTTGTTCATTTGTACCAGTATAAGTATAGAGTCCTCAGAGCGATATCAGTTACATGCACCAAGAAAAGGATCGCTGTGCTAGAATTACAATCACCCATATACAGTAATATTGCCGTCAGTGATGATGATGCTTCACCTTATTGCCTGAAGATGGCAGCATTGGACCTCTCAATGAAATCCAAAGCCCATGCACTTATTGCCCTGTCAGCACCGAAGGTCTGACTTTCTGAGGATAGGCTGTGTGAAATCCCTGGATTACAGCGCTGAGCTCTGCAAATCACTGCTGTTCTGTAAAAATAAATAAATAAATAAATAAAAAGTGACGTGAAAATTGAATGCGAGCCACCCTACCTTTTCTCACAGCGCTACAATCTACTGGCATGCCCCTCGGTACATTTATAAATGCAGGCACACAACTTCCTCTGGAGGATTCCTCTTAGAAACCTTCCTTCCCCGCCGAGGTATTGTGCAACATCTGGCTCCGGCTGCGTATTGATCTTGGCTGAGGTCAAGACGAGGGGGTGAGTGTGTGTGTGTGTGTGTTGTGGGGGAGGAGGGTTGCTGTAGTGTGAGTTAAGTGCATAGGTCTTTTTTTAAGGACCTCTTGTTTGTCCCAGCGAGCATTTACCGTCAAGTGGTGCTCTAACGTTAGAGGAGAGCTAACGGCAGTCCCAGAGGAGATCCTCCAGCCAGAAACTGAATAATTCATCCAGGCCTGTGGCTCCTCAGAATACCACGAGTCTGAAATGGTGAGAGGTTATAAAATGCTCCTTTACCTCCCAAAGATCTTACACTTTTTTTTATTGTCTTTCCCATTTTAAGCTCATGGCTTTTTGCTACCTCACTGTAAAGATTCCAACCCCTTTGCACTTCCTCACTTTAATCCACCTTTTTCCTTCTTCTATCTCCCATGTCTCTCATTTTTCAATTTCAAAGTTTGATGCAACTGATACACAGATGAAGATGCCTTGGATCTGATGTCTTAACGCAATAATACCTCCACCCTCCTAACCTCCCCCCCCCCCCTCCCCACCTCCCTCAATGCTCTGCTGTGAAGGGGGCTCTTTGCGGGAAACTCTAGCATTCAATCGTATCTGCTCGCATCTCGAGTTTCTCAGTGGCACATCGCACCGATGTGAGTCAGTGCATTCTCATCATCCTAACCTTCAAATTTGCTTTTCTCCTCTACATTCACCGCCACTGCAATCTCATCCTCCCCCTCTTTTTCTGGAACTCTCCTCTCTCTTCCTCTCATGTTTCCCTTCCCTGTATTTGTCTACTTCATGGTCCACCTTGCAATGATGCAGCTGAAATGGTGAAAAGTGACAGCCAGAATTTGAAATCATGCATGCGCAGGTCTGACCTAAGAAACGGCCAGTAAATGCATTAAAAACTGGTATATAAACCTAGGAGTGAACCACTCCTAGGTGGTGCTTATGACTTTGGAATTTTGCTTTTATAAAGTTTTCATCCTTTGCTAATTAATGCTTCATCCTCTCTTTTACTCTTGTCAATTCAAAACATGTGGGTTTAGTGAGAAGCAGATGTTAGTCCTGTTTTACATAACAGAAAATATCTCACTGACAAAGTTTAATACTGAAATGCCTCAACATCCAAAGTTCCTGTAACAATCAATTTGTGATTCAAGTAAAAGCAACTATTCAGGGGAGGACTGAGTGTAACACTGAAGAAGAAATGTGATTTTGATTATTAGTATGATGACTAATAAGCTTCCAGTCAACCATTGGGAACATCCGTAGGCCAACCGCTAGCTTATCCCAGCAAGTCCTGCACTTCTTTAGCACTCCTGCCTTTAACTGTCAGGAGCAGGTTTACATGCATTCACACTGCAGAGTTCTGAATTTACCAGGGGTTTGCTAGATGAAAAGAACAAGATACTGTAAGACAGACTGATCTATATTGACAAATGATATATGTTGCCAAAAGTATTTGCTCGTCTGCCTTCATTGACATCCCATTTTTAATCCATAGGGTTTAATATGATGTCGGCCAGCTTCTTTTGCGGTGGAGGGACACCAAAGTAATTGCTTACGGAGCTTGCTTCTTCGACATCTTTAAGAGTTCTGAACAAATGTCTGTCCTCCTCCAGAACAACTTATGTACGCAAACGCGCGTTCCAACTTCTTATCTGGTGCGCGTCTTTTATTTTGACAGCAAATGCTCACCTGCGGACCACTTATGTGCAGCCCTGGCTATAACAGCTTCAAATCTCTGGGAAAGCTTTCCACAGGTTTAGGTTTAAGTGTTTATGGGAATTTTTGACCATTCTTCCAGAAGCACATTTTTGAGGTCATTCACCGATGTTAGATGAGAAGGTCTGTCTCACAGGCTCTGCTTTAATTCCTCTTGAAGGTGCTCTGTCAGGTTGAGCTCAGGACTCTGTGCAGGCCAGTCAAGTTCTTCCACACCAAGCTGACTGTTTTTATGGAGCTTGCTTTGTGAACTGGTGCACAGCCATGTGGGAACAAGAAGATGACATCTGCAAAGTTATTCCACAAAGTTGGGAGCATGAAATTGTCCAAAATGTCTTCATATGCTGAAACATTAAGAGTTCCTTACACCATAATCCCTCCTCCACCAAACTTTACACTTGGCACAGTGCAGTCCGACATGTACTGTTGTCTTGGGAACCTACAAACCCAGATTCCTCCATTGGATTGCCAGACGGAGAAGTGTTCTAGAGTCCAGTGTTGGCGTGCTTTGCGCCACTGCATCCAACACTTTGCATTGTGGTTGGTGATGTTTGGCTTGGATGCTTGATTTTATGCACCTGTGACTAGGGCTGAACGATATATCGCATTTGCGATAATATCGCGACATGATCAAGTGCAATTTTCTAACCGCAAAGGCTGCGATTATACTCTGGACATGTCCAAATTCATGGGCTGCATCCTCCTGAGGCCGCATTTGTAGACCGATTACGTCACAGCGACATGCCGAAGGCTGTCCAAATTACTACCATATCCCAGAATTCATAGCGCGGCCCAGCCAAACTCCAGTTTCCAGCAATGGCGGCCGCTACTAAGTTTTAAAATTACTCATACTAATCTTTCTGGGTCACAAAATAAACTTTTAACATATTTTCAGGCGAGAAAGTAGTTGTGTAAACATCAAATATCTGCTCGGTTTATCAAGATATCCCATATTTGCAAAAGTGCTTCGACGTTTTCAGAGGCGTCTGCTACCCACCAGCTCGACAGCTAGCCGGGAGCTCGAGGGTTACTGATGCGGCCGAGAACGGCACAACTCCCAGCACATCATTTTCAGATCACCGCGGAGTTTCGCTGCTCGGGTTAAACGTAATATATAAGTCACTTAGACAACCTAAAAATGTTATTGTTGGGCTTTTTTCAGTGTTTTGTTTGTTCGTGAGTAAATCGGTTTGGCTGAGATTAAAGTTATTAGATTAGATAAAATAAAACTTTATTAATCCCCCGGGTGGGTTCCTCCTTGGTTTTCACACAGCTGACTAAACGTCAAACAGAAAACTTATTAAACAGAAGTATGAGACAGTCGAGAATTTACACCAGTGTCTGGTTATATTTTAGATAGCAAGAAGCAGACGGCCGAGTTTATTAAACTCCACCGAGACAGCGGTGACGCTAATCAGAAGGCTAGACCGTCCAATTTCACGCCTTTAAATTTTAAAGGCGTGTTTGTGTGTGTGTTTATACAATTGCTATTATGTTTGCACTTTATGTGTAATGTTACTGACTGCAGAGATCAGTAAGATGTGTGTATTTTTTATTTATTAGTTTTATTTATTTAATATTATTTTTTAATTGAATGACTGTAGTAGTTCACAGATGTCGAAAAACTGAGTGTGGTAAAGCCACTGATTTTTTTTATGTATATTTCTGCAATCTGCACATTGTACTGACTTTCATTTTAATGTTTACACCAGGGTTCCTTGTCAGCACTTTATGCTCAGATGTTTGTAAGCTAAAAATAAACTATTGTGTATGTTCAAATATACTGTTGTGATTGAAGAAGTTAAATAAAAATGTCAGTCATCAATTCATGCATCACCTCATGTCATCATAACAGAGGTCTGTCTTCCAGGAAAGAACAGTTTAAAATTAATGTAATATAGTATTGGCCATACTATATGATGTATTGCTTGTCTTTGTTTAATAATACAGAAGACAAAGACCTTAAAAAATAATCGCATATCGCATCGCAATCGCAATATTGGGGCAAAAAATCGTGAGTAAATTGATTATTTTCCATAATCGTTCAGCCCTACCTGTGACCATGGAAATTATTGGAACACCTGAAATCAATTATCTGTCTGTCAGGCAGTTGGTCAAGTTACTTGAAAAAAGTAATCAGTAACTAATTACTGATCAGTAACTAATTACTGATTACTTCCCCAAAAAAGTAATCCCGTTACTTTACTAATTACTTATTTTCAAAAGTAATTAATTACTTAGTTACTTAGTTACTTAGTTACTTTTTAAAAACACGATTTACAACCTGAATAGGTGATAAAGCGATAGATCTTTTAGCCCAATTCTACTTTTTCTACATAATCCATCATACAAAATGTAATCAAATGGAAAAGTCTCTTTTTTTAACTTGTTTTATCAGTTTTAATCTTTTAACTTTATCCATCAAGCAAAAATTTAATTATATGCAACATTCTCTGACTTGAATAAATTAGTTTAACATTTAAAGCTATTTTCTACACATTCCAGTACATAAAATAAAATATTTTTTGTGTTTACATTCACTCTTTTAAATAGATCCAAGTAAAATACAGCAGAAAATAAATAAAGTCAAAGACTCAGCGGTCCTGTTGCTCTATTTTCACCTGTAAAGCAGGACCGCGGTAGGCGGAGGTTTACCCTGGTGCAGGTGTGCAGCGGTCAGTGGAAGGATACGGCAATGTCTCTGTGAGTTTCCCATTACGTCGTTGCGCACTCGGTGCTTGCTTGGAAGTTTAGGGGTTTTTTTCGCTGTAAAAAGAAGTTTTCTTCCCACGCACAATGGACACTAATGTTTTTGTCACTTTTTATGGAATCAAACTCAAAGTAAGGTCAGTACTTCCACGCTTTAAACGCTGCACGCTCATACTCTCTCCCACAATCGATATGTGATCCATTGTTGATCTGCACACAGCTGTTGTCACTAACGGCGCACTCGCTTACGTCACTGTCGTGAGACATTCTCTCAAAAAATCACGGTTTTAGTAACGCAGTAACGCAGCGTTCCTACGGGAAAGTAACGGTAATCTAATTACCGTTTTTGCAATAGTAATCCCTTACTTTACTCGTTACTTGAAAAAAGTAATCAGATTGCAGTAACGCGTTACTGCCCATCTCTGCTGTCAGGTAATGTTTGGCCCAAACTGGGTCATGCACAGCACCAAATCTACAGCAGAGTGGCTGAAAAAGAAAAGAATCAGTTAAAACCAGACCTCAACCTGATCGAATTCCTGAAGCAGGACCCTAAGAGAGCTGTGCATGAACGAAAACCTCAATGAATTTAAACGAGGTTCTAAAGAAGAGGGGGCCAAAATTCCTCCACAACAATGTGAGAGACTGATAAAGTCATACAGAAAACCATTACTTCAAGTAATTGCTGCTAAAGGTGGAGCTACATGTTACTGAATATTAGGGTGTGCTTAGTTTTTCCTGCACTGTTTCTGCTTTTTGATTAGTTTTTGTTTTAAAAAAATGACACAATTCCCCTCACATACCCTCTACTATGAAAAGACAAGGCAACAGACTGGTTGTTTCAAACAGGACAGATTTATCAAGTTTGGACACTAACAACATTAGCCTAGAATAAAGCGCAAGGCATGGTGATACACAAATATATGCAGAATTAGTTCCGTGGGGAAGGGCAGTCACTTACTTACCTTGCTAATGGCTACATAAAGGAGGGGATGCTCGCTGGACTGAGGGGGGTTGGAAAATTACTGGAATTAGTCCATTGTAATTATAGGAAGCAGCCTATCCAGATCAAATTTTGGAGTGGTTTGGGGGTGAGGGTTCCAGACGCTGTTTGATAATCTGCCAAACGCTGAATCTAAAACAAACTCATGTCTTTAAAAGTTATAAGTCTGTTTGTGTATTGTGCATCCAGAGGTTGATATCAGCTCTGCCGCTGAGGTCCCAGTACTAAATTTGCAAAAACTGTTGGATGCTGCCCTTCTAGTTGTGACTCCTCGAAGGCGTGGGCAGAGGGGGTATCCAACAAGCACTTGCCTGAATCACCTTCACGTAACAATATATTCATCATCTTTGTTTACAGTGGACACCAAATTCTGCTCATTTAAGTATGCTGTCGCACCATTATTGGATTAAAAAAAGTTTCTTTCTTGTGTTCTGCTGAAGACAGACTGTGGATGATGTAATAAGGGTTTTGGAGTCAACAATGCATTGAGACCGATATAGATTAAAAGTCTAAATTCAGTGGCTGCACACAGGGCCGATGCATTACATCATCCCTTGTGTGCTGTTATTCATTTCTTGCAGCGTAATTGAAGCAGCCACAGATGATGTCATCTAAACAGAGGACTTCCATTCAGAAGTTGTTTTGTTGCTCCCATACACGATCGGGTAGACTAGCCCCATCACCATAACTCTAATAAATGGACTGGATATGGCAAGCTGAGAGTGTACTTGGCCTTTACTGAGGAGATTGGCAGGTGTTTGATATTCACGGAAGGCTTACCCCATGCATCTCTGTCCCCTACCACCACCACCCATCCCATCTCCCTAACACAATTGCACTTCAGAGTCTAAATGATAGACTACAGTACTTGTAACTTGTTAGGAACAGCAAATAAGACATCTTGCACCGAGAGATAAGGAGGTGAATACCTCTAACCCATGCCACTCATGAGATTGATGACCTATCAGCCTGTGAACTGACAGAAATGAAATCACTCCTCTTCGCTTACGCCAAGGGTCTTTCTCTCACTTTGTCTTTCCATTTCTGTGTTTCTCTCCAGCTCCATCACCCCCCTCCTCCACCACTCCCACCACCACTCTCTCTGTCGCGGTGGCAAGGTTAGAAAGGTGCAATGAGAAAAGGGTGGGGAGTTAGGAAAGAGGGAGACGAGGTCTAAACAAATCTCTGTCCTGCCAGGACGTCCTCCTGCCAAGGTTTGTCTGGGAAGGCGGGGCCACAGGGTGGGGAGGGCGGTGTGGAGGTGGGAGGGAGGGAGGGGGGGCAACAAGGAATGACGTGATCCCCTTTATTCCGGCCAATAAAACAGAGTGGCCGGTGAGATCCGGATCCGTACGTGCCGTCAAATTCAATAAGGTAGTGCTTTAATGTTTTCTTTTAATCAACCAAATTGCATTACACACTGCCTCCTCCACGAGGCTCCGCGGCGCAGAAGAAAGGGGGACTGGAGGGTGGCTGATCTGGGGTGGTGGAACTACCAAGAGGGGGCATTCCCAAAATCTAAAGGAATTTTAGAGAAAACCTTCTGATGCATGTATGTTAAAGAATTGGTGCAGCACAGGCCCAGGCAGTGTCGGTTCCCACTCAGTGAGAGGAGGAAGGGGCCAGTGTGAATTCAGGGTCAGACTGGGGACAGACATGGCGCACAGACAGACTACGTCATTCTGGTAATGAATGCCAGCTCAACATTGAGAGCATCAGCTGCTTTAAAGGCAGAGCACTCTCCTTCCTGGACGATGTTGTCTCTTATCATGTGCAATGCCCTCGGCAGTGCCTTCCTCCCCTCTTTCTCTTCCTCCTTTCCTACTCCAACAACTTCCTCCTCATCATTCTCGTCTCCCCATCCTCACTGACCTTACTCCTCCCGCCGTTCGTCCTGCCCAACACGAGTCAACCTTTCACGAAGGTACATCACGAATGCTCTTCGAAACACTTAATCATCAACCCCCCCAGCTTGTTTTTTTTTTTCTCCATTGTTGGACAGAGTAGCGCAGGGCCCAGTCAAATGGGGAGGGATTGTACATCTGCGTCACCGGCTGCAAGATCAGCTTGCTGCCCCCAGCCTGCTGATTGGAGTTTTACGATTGGATGTTTCATTCCACCTTAGATCAGGCACTGCTGTTGTGGCCCAAAGGATTACAGCCTGCTGCCGCTGTTGGCCACTCATCCGCGGATAGATGAAACTTCAGAGAGCAGTAATCCACCGAAGTAGGGTGGCTTTGCTGCTCAGCTGCCACAGCCACAACTTTAGAGCCAGCTGACATTTAACATAATGATCAGTCAGAGTGGCCGAGCGTTTACACACAGGAAAGGTTTCCCGGACACAATTAGACCACAGTCCTTGCATGGGCTAAAAATGAATCACAATGCACAATACCATAGTGTAGTCCTTCTATCCATCTAATGGTAAACTGTGAGTGGAGTGACTGGAAGAAAAGCCTCAGTCTCAGCTGTGATATTACAGTGGTCTATCCACAGAGTTTGAAAAGATGACCACAGCTACAATCTACTGTACAGTGTATAGTCTAGGAAACAGGCTGCATTTTGGTTTTAGCCATCCATCCTGGTGTGAGTCATTTACGGTATGCTATTAGAGAGAGGGTTACCCAAGTTTTCCAAATGCTAAAACAGGAATGATTGCAGGATGATTACAGGAATGTATCTCATCCTACCTTATCTATTTTGAGGAAACAGTTTAATAATTTAGTACTCAGCTTCTCTCCCTCCATATACAACACACTTACGTTCATCCCTACAAATATTTGTAAATGTGGTCAAATATAGGCGAATTAAACACCTTCTAACTGTTCTCGCACTTGCCTCTAAACTATAAACTGATCTGAAAGTTTGTTAAGTGTATTTGTAGCCAGTGAGTGGGCAGCCAGGATTCCTGCCTTGTAAAGAAGCAGGAATGAGAAGAATTTGATTTCTTGCAGTATTTGGCTCACGCATGAGCATTAAAATTCATGGTATATAGGTTGGATTGTAAAGTTTGGTAAAATTCCCATCGGTATTCACATCAAGGCAGTACAGTAAAGTTGTTTCCTGACATGAATAATGCGCAATAATACTGCTCTGTCTATTAGATTTGTGTTTAATTACCTCATACGACAGGATTTGGCTGATGTGAGACATCATCTGCTTTTTCGGGCACTTCTGCATTGTTACTATATCATTAAGTCAGAAAAGTGGAACTTTCAGAAGAATTTTCTGCTCATGATTTCAACTCACATGATGTGTATGCTATTTACAAGTCAGAAAACTGGTGATTATGGTCACTTCAAGATGCCATTGATGCAGCATAAGAGTGGATGTTTGAAACATCAATTTTTCTTTTCACTTTGTGAAAAAGAATATTTTCATGTCTGTAAATGATAAGTGATTTTAAAGTATGTTTGTGTTAATTTAATCAAAATATGCTCTGATAAGCTCTAACAAGCATTAAGCTAACCATCAGCTTTCACTATGAATGATTCATGTCGCCTGCAGATATGCAGGTCTGCCCGCTGCTCTACACCAAAAAGAACAGGAGGATACAAACTGAAACAACAACAACAACAGCATGCTGCCTGGTTCACGTTGAACTCATCCCCGAGGTCTCTGATGGGTGGATGACTTCAGCTGCAAAGTCACTTTGACTCAGTGAATCAGGAATCAGGTAACGGGATCAGGCTTCATTAGGTGACTTCAGCCGAGCTGGCAGACGGCCAGGTGAGCTGGACGCACAAATGGACATTGATTTTTCAATAAGGGCCCTGAAACTGTCAGCCAACCAGGCTATGGTGATATCTTCTCTCGCGGGGATGGCCTTCTCTCGATGATGGCCTGACTGGCACACGACCACAGGCCACCACACCAGCCCCATACATTCCCCTGGCTCTGTCTCATGACCCTACACTGGTGTTAATGTGCATTATCCTGGAGTACAGCTAATGGTATGAAGCGAGAAAATATTGTCATGTTTATTTAAAAGAGAAAAAAGTTTTGTGTGGGTGGTTGTGTGTGTTTGTTCTTCTTTTTACAAATCTTTGCTTAAGTATCACATTTTTGCTCTGTATTGTGGCAAAAAATGTGTAATGAGTCCAAAATATCAGAAGGCGATATCATGTTTTCCTGTCCTGTCACCCATATATATCTAGTCTGATAGTCAGATAGGCTTTATGACACAGGCCTCAAGGAGCGCTTGACCCATAATAGTTTCCATCCATCTTGCCTCCCTCTAGCAGCCTCAGCTCTCAGTACCTGTAAGAGCGCCATATGTTGGCCCTATGCTGAACCCTGAGGTCAGGAGGGTATCCTACGGTGAATGAGGTACAGGAGATATAGCCTGAAGTTAATCTATTGTATGATTGTACAAAATGCAAATGATGGATGTTAGACAGCACTGATATTAGGAGGGCAGCAGGAATGAAAGTGAGAGCAGAGAATAAATGAGACAGTCACAGCAATAAAAATAAGTTGTTTTCCCACATCCACAGCAGTCCTGAAGTTTTGTTTCATTTCCCAAAGGGGTTTCATGTGAGAACGCAAATGTCTGATGCAGCACAGTTGGAAATTCAGCTGCGTCTAACCAGCCAAGTATAAACTGGATGTGATGGCCATTAGCGACAAGGTAAGGATAGCATGGTTGGGATCCTGCATAAAGTGTAGGAAAAAACATCTAACTGAGGCGTTTAGGCACTCAGTTTCTCGAAAGTAAAGATGTGAAGAAGCAGACAAATCTACAAAATAAACTGTGTCTACAAATTGTGCGACATTATCAGATGTTTCTCAGGGTAAAAGACTTTGAATATCTCATCAGCTACATAGTATCATCAAAAAACTGTCTGTGTGCAAGGGACAAGGCAGAAAAGTAATATTGCCCTTGATCTCATCCCTGTTTTCACTGCTTGGGTTCAAGAATGTTTTCAGAAAACACTGCATATAAGGAAAATTGCCAGAGAGTCCCAGGTTAAAGCTCTATTATGTAAAGAAGAAGCTGTATGTGAGCATGATCCAGGAACGCTGCCGGCTACTCTGGACCAAACTCATTTCAAATGTACTGAGACAAAGTGGGCACTGCATCACCTAAACTAAGGAAGGGAGGGACTATCCAGCTTGTTACCAGTGTTATCAAAAGTCTGCATCTCTGATGGTGTGGTGGTGCCTAAAGAATGGGCACTTGCACACCTAGAATGGTGCTACTGGTGCTGAAAGGAATACACAGGTTTTGGAGCAACATATGCTCCCATCCAGACAACAGCGCTTTCAGGGGTGGCCTTGGACACTGCATCTATTAAAACAACACTGCTTCATAATGGAACAGTCCAGGTACTGAATTGACCTGCCTTCAGTGTAGACCATTCATCAGCTGCAACATTTGGAGCATCGTGAAATGGAAAACATGGCAAAGAAGACCCAGGACTGTTGAGCAACGAGAATGGGACAATATTCCTCTCCCAAAAGTCCAACAGATGGTCTCCCAGGTATTTAGGGACTGTCAAGGGGGGCATGCTACAGAGTAGTAAACATGTTCCTCTCCTTTACTTCATTGAAATGTGTTACTGACATTACAGTCAAAATGAGTCACTGTTTTTCCTGAAATAGTAAAATGACTCAGTTTAAACACTTGATATATTTTCTATGTTTTATTGTGAATGAGATATGTGTTTGATACATTTGCAAATCTTTGCACTTTGTTGTTATTTTATATGTTACATAGAGGCCCAACTTTTTTGATTTGTGGTTGTAAACCAAAGGAGGTTAAATCAAAGGACAAGGACACATGTTTAGTTGAAAGTGTACCATTTTCAGCTGTTTGCTACATATAAGAAAGGGCAACTTCAGAAAACGCTGCAACATATCCTCCCATTACTGTCTGAAGTTCACCCGTGAAAACAGCTATAGAGTGAGAATCTCTAAAATTCTTCTGCTGGAGAATTGCCCTCAGAGATTCTGCACAATGGCAAGAAATAATTTCTTCACTCAGAGATGTCTGATTTTTCAAACTATCAAAGTATAAAAACAAAGCCTTCTCTTTGTGAAAAGCTCGAGTCCTTGGAACAAAGTCCTGTTTGGTTAGACCCAACTTGTAGCTCCAGTCCCACAATGGTATTTTTGCATTCTCCCTGTTGAAGTGTCTCTCAATTTCTCTGAACTGTGTGAACTCTGTGAGGGGAAAAAATGTTATTTGACTGCAGCGATCTAGAATAAGAAACTGTTTCATTTTCCTCAAAAGCACGTCGGGATTTCGGTTTGTATGACTGACTCAATCTCAAGTAACAGCATAAAAGAATTGTAATAGGCAGCCAAAAGGAAGCTCTGAATATGATCCTTAGTGCAGGTTGTTGGACTCATTTTACTTGAATTATTGGTTTTAAACAAAGAATAAGGAGTTCTAATTAAATGTCCAGCAATGAAATGTTCAACCAGGTCATTATAAATCTTTCTCTCTGACAGGCACGCACAGATGAGCTGCATTTCATTTAGGAAATGAGCATCCCTGTATCAACAATCGGCCGCTAATAAAAACTCCTGCGTTTGGATTGGATGTCTGGGCTGTAAAAGAATCACCTGCAGATTTTTTGGAACTACTTTTAGCCTCATGCATCAATCAAGTGGCAGTTTAGTGCTCGCACTGGCCAGATTTTAATTTTTCTTTAAGCTTTATTGGAATTTGATTTGCCAAGATAAAGCTGAAGCCATTAATCTTGTTCTCCCCATGCGTCCACTCCAATAAACTCACTAAAATGGGCCTAAACGTGTCTTTGCTCCAAACCTCTCCAAAGTGAACTGTGTGTGTGTTGGTATTTGATGACACAATTTTGGGCTTTATTTAAATATTTTCTGTCAGGATCAAACACTGAATTAAACTGCCGGAGATGTTTGAAATGCAGACAGAAACCGCAGCGCTGATCACTTTCACAGTTCTAAGCATCAGGCCAAAGCAATGGGCTCGAAGAAGCTTTACACCAGGGGTGCCCAATCCCGGTCCTCGAGAGCTACCGTCCTGCAGCATTTAGATGCATCCTTGTTCCCACACACCTGAATCAAATGGTTTGATCTCTTCAGCATGCCATCGTGTTTGGCAAAGGCCTGATAACAAGCCATTCATTTGATTCAGGTGTGTGGGAACAAGGATGCATCTAAAAGCTGCAGGACGGTAGCTCTCGAGGACCGGGATTGGGCACCCCTGCTTTACACATATCCACAGAAATGACTAATAGCTACTGTGTGAACAAATCTTCCAATATCGGGAAATAGTAGAGGTATTTCAGAAAAATCTCAAATCGATGAAAAAACACATGTCAGAATTGCAGTTGTTATCAGCCGGCTGCAAAGTGTGGACTTGGGGACCGCCCATGCTCAGTCATCTTTCCTCAGTTGTTTCCCTTTGCATCTTGAACATGTCGACCCATTCCGCATCTGTCAACATCTATTACCCATGGCTTTCCCCTACATCGCTATAACCACTACCACCTCTGTTGCTGTGACAAACACAACCCTCCCCTAACCCCACCCACCCAGCCGCACTTTAAAAATTGCTCATGACTCTTCAGCCGTTGTCCCAGCCGGGCCAAAACCAAGAGCATCTGCCACACAAGTTGCAGAACAGGAAGTGGAGCAAATTCGAGTCCGCTGGATCGCACCGCCACTTTTCGCCTGTCTTATTAACCACACATTTCTTAAGGAAATTCTCCCAAACTGTCTAGATTCTTGCAGCAATTAAAGCATTTCTCTCATTCCCCCTTTCTTTCTTTTCTGTCCTCTTGGCAAGGGGCTTGACCATGTTGGTCAGGTCGTCTCAGTGTTCCTGGGCCAAAGCTGACACAACCAATCAGAGGAGGCAACCGTGATCTGACGAATAAAAGAAACAGAGAAATTACAGCAGGGAGGACGTCTTAGGTTCGAGGAGCAGTGAGAATCACACAGGGCGTGCCATTGTTTCTCAACCACCGATGGTTGTTGGCAGCTGTCAGGCCTTTTCTTTCCTAAACCCAAAGAGCCGTCCTGCTCTGGCAAAAGCCTCACAAAAAGAGACAGAGAGAGGGTTGCAGTGAAAATAAGAAGCATTTGTGTGGCTAGAGGGCTGCTGGCATGTTGCTGTAAACAAGAATATAAACTCTCTTCTGGGGTGAAAGGGTGAGAGGCAGGAGAGGAGGACTCTGACGTTTGCAGGGGATGCTTTCCATAAAAATGATGAGTCAGTCACAACTACTGCAAAATGCATGTGATAAAGAGAATGTGTAACTTTATATGAAGATAATGGGGTAGCTGGTTGCAGCTTTGGCATGTTTTATTTTGAAAAACACAGCAATATTGTGATCTCTGGGAGTCCAGTCTAGCACTTATTTCCATTGGCCCTCCAAAAACTGGCCAGAGAGTTTGCAGAAAATGATACCAAAGACAGCACATTTTCCACTGCACCTCTCAAAATTGTTATTGGAAATTTGCTTTATTTGTCCTTTATTTCCTTTATTTTCTTTAGTTTGTTCCCATTATTATTTTCTCTTCATCTCTTAAATTTGGCTGATCTCCTGTTGAAGCTCATCTTCTCATGCATGTCTGGATGGTTTCCAGCGAGGCTATTTTTGAGATCACTCACTGGTCTAAACATTGACTACTCCAGAACCGATTCTACTGCAGACCTGATGCAAAGCCTTTGAGCTTGGAAACTGCAGACTCTTCAACTACAGTCTGCTGCATTATAGTTGAAGACACAGCTCTGATCCTCCATACAAGAACCAGAAACAGAGGAAAGCAGAAGAAAAAAAATCAGCCAACCAGTACAGTTAAAGTTCACTAAGTGTTGGTTAAATCTACAAAAACAACCAACATGTAAAAGTGATTTATTATGGCTTTTATAGTAGGTCAGAGGGGTTTATGTATGACTATAACTTGGAAGGATGCAGGGTCTTTCCCTTTTGCCTCAGCGTTATAGAACAAAGTTTCTACATAACCAGCATAAAACTCTTCAGGGTGTATAAATATACACAGTTATTGTGCAACTTAAGAGATAATATATTAAATGGTGATTAGCATTGTTTACTTATCTCTGGACAGGATTAGGTTCACTGTTCCACTTTCGATGGATCATGGTAATCCCTAGAAAGTGGCGATATGCCATGACAAGTAGGTGTATGCATGTATCATGAAATGCCAAAGGGCTTTTTTAATGAATAAAATGTGACAAATGCATAGGTGCACTGCTTTCTGTACATACAGCAGACATTTGCCATGAACTTTAGAATCAAGAGCCAGTGAAATGCTGCAATGTTACACATATGTGCCCTTGACTCTGATGGAGACAAATGAAGGAGGGTGCATGAAACTGCTCTCTGGCTACTCTGCAGTGACAGCAGCGGTGTAATTGGGAAACGACCTGCTTTATCACTGAAACCAATGGGTCGGACGAAGCAGGAGACTGAGGTATAGGGCACTGAAGATAGCCAATGTTGGACTCCTTTTAATATTATTAACTATGTGTCCATTTTCATTTGTTCCTAGAAGAGGATAGTACAGTGTGTGTGTGCATGTGTGTACGGGGAAAAGGGTAGGAAAAGGAGACAGGACAAACACAAATTAATCTGACAGCTCTGAACAATATCAAATCCATCCACATGAGAGCGTGCATACTTTGGACGAGATCTGCTCATTATTTATTACTTTACTACTGCTTTCATGACCATAACATACTTCCAAACATCATTAACAAGCCCAGCACAAATCCCATCTTATTTACACAGCCAGGTGCACTGAGGGCAAGGCAGGGCAAATATAAAATATCCTGGCGAGCAAAGGCTGAGAGATTATGACAGTGTCCAGGTCGGAAAGTCCTTAATATTCCCACCTCTGCTTCAGGTCAATAAAGTAAATCATAAAAGGCTATTTGTTTTAGGGCTTTAATGTTTGGTTTCCATTTCCATTTCTCATGGGAAAACTTTAAGCTTTAAAAAAAAAAAGAAACACATGCTGCTTTTGCTTGATCCTCAAATGTAAATTGTCTTAATGATGTTGTTGAAGGGCCTTTTTAATGGACCTTTCGAGGGTACTGAAACACACTAATATTACCACTGAAAAGGATACCAGGTCGCTGATGACTCTTACGGCAGTGCGGCTCCTGAGAGGGATTCGTGTAAATCGAGTGAGAGCTTATTGCGAGTAATTAGGGAGAGATGAAATTGAATGCGATTCCTACAGCAGCGCTGCATGCTGTGCTAATGTAACAGAGCACTCATCAACTCCACGCCACAAAGCCAATATGAAAAACATGTGTTTCAACATCTCCCACTTCCCAAAGCAATGTGCTTGAGAGGATTGTGGCACTGTGACCTTGACGGTGTTCAGTTTTTATTCAACGTCAGTGGCTGTGTTCGTGCCAGTGACTCCGTTGCCTCTGAGGCAGAATTATGACTGTGGAGGTTTGCTCTTGTTCTGTTATGACTGCTAACCATGACTGTTTTCACAGTCAGGCAGTCAAAAATGTGGTAATTCCCATTATATCATTACTAGGTGGAATGTGAGGTCTATCAACGGTGTTGTGGTCCAAATGAGTGACTTCTTTTCTTTTTTGCAACGAATAAGCAATTCCTAATTAGCCTGCATTAACAGAAAATTGACTGAAAATATGTTAAAATATTCAGGAGCTTACTGTTGGCTCCAGTCATGGATGTATTCATGCTCTCCAAGACCCGGATTGTTCTCTAGGATTCAAAGTAGAAGGCATTAAAAATGTACATCTTACTGGCAGCTTCAGACTTTCTACCAGAAATTTTCATCAAAACTGAAGCTATAATTAAAGGGAAACGGCTCAGACATCTGATTTAACCACTGATTATAACAGTCTTTGGCTCTCTTTAGAGTGTACTTTGTTACACCTTTGTGAATTAGGGCTGCCACAAACGATTATTTTGATAGTCGACTAGTCACCGATTATTTTTGCGATTAGTCGGCTAATCAGATCATGCATCCATTGGACGTAAAACATACAGCTTATTGCACCAGCATGCACCTGCTCTTCTATAACTATAATTAGCTTACAGCTTTAAGTGTTTAAGGTATGTGCTAACTAAAAATAAAGACAAGATGATAGTTTATTAAATTTTAATGAAATTTGCAGTTTGTTTCGGTGAAGTTTAATAAACTCAGCCGTCTGCTCCTTGCTATCTAAAATATAACAGGACACCGGAGTATATTCTTGAGCAGCTCACACTTCTGGTAATCAGTTGTCTGCTTGACGTTTATTCAGCTGTGTAAAAACGATAACTTTAATTTCAGCCAAACCAATTTACTCAGGAACAAATAAAACACTAAAAAAAAGCCAAACAATATAATTTTTAAGTTATCTAAGTGACTTATATATCATGTTTAACCTGGATAGCAAAAGACGGCGGTGGGTTTGAAAACGATTTGCCCGGAGTCCGGTGTTCTCACGGGCTTCAGTGAGCCTTGCTAGCTATCGAGCTAGTGGGTAACAGACGTATCCAAAAACATCGGAGCGCTTTTGAAAATATGTGGTGTCTTGATAAACTGAGCAGATATTTGAGGTTTACACAGCTACATTCTTGCCTGAAAACATGTTAAACGTTTATTTTGTGACCCAGGAGGAATAATAACAGTAATATTAAAACTAACTAGCTGCTGGAAACTGAGCAGGGCCGCGCTATGAAATCTGGGACACAGCTTCTTCTTCTTCTTCTTCTTCTTCGGGGTTTAACGGCAGCTGGAATCCTTGTACATCCGTTATTACACTCTTAAATCCTAATACTTAATTCCTGCGCCTTTTGGGATCTTACAAAGCTTCACATGACGCGTCGACTATTAAATTAGTCGTCGACAATTTTGATAGTCGACTAATTGTGGCAGCCCTATTGTGAATAACTAAATGAAATCTGTCATTAAAGTTCATGCAATCTAGAAAATGTCTATGCAATTCCTCTGTGAAGCTTCACTGTTTCTACCTGTCTTTCAGTTCTATGTGATCCTAAGAATAAGATGGAAAAACATCTTATATGTAGAAAGATGGCTGTATCTTATTTCATTTTTGCTTCTAAAAAATGTATGAATTCTCCATTCTGTCTGTCCAAATGCCTACAATTGTGGAATGTGTGGAACGTAACTGTAGTTTGCAAATCATAAAATAACCTATTTATTAGCAAGTAATACAAAGAGAACTAATGTTAAAACTCAGGAAAGGATGTGAAAGAGTTTTGTGATGCTTAAAGAAAGACCCAGCTGCTCACTCGAAAATTATTTAGCACTGTTTAGCAACAATTGAGTGACATGACTGGGTAAAAACAAAGCCTGTTACAATAAGCCTTTAAGAATGACAAAGAGAACAAATAGTTCAAAAAAGTAGTAACATATCTCAGCCTAAAAATGCAAAGATTTGGGTTTTTTCATCATTTAGAGAACATTCAAATTGTCAGAGAAATCTTGCAGAGAAATCCAAAGATCTGTAAAAAGTCAGTTAACCCCTGTGATTTTCAGCTCCCAGCTGGCAATTCATCAAAAACGAATATGAATTCATTATGAAGTTAATGTCAGCAAACACACCTAGAACATTGCAGTCACTGCTGCATTCACAAACACAAAGTTAAAACAGTGCATTAAAAAAGACCTAAAGGAAACACCATCAACTTATCTGGGCCTGCAACCTCTAAACTAAGGTGTGAGAGACTGATGTGCTAGTGCATCAGAATATCAGATTTTTTAAAAATTTTATTTAAAAAAGTAAACTTTCATACACTATATCTATTACATCTAAACTTAAATATTTCAAGTCTTTTCTTTGCTTTCATTTTTTATGATTCTGTCTTACAGAAACATCTCAAATTAAATGATTAGAACATTTCCTAAGATCAATGACAAAGACTTTTACAGTACAGCACAGAAAGGTCAGAGTTCTGAAAGGCAAGTCAATAATCGTCCCTTGTAGCCCCTTTCCTAAAGATGTCTGCAGGCAGTAGTCATCCCTTCTGTTTTTACGCCTCTTCTCTTCACGTTTTTCCAGTCATCTTTCTTTCTTTTGATATGCTTTGATACGGCACTCTGTGAGCAGCCAGACTTTGCAGAAAAAACACTTTTTCACTGACTGTATTCATGTGCAGTAAACTAGATTAAGAGCTATACATTGAGACATTGAGACAGTGGATTTCTGATTTTATGAGGTATATGCCATAATTATGAACAACTTTTTTTTTAAAAGACTTGAAACATTTGAAATATAACTTTTTGAATTTAATTACAAAAAAATAACTTTTTCATGATTTTTTTCTTTTTTCCCCCTTTTTTTGCATTAGCAATCAGCTTCATTCTGAAATCATCATCTTTTATATTAGGATGCCCTATGCATAAAAGGCAGGATGGAATGATTGACTTGGAAGCATATGAGCATAATTATATTCAATTAATTATATAATATTAATAACGATATTATTAACAACAACAACTACAACAACAATAATAATAATAATAATAATAATAATAATAATAATAATAATAATAATAACCTTAAAACTAAATTCACTCAACCAAAATGAACAAAATCGATATCATGTACTTGCATTCATAGCATTTAACATTTGTCCATTTAACTTTTTTTTTTTCAGAACAGGCACATGAGGGATGCTACTCTGACAGATGCACGAAGAATAAAAAGTTTAAAGTTTTCTTTGAATTGTCTTAATTAAAGAATGACCACAAGATATGCACCGTGGTTTCTAGGAAGCAGTAAAAAGGAAAACGTATTTCAGACAAGTCCCTCCACATTCTTCAGCCAAGCTAAGAGACAACTGAACGCCATAGCTGAGTATCATATTAAAATTTTAAACGTAAATGGAGAGAGTCTTTCAGAATTGTATTAGCGCTGCAGTCAGACATACTTTAAACTGTTATCAAGACAACTTCTTTGTGAAATTTATTCAAAAGTTTCATGACAGTCTTATGTGGTTTATTTTACTTCTGTCATTTCAGAAAAAAAAATCACAAATAAATCAGACTACACGAGAAATGCAGTGAATGATATGGAAGGAAACACGAGTTTGGCCTCTGGGTATTATTACACATTCTTCTTGGTTTTGAAGTGCTATCTTTTAGATTTTCACATGCTTCTCCGGGGGTTTTGAGGCTATGTGAACAGTCTGGACTAAATGTGGGGCAGAGGAGTCCAGAAACCCAAATATTATTTCACAGAAATCCAATATGTGGGTACAAGTATGACAGCTAATACGTTGGCCCCTGTCCTTGCTGCGCACCACCCACAGAGCGACAACCACTAACGTGTAAAATCTTAATCTTCTGTCTGGATGACCTCACAGCTCAGACCTCTGCTCAGGCCAGGGTCCTCAGCCTGGGTCCAATAAGCCACCCCATAACTCTCTAACACTCTTTTTATTTGTCAACCTTCTCTCTTTAGCACAAAAACGCTACATAGCTGCATTAATACCGAGTGGTGCGTCGAGCGTCAGTTAAACACTAAACTAGGTGTGTCGAGATTAGCATGGGTTGCGGGCTGGCGCCTCCATTGTTCCTCATTGTTATTTCAGAACCCCAAAAAATAAATAAATAAGACATTCAGGATGGTTTCCACAGGCTGAGCCATCAGTGAGGGTCGTGCGAGCTTTTGGTGCCGAGGTCTTTTCATGCAGTCATATGGCCCCAGGCTTCCAGGAGAGCTTTTTTGCACAGGCCACACAAAGATACGCTCTCCTTTTTTTTGCTGTATCACAGCCCTTTTCCAGCAATAATTACAATGTCAGTCTGTTTAAAAAGTAGTCTTACGGGAATATGAGGCCCCCATTACCGAATCGCCCGTGTGCTAGGAGCTGGGGGGGCCATAAAACATTCATCTATGACCAGCTGTAAAAAAAAAAAAAGCAATGAAGCAAAGGAGGGAAAAAATGGCACCCTGACAGCATCACATTTAGTAGAATAATAATCACACCCCCTTTTTGCTTTTATTGCATGTAGGTTTGATTGATTAACTGCCCTGAGAAGAGGACACGTGGAAATATACCTGTCACAGCGCTGGTGACTGTGGCAGCACAGTTTCCACAGATTAACCTCCATCTTGCTGTACCACATGTGCATTTTGGTTAAGATTGAGGTAAAAGTTGTAGTACCGATGGTGCAAATTGTATACAATGACTGCATATAGCTTACTGTGATTTTTTTTTTTTTTTTTAGTTTGTATTAAAATGTCATGCATTTTAAATTTGTGATTGCATAGCGGCTGGGTAGCTTTTTCACAGAGGCTGCTCACATATAGATTCCTGTGTTATAGCTTTGAGCTGACATTATGACACAAAATCAGTCCATTAGGTAACAGGAATTAAGATGTAATTTTATATGTGCATGTCCCTCAAAAATCATAACCAGGATAACAAGTGCACAAGTAAACACAACACGCATTTTTATTCAGCCAAGTGGCATCACAGCATGTAACAACTGTGTTAAAAGGCAACATTTATCCTTTCTGTTGTTCGAATTAGTATATATTTAGTTCAATTCAATTCAGTTTTAGTTATACAGAGCCAAATCACAACAACAGTTGCCTCAAGGCAGTAATACAGTAATACATACAGAGAGAAATCCAACAATCATATGAGCAAGCACTTTGGCGACCGTGGGAAGGAAAAACTCCCTTTTAACAGGAAGAAACCTCCAGCAGAACCAGGGTCAACTAGGGGCCATCTGCTGCAACTGGCTGGGGTGACAGAAGGAAGACAGGACAAAAGACATGCTGTGGAAGCGAGCCAGAGATTAATAACAAATAATGACTGAATGCAAAGAGGTCTATTAACACACAGCGAGCGAGAAAGGCGACTCGTATATCTAGCTATCATGTAAAGATTTAACATGTACGTCAACTGAAATGAATGAGGAAAAAATGCTCAAGGCATCCAATCGCATTAGAAAAAGAAGACAAAACATTCAACTTTGACAAATAGAGGGCTGAGGCTTGTTTTCCAGTATGTAGTGTTTCTATCAGTATTAACATTCATAATCTCTGACTAGTGTCAAAGTGGCGTTTATTCGTATTGCCAGAGGGCAGGACAGGAAAGCTGAACATATACAAGATAAACATATTATCAACAGGTCTAGTGACATGCAAATAATGATGGTAATCAGTGGTAATATTCAACAAAGTAAATCGATGAATGTCACAATAATAACTTAAATATGATCAAGTAAATAATCTAGCAATAGCGATCGAGTTGCATAGTTACATCCAGTTGTACATACTATCTTTCCACCTTTTTAAACTTGCATTTTGACTATATATTATCTGAGTTAGCGGCACGGTGATGCGCTGTTAGCACTGTCATAAGGAGGCTGGAGCTTGAATCCAAAGTGCCTTAAGGCTGTGTTCTTGCTAAATTCCAACAAGCACTTTGTGATCTTTTTATCTAGAAAGATGCTATATAAATAAAATTTTACTTTACTTTACTTACACAATTCAGATTTTACATGGTAATGACAGCTTCTTTTAAAATCTTTGATTCTGTGAGAAACTGCAAAGATGTGAATTCCTCATGTGAAAGACTCCTTTGACATTGTCCAGTTATTTGATCTGCTGTTGATACAGCCCCCTATGACCAACACTCGGTGACAGTGTGAAAGAAAAAAATACCTTTTAACAGGAAGAAACCTCTGACAGAACCAGGCTCAGGGAGGGGAGGGATATGGAGTGCAATATAAAAACAGAGAGAGTGAAAAAAACGTGAGTGAAGCTACAGATTTAAGGTCAGAATTGTGCAAAACGCTTTAAATAAAACCTATGACATGCTGTTAGTCATATAATAATTTCGTAAAGGTGAACCTGCTTCTCTAAAAGGCTAGTAACTTTTTTAAAACTTATGGTCGACCCTCATACCACCACCACACAAACACACACTCCCCACCCCACCCCATGATAACGAGTTGTGAATTTAGCCTTTGGTTTACAGGCAAAAGTACATAGCATAGTACCTAGCTCTCCACTGCTCCAACCACAACAGCCTTACTTTCCACTGTGCTATTCCTATGTCAAACCACCGCCTGTTTTTAGTCATGTCTCCTTCATGTAATTCTTTTGTGGTGGGAAAATGTATTTTTCCCTTGTACAGTTTAAGATGCACTCTTTCCACCAAATTTCAGGAAACCACATTCATAGGTTCGTCACAGGATTTATTGCTCATTGGAATAGATAGGTAGGCTGGACACTCTCAGTGGCATCTGAAACAGCCAAATAGGCTTGGGGTTAAAGCAAATCTCAGTCCTAAAATATGATGAAACAATTACAATAGACATGTTAGATGTCAATGATCTGAAGGGGAATGTCAAATATGTCAGTAACTACATGAACTGAATGAATGAATGTGTTTCAGTGGGGGCGCATTACTAGCTTGTCTCCAGTCATACAGTTTTGAATAACAAGAACGAGCCACAGTTGAGTAAAGATATTATTATGTGTGGTTTCAAAGTAAACATCACCTGAGACAGTAAAGCAGAAATAATGGACCAATAGTAATGATCTTTAGCTACAAAACTCACACAGGACTTGAAGCTGACAAGTTAAATAATTTCTTTTGTCCAATCTGATAGAACACAGAATTATAATTAAATAATGATAGACAATTCAGAAGTTAATACTTACTGAAATCTAATATTCTGAGAACTTTATAGAGTTCAATCTTCTGTTCAATGTTAAAATCATAAAATACAGTGGGTTAGCCAAGATGGCTGTCGGCATCCATATTCACTTCAGTCAGAATAAACAACCATTCAGCGCAACCATATTGAACATTGATTTTGATCACAGACAAACACAAATGACAAACACCACATGCAATGCTTTAAAATGTCTGACCCTGTGTGATCCTTGGTTCACACGAAAACATCCCAGAAAAAGTCTGATGCTGTGATCAAGGCGAGAGCCCAGAGGGCCTGAACCAATAAAAGGCTGTGGACAGTATCCAAATTTTCCCGACTATTGTAGAATAAGAAGTGCTTGGCTCAGTTTGCTCTCTCCATCTGAGCAAAGGATTGGGCTGGAGGCCTGTCTTCACAGTCTTGACTGGATGCCATGGGAGCAGGCCGCAGCAGAAAAACAGGTCAATACTGACTGTTAATGCCACGACTGAATGGTTTGTGGTCTGACCATTTGGGAGACGGAACAAAATAACATTTTACTGGGGTTCATAAACCTCTCATGGATGTTAGAATGGTTCCTCCATAAATCCTAAAGTGTTGAAGGCAGACGTTAAAGTGAAAGCTACAAGAGTGACAAAATGTATGGAACTGCAGAGGTTCAGAGGAATCTCCTGCACATGCTGGAGATTTAACTGTACGGGCAATTTTTAAAGCAACTAAAGGTCAATGAGTGTGAATGATGCTATATACTACAGTCTGTAACGAAGTGAGGACAAAATCATTGCCTGAAATTCTCTTCAGTCCAGTTTACTTTACATCTTGAATATTAAATTGTAACTCAAAATTAATTCTTAATGTGAAATATGTACCAGTAAAAAGCATGTTTTTAGTGTTTATTTGTTTAAATTTGTAATAAAGAGGAAGAAGGAAGAGGAAGGAGGAAAGGCTTGACTTGATTAAGAGCAAAACTGTACTAACAGATGTAGCTGAACCATTATCTACAGTGATGTGAAAAGAGAGTTTCCACACGTCTCTTTGTAGTCCCGTGAAACTAAAACACATGATTCAGAGGCTTGAGAACTACCTTTAGCAGCAATGAATTGAAGTAATCATTTTCAGTATGATTCTATCAATCTCTCACATCATTGTGGAAGAATTTTGGCACACTTTGCTTTACAGCCTTTATTGAGGTTTGTGGGCATTCGTTTATGGACAGCTCTTTTAAGATCCTGTCATTTCAATAAGGCTGAGGTCTGGACCTTGACTGGGTCATTGCAGCACCTTGACTCTTTTCTTTTTTCAGCCATTCTGTTGTAGATTTGTTGCTGTTCTTGGGATCATTATCTGGTTCGGTTGACCCCATGCAGGCCAAGCTTTAGCTCTCAGACAGATGTCCTCACATTTGAATCTAAAACATAGTGGCATACAGAGGAGTTCATGGTCAACTCAGTGAAAGCTTCAATGAGTGCAGGTCCTGTGGCTGCAAAACACAGACATGGGACCTGTGTTTTGTTACAGTATGAGGTGTTTGTGCTGATATTTTGTGTTTGGTTTTTGCAAATGTGTAACAGTCTTGTCTGTCCAAAGGACATTATTCCAGGAATCCTGTTGTTTGTTCAGATGCAATTTTCTAAATCTAAGTCATGCGCCATGTTTTTTAGATGCTTTTTCCTTGCTACCCTTTCAGACACGTCATACTTGTTCAGTCTTTTTCTTATTGTACTGTCATGAATTTTAACATTTAACATGCTAACTGACACGTAGTATAGTGGAATGATTATCTGACACGTAGTTCTTGGGTTTTGGGCAATTTCTCTGAGAATTGCATGATCTGACCTTTGGGTAAATTTGCTGGGATGTTCACTCCTGGTAAGATTGTGGCATTGTGGTAACGAACACCTTTGCCAGCAAACTGCTAAACCTCTTCTTTTATAGAAGTGATCACACTTGCAGAAAATCAATCAAGTGCATTTGATTATTAGGACCTGGTGCTAGTTATACTCTAAATTTCTATGGGATTAGTAAGGGTGTACTTAGTTTTTCACAGGACTTTATGCAGTCCTGTACATACCATTTTTTCACTATATAATTTAATATGAGATGCTAAAATACTGGGAGACTTTGTCTTCTCCAAAGAACTGCATCAAAGAACATCAGGAGAGAAATTATTCAAAGTGCTGAATGCATTCATGGCAGACCCAGAACTAATGACAAAAATATGTGTCCATGTGCAACTAGCCACAAGAGGGGACACAAGGATAAAGGCTGTCAACCCCACTGTCATGACATCACACTGTATGTTCCATCACCAAGCACTTGTATCCAGATCAATGGAGCCAGAGCCTCACTCCATTTTAAAACCCAGTAACTGTAAGTAACTCTACCTCAGTTCAATACTGTTAAAGTCCTAATGTCAAACCCAATCAATTTGAGTTTGAAGAGCACCTGTTATCAACTTTATCAGTTTTATAAAGGTAAAATCTAATTTTCTTCCAATTTGGGGGCTTGCAGGAACCTGATACATATTGGTTCCACTCCTGGCCTGCAGTACCAGTCAACTAATGAGCTGCTAAATGGATCAAAAGTCAACACAGAGTTCACAGAGGGTGAAGATAAGAAAGGAGATGCGTCTAATCACAAGAGGTGAAAAGAGGGGAGAAATAAAAATAACAACAAAGGTGCTATTTTGCTAATTACTGATCTAGTAATGCAAATATGTTATTTCAAGTTACACATTTGCATTACGCAGGTCTGAGTCAGGGCTATGTGTAATAGCAAGAGAGAGACTGCAGGTTTACAAGGCATGGTGGGACAGAGAGATTCCGCAGGTCTTTCCTTCCTGCTGCTCTCAGACTCCACAACAAGGATCTAACACACACATCCACACATGTGCAATAACACTAATTGCAATTCTCTTTTTCTGACAACATTGTATTTCATTCTATTGTATATAGTATCTTATTCTTATCTTATTCAGATTTGACTTAAACATATGTATGATATCTTTGTTACTATTCAATGCACTAACTAAATGTCCTTGTTGCTATAGTCATAGTACGTCCTGTAACAACTAATATCTCTTTTGCATGCGTGCAATAACAGCCGCATTGATGCCACTAGGAAAATGAAGGTTCCATTGATTTTATTGACGGGTGACTCATCCGATCGGCTGCAGTCTTTTCCAGCAGTGAGGACACCAGACCAAAGTACATCTCTGTATTACATTCATAAGGGGTGCATCAACTAATTAGACGTGATTTAAGCAAGTGCTTCCCCTTGAGAAGAAAAAAGTTGTACTAATACTATCCAAGAACTAACTGAAGTTTGAAGTAGAGCAAAAGCTCAGTTAAAGTTGATGCTCATACTGGAAATAAAAAATACCCACAAGGGTGAGCTTTGCTTATGGTTATCAATATGTGTGCAGGGTTTGGCTGAATCATAACAGCAAAAAAACATTCTTGGGGTTATATTGAAGTTTTCAATTTAGCATGCATTTGTATACAATTATCTTCTCAACCTCTTCATATAGACCAGCTCACAAATGTTTATACCCTGGTAAATGCTGTCTTTCTGATCCAAATCATTTACCTACATCATGTGGCGAGGGAATGTTACCTTCATTTTTAAGTAAAAGATCACACCTGCTGGTCCGTGTCCACTTTACCCCCTGCTTTAGGCAAAAGTAACAGAAGTTAGCATGCACATGTGGAATTTAGCCCCATGGTGGTTGGAAAGATGATCCTGTGAAAAGTGTGTAAACTCCAGAACGGAAGCCCCGCTGTGACCAATATATAACCCGGCATGAGTCATCCTGCCAAGCGCCCACAGATATGATGACCTTCTCTGCTTCACTATATTCTCAATAGTTGGGGCCCTGAAAGACTACGTATGAACATGCCCTCTGTGATCATCTTCAGATGTTCTTCCCTTTCCCTGGAGACAGTGAGACAGCAGAATAAGGGTGGAGAATGGAAAAAGAAACCAGTAGAATCAGAAACTATCAAAGTCTCTGGGTCATTCACTTTATACACTACTTCCTGAGTTTATTTGATTAAAATTTGTCTCAGGTAGAGATTCTCTTTAGCACTGTTTTATTCAGAAAGTTTGAATCATTGCAAAAATGTGTGTGTGTGTGTGTGTGTGTGTGTGTGTGTGTGTGTGTGTGTGTGTGTGTGTGTGTGTGTGTGTGTGTGTGTGTACGCTTTGGGAGTATGAGTGAATGGTTGAGAAGACAATGGACAATCAGGAAGACTGATGTAATCATAAAATCAATCAGGATTTGACAGATAGCACCATCTCTCTGCTCACCACAGCCAGTATTTCAAAGATATCACTGTGTCAGTGCTTCAAGACTTGAACACAACCACAGTTTGAGTTCTTTTTCCTCGTCAAGTCTACTGCAACTGAAACGAGCTGCTGGGTTCATGAGGACAGTCTGCCTCACCCTTACGTTAAAGAAAGCCCCTGGCAGGTGCCAGAAGCTCCCCAAGACACATATCACATGAAAGGGAGTGGAGCTGTTGAAAGTAAACAAATTAGCAGTTGGCTTTTTGTGTTGCCCTTAGGTTTGTGGAGTTTAATTAGTATTGGAAGAACATGCAACCACAGGTAAAAAGGGTCCTGGATAGAGAATGATGTGGTATGTGTTTGAAGTGATAACCACTGGCACTCTGCAAAGCAAGAACTCACTATGTCCAGACCCACAGCTCAAACACAAAGAATGGGATAGTCTACTAGCAAAATGGGATTCCCATTGTCCCTGTGGCTTTGTTAAAGTGTAACCCAAAGGGTCAAATTTACATTCTTAAAATTACTCAGAATATAGTTAGTATACTGTGCAAAAGTCTTAAGCCTTGATAAAGTCATGAGCAGCAACTCAAAATGGTACTCTGTTGTTTGTATGGTCCCCATGTGCTTTTATACATGCCGAACAATGTGGAACATGCTCATAAGTGGGGCTATTGTGGCTCAAGAGTTGGGAGTTCGCCTTGTAATCGGAAGGCTGCTGGTTCGAGCTCCGGCTTGGACAGTCTCGGTCGTTGTGTCCTTGGGCAAGACACTTCACCCGTTGCCTACTGGTGGTGGTAAGAAGGCCCGGTGGCGCCAGTGTCTGGCAGCCTCGCCTCTGTCAGTGCGCCCCAGGCTACAATGTAGCTTGCCATCACCAGTGTGTGAATGTGTGTGTGAATGGGTAGATGACTGGATGTGTAAAGTGCTTTGGGGTCCTTAGAGACTAGTAAAGCGCTATATAAATACAGGCCATTTACCATTTACCATAATAAGATGATGAATAGTGTCTCAGGGGATCTCCTCCCAGATATGGACCAGGGCATTATTGAGCTCCTGGACAGTCTGAGGTGCAACCTGGGAGCATTGGATGGATGTCTTAGAGGTGTTCTGTTGGGTTTAGGTCGGGAAAGCTTGAGGGTCAGTCAATGGTATCAATTTCTTGATCATTCAGGAACTGCCTCCATACTCTCACTACATGAAGCCAGATGTTGTCATACAGTAGGAGGCACCCGGGAACCACTGTACCAGTGAAGGGTCTGACAATGGGTCCAAGGATTTCTTTGTGGAGGAGTTGGACTACCTGTGTAACCTCTGTAGGGTCCAGGTATGATTTCGTGCTACCAGTAGTGACATTGAGCCTAGCCAAATGCAAAACTAGTGAAAAAACAATCAAAAAAGAAAAAGGGAAAAATATAGTAATCTCCACCTATAAAACCATTCCTGTTTTAGGGGTTTTGTCATTGTTGCCCCTCTAGTGCACCTCAAACCTATTAACAGCCCTCTGTGCTACTTAACTGACCAGAACAATATCTCAGAATTGATTAAAAGCCTTATTTTAATTTTTTTTAAATTTATTTATAACGTTTTTACTGAGTAAAAGACAGGAAGAGAAAACAAATGGTTTCATAGTGTAGTGATCCATGCAGTTCTGTCAGGAGACAGAAATAAAAAACTGGCCAAATTAAACATGGGGAGCCATCTGCTGTGTTGATCTCTTGTCAATAAGGGCTATACTGAAAGCAGCTTTAGAGAGACAGACATACATTCACTACACTGGAGACCAAAACAACATTTAGAATAAAAGCTTTAACCCACATTCGAGGAGTGTTGGGTGTAACGCGTTACTACAGTAATTAAATTACTTTTCCACTGAAAAAGTAGAGTAACTGATTACTGTTCATTTTTAGGTATTTTAATTACAGTTACTTACAATGTACTTGCGTTACATTGTAAAATAATTAAACTCGCTGAATATCATTATTTAATTTCAATAATTTATCTTCTAAAGGTAAAAGTAAACTCTGCCGCTTTAACATCGCTGTAGTGCAGGTGCTGCATAGTCGTATTCTAAAGCAGAAGATGTCGGATGCCTGTTTTATGAAATGGACATATTCCCGTCTCTTCACTTTTCTGAAACAAGCAGACAAGAACATTACAGTAATATGTAAGCTATGTCCTGGGGAGAAAAAAATATCGGCTGCTGTTAATAGCACAAGTAATCTACTGAAGCGCCTGACACGAAAGCAGAGACGAACACTTCTGAGTGATCCTTGCTCATCATCCATGGATAACACCGCGGCAACTCCTGCTAAGCAGGCAAAACCTGATTTTACTTCAGCAGCACAGAAAGCGTCTGAAGGTGAGCTTAAAAAATGAATGCAGACTACATTGTGGAAGAGATGCTATCGCTGCGTACTGTAGAGTCTCCGTCTTTAAAAAAAATTTATTTATTATTTAAAGAGTTTAATTTCTATTGTTTGTCCACTCAAGGTTTATAGGGATTTTAAGAAGTATTTAGTTAAATAACTTATTGAGTAATTAAGTTACTTTTCAGACACAGTAATTAGATAAGTATTTTAAATACAATATTGATTAAGTAGTTAGTAATTAGTAATTAGTAACACTAATACAGTGGAACCCCGACTTACAAAATTAATTTGTTCCCGAGGTTCTTTCGCAAGTCGAACATTTTCGTAAGTCGAAGCATCCATCGCGCCTTTTGAGTGAACAATAGGCTATAGGCTAATTGCTAACTGCAACAACAGTACGTCGTTCAAGTGGAACAGCGAAGCGCAAGTACAAAAGCCAAAGGGGTTGTCACATGATTCGGAAGGCATTCTGGGCATTGTAGGCATTCTGGGCCCAGGAAATCAGAGCCAGTGGATTTTGTTACACGTAACACGGGCAGAAATATTGCTGTTAAGTGCCTACGTAATCTGAATACTTTGGATATATTGTCATGCTTTTTACAACTACATGAATATACTATTTCTGTGTGATTTATTACTATTACTGAAGGCTACTCGCCACCAGTGTTGGTCAAGTTACTTGAAAAAAGTAATCAGTAACTAATTACTGATTACTTCCCCAAAAAAGTAATCCCGTTACTTTACTGATTACTTATTTTCAAAAGTAATTAATTACTTAGTTACTTAGTTACTTTTTAAAAACACGATTTACAACCTGAATAGGTGATAAAGCGATAGATCTTTTAGCCCAATTCTACTTTTTCTGCATAATCCATCATACAAAATGTAATCAAATGGAAAAGTCTCTTCTTTTTTAACTTGTTTTATCAGTTTTAATCTTTTAACTCTATGCATCAAGCAAAAATTTAATTATATGCAACATTCTCTGACTTGAATAAATTAGTTTAACATTTAAAGCTATTTTCTACACATTCCAGCACATAAAATAAAATATTTTTTGTGTTTACACTCACTCTTTCAAATAGATGCAAGTAAAACACAGCAGAAAATAAATAAAGTCAAAGACTCAGTGGTCCTGTTGCTCTATTTTCACCTGTAAAGCAGGACTGCAGTAGGCGGAGGTTTACCTTGGTGCAGGTGTGCAGCGGTCAGTTTCCCATTACGTCGTTGCGCACTCGGTGCTTGCTTGGAACTTTAGGGTTTTTTTTCGCTGTAAAAAGAAGTTTTCTTCCCACGCACAATGGACACTAATGTTTTTGTCACTTTTTATGGAATCAAACTCAAAGTAAGGTCAGTACTTCCACGCTTTAAACGCTGCACGCTCATACTCTCTCTCACAATCGATATGTGATCCATTGTTGATCTGCACACAGCTGTTGTCACTAACGGCGCACTCGCTTACGTCACTGTCATGAGACATTCTCGCAAAAAAATCACGGTTTTAGTAACGCAGCGTTCCTACGGGAAGTAACGGTAATCTAATTACCGTTTTTGCAATAGTAATCCCTTACTTTACTCGTTACTTGAAAAAAGTAATCAGATTACAGTAACGCGTTACGCGTTACTGTCCATCTCTGCTCGCCACCAAGCTGGCGTTAGCTGAGGTAAGTTTGTAGACTTTGCTTTCAGAATTGCACATGATTATTTGTGGGTAGGAGGTTGTTAATGCTATCCATCAAGTATAACAGTCTGCAGTCTATGAACTAACCTCAGTTAATGGCAGCTAACAATGTTAGCTTGGTGGCAAGTAGCCTTCAGTAATAGTAATAAATCACACAGCAATAGTACATCAAAGATACTGAAGTGGCACATAACCCAGGTAGCTACCACAACTAAAACAAGGTAGTTGCAGTAGGCTAACATTAGTTTTTTTTTTAAAAAAATAACTTACTTCCCTTAGGTTGGAGGTGGAGTTTTTTGACGCTGACAGCAGCTTGGTTGCTGGCAAACAGAGTTCGCATTGAACGGTCAAATTTCGCCCATCCCTTTGTTGTTTAAATACGAAGTGGAATTTCCAAGTAAGGAATGTATTCCTGCCCATGCACTGCTGGCTCTGTTGTGCTGGCTTCAGGTCCATTGTGTAACTGATGACACCAACATTAACAAGGCGCTTACATTAGAGCCTCTTATTTCGTGTTTTGTTTGGGTCTCCAGCAATGTGTGAAATTACCAAAATTAGAGAGGGGATAGCCTAACATAAACAGTAAAAGACCATGTAATCCATTTATTTCAACAAAGCAACTGTATTCTAATTATCACCCTTTTAACTGGTAACTTTAACCGAATACAGTTACTTGTCTTTTGTATTTTAAATACGTAACAATGGTACATGTATTCCGTTACTCCCCAGTACTGTGGATGAACCACAGTACATACATTATCTGCAGTATCAACCTACATTTACTGTTGTTTGGGGATGAAATAACATTTGCATATTATACAAAAGTAATACTAGGGTTATGCTTGTCACAAGATGCCTGGATGAAGATAGATAGTAAGATTCAGTGTCTTCTGTGGTCTCCAAATGTGATGAATCCAAAATATCCACATATTTTCCCAGACACCCTATTTCTTTCATACCCTGGTCCAGCCAGTAGGCCATGTGAATTGGGCTTCACGCTTCCAAATCCCTTTGCCTGCCTTCTACAGACCACAACTTCCTACCACAGGACCCCTGCCGCTCAACCAGGCCCTCAGGCCAGACCACTGGTCTACCCAACACTAATGGCTCTGTTTAGTAACTCAGAGCCTTTTGCTATTCTGCCAAGCACTCTCCAGGAGTCAAATTTGACATGGAGACCCATAGCACATTCTCACAGATTCCACAACATCAACAGGTCAAATCACACCAGCATCTGTCTCCACCACATTCTATTTATTCACTAGTTAATTGTTTTGTAGGACCTTAAAATACATTGTGTTCTTAAAAAGGCTTCATATGGGGTCTGTAGATCTGGGGTACAATCAGGGACCACTCAAATGAACCGTAGTTTCCCACTAGCTCTTACCATGATGTTGAGCTGAAAACGGCTGATTTCACTTTTGCATAGTTTTATTTTCAAGGTTTGTTTTCAAGGATGGTTCATATTGATTGAACTGCCATGATATCTATATGTTTCTAAGCATTCGTGTATATTGGTATCTGACTTTGGAGATCAGATTATTTTTTCCTCCCAAAGTTTTTCCTTAGCAAGTAAATATCTCGATGTCCACTGGATAGATAACCCAAAAATTTTGTACAGACTTTTACATGCGGCTAAACTCTACTGTTCTCTGGTACAACATACCAGCAAGTTGATATCTTGCTTAAGGCAGGCAAATATTTGCTCATATGGGCAAAACTCAATATTTTGAATCCTAGAAATATAAAATACTTTTCTGAGGATGAGTGCAAATACGAATAACTGGGGATTTTATATTAAGACATCATAAAGTACTACAGGAAAACTACAATGAAGCCACAGACAGAACTTTATATCTTCCAGTTTTGAGCCAACAGATCTGCTGAAGGACCCTGACAGCCACTGATTTTATCAGCCTTGTCTCACACCTTATCGTAACCAAAGATTTAGCTTACTATGAGCAAAACAAGGTGTGGTTTTCTGGTATGAAGAAAATTCCACCATCCATGCTTCTGCTATTTAAAAAATAAATAAATTACAAAATATTACAATTTTGCCCCCATCAAAAAAAACTTGCATGTATCACAGCAAATTCAAAAGTGTTAAATTTTTTGGTGTTAATAGTCTTCTTGCAAAAGTAGAGTTAATTTTACTCTAAGTAGAGTCACATTCTTTTAATGTAACTCTGAGGTGTAAAATGATAGTAGTTAAAATCGAATGTTAAAAATGAGTGTTTCTCTGTCAAATCTGGAGGTGTTACAATGGAAACATTAACTCTTGACCTCTTAACTCTGAACTCCTAGAGGGGCTATGACACCAACAGAGTAAATTGACAGACTCCGCCCCCAGCACCATAGGCTCCAATCGAAGCTGAAGTGAAGCCGTTTCAGAACATTTTGCTCTACATATTTGAGTTGTTTGCCATGCTTGGTAAGTCATTTTTTCAAAGATTGTTTCAATTATTATTATGAGCTTTTACTTCTGTGGCTCTTTGGAGTTGAGACAAAGCTGTGTGAAAGGCACTAGCCGTGTTGCTTGGTGATAGCATAATATTCTGTCTTAGCTAGCTGAAAGGTATTGTTTGCGGGCAAATACCACAGCCTTGAAAAAAAGCTTGCATGTGAATTTTCAGTCAAACCTTTGGTCAAATACACCTAAAACAATGTCTAGAATGTGAAATGTTGGTATAATGGTGCTACTTGAAGCCTGAAAACGATCGCCCATTAAAAAAAAAACAAAAAAAAAAAAACGAGCATACAGCAGTAGCAGATGTCCTGACTGGATTCTACGTTAGCATTTAGATCCCTCCAGAGTTTTGTGTACACGGTTTAGGTAAAAATTAAAAAGGTTGAGGTTTTACATTTAGTTCAGTATTACCTGTTGCCTGTGTCTTTGTCTTTTGGGAAAATACTTTACACAAGTAATGGCTCAAAGAGGATTCCTTTTTTTTTTTTTTACTGTGCTGCAGTTGTTTACTGGATTATTTGTGCCATTAATTAGTGTCAACTAATTTTTATTCAATCTCCGCACAGGATATGCTTGTGAAGATGGAATATGGGGGAGAGCAGAAGTGCGTTGAAGTTCCACAAAGGGATGAATGAAGGACATGCATATTGTATTGAAGAAATAAGTGTTGAGAATGCTGTTATTTGCATTTACCAGCTCACCTATGTCAGACCTTTTGATAAACAAAATTCTAATGAAAGTGAGAACATGTATACTGTTACATCTTTCAGAAAATGTTTTGAAATTGTGGTGCACAGTTCAGAATAAATGTTTTTCAAAAACCATTGCGTCTTTTAGTAAATGTTTATTTCCAAAAGAAATTTCTAGAAGTTCAGAACAGTAAAATTCCCGCTCTTTAGAATGAATTAGAAGATAACTCTTACGTAGTTAAACTAAAATACTCTTTGAGAGTTAATATATAAACTCTTAACACCAAGTGTTAAATTATCAACTCCAGACAGATTTGGTGTTTAACACTAAATCAGAGTTAACGTACCAACTCTCCAAAAAGAGTTAAATTAACACTCTCTGGTGTGGACCCATATAGACACTTTAATAGTGTTGAAATCAAATCCGACAGTGTTAATTTGGACATGCTGGATTCACTTGGAAAAAAAAAATGTATCCTCATTGATAAGAAAAATATATACACTACACTACACACTCGCCCCATCTGACTGCCAGCACTGCATCTTGTCTACAGCACAAACAACACTTTTAGTGTTTGCAGCCCAGTTACACCAATGGTGATACTACATTAAAGGGATGACCTGGATTCAGTTACAACCCACCTTTTCAATAAACCATCACCACATGAAAACAAACGAGCCAACAAACAAGAGAAATTGATCAGAGTCAGATCAGCATATTTTAAAGGATTTTAACCAAAAACACTCCTACTGAGTGTATATGCTGATCACCCTACATCAGAATGCCCTTCAAAGATGCAATCTGTAGTTTCTTAAGAATTGCAGCTATTTAGGGTTGCTGTCTTGCATCCTGCAATCAGAAACTCTTGCTATTTCTTCAAGGAAATGTTACAGACATGGTTTTCTGGCTTTGCTGCCAATACTGTAGCTGCTGCGATGAGCTGATAGAGAGGAACAGAGACACTTCTGTTTCAAAACATTAATCCTAACCTGACCATCACCTGCCAGCACACTACAGAGCCTCATTTCCTGTGTGGAGATTTGCCGACGGGAGTAAAAGCGGAGCTACATGCTGCAGAAAAAAGAATTTGTCATCACAGCAGTATGTTTTTTTTTAATCTACTATAGCACATGTTTAATTTTTTTTTTAAGCTGACAGTAGTTTAACCCATTTGTACACATAATGACCCCAGCAATAAATACTCTAACAGGCTAGAGAGAACCATTCTGTTTCTTGTTCCACCTATTCAGTCAACTCCAGGTTTTTCTGTCATCACCCACAAGTGTTGAAGTCTTTCAACAGAACAATAGAGTTCCTTTTTTGAATTCCATCCAGAACACTGCCTCGAGACTTCACAGGGGCCAAATATTTTGAGGTACTGTTCAGTCTGTAAGAACATACAGCATTCATAGTCTCCCCATATAATCACACATAAATGACTCTCTCATATTCAGGAAAGTATCTAAACACAGTGGGAGTTTGTGAACACTACTGGCCAAACCCAGCTTGTACCTTCATGTGTTCCATTCTTGAAAAGAGTCCAGGCACTCTCCAGGAATTTAGTGCTAGGAACTAGAGATGGCACGATACCACTTTTTTATGTCCGATACCGATACCATAAATTTGGATATCTGCCGATACCGATATGAAGCCGATATAGTGTATTTTTAATCAATAAAACTGTTTTTTTTAATATCTTGCTGTTTTTGTATAAGTTCATACTCAAGTTAAAAAACAAAACAAAACACTAAAACTATTCTGTTATACCTGTATGCAAAAAATACACAGCACCCAAATATTTCATAGTTCAGCAATACTGATCAAACCTACTCCATCCTCCCTATTCTGGTATTTTAAAGAGTAAGCAACCTAAATAATAGGGTTCTAAAACTCCCAGCAAAAGAAAAAAAAAAAGATGGGGAAACACCCACCCTCCACCTCATGATGCTTAATCAACATAATCAACATGATGCTTAATCAACATAATCAACTATAATTTGATGCAGTGTGAAAAAAATGCACAGAAATCAATTATTTTTCAAGAATAATTAAATAGATTCAACATCTTTCTTCAACAGAATTGCAGACTGCACAGATGGTACCTTCCCAAAGGAAAAAGTACTACAGCTTACTAGGATATGAGCCGATTTTTGAGAAAAAATTTACGTCAGTATCGGACCGATACGTAATATCGGATCGGTCCATCTCTACTAGGAACTGTGCAATGCTTACATGCATTAATTCTAACTGTAACCTAAATGGTGATATTCATTATCATTAGAAACAATTTGTGATGCAGGAGTCATCAAGCCTAAGTCACTGCCTGGACCTCCTAATCAATTATTTCTTGTTATGTCAAGTGTGTGGCAGTTTTATATCTGCCCTTCTGTTGAAAAATTCTAAAATTGTTCAGCATAATATGCACAGGGCAATGTTTCAAGTAGCTATACAGTCAACTCAGAATTTATATTATTATTTGTTTTTTATCTTATCTTTTTTATCTGTATTTGTATATTTTTGTATATTTTTGTTTTGGGTTTTTTTTTTTTCACTTTTTTTGGCTCTCATGAAAAATTTTGACTACCAAAAAAAAACATTTTTATCGTGGAATAGGTTCTTGAGCCATCCCTCATTTCTTTATATTTTGTTTCCAAGAAGCCAGACTTAAAATTTTCCAGTGATCTTGAGCAATAGCTGTAGAGATTATGTGAAGGTCTTTCAAAGTTTTTTTGGACATTGACTGCTTTTTCACTTACTATAATTTAGGTCCTTGTACCTAACCGTTTTGTCACAAACAACGCTTTGTCACTCTTTTATTATTGCTTTTCCTGTATTCACAACTTTAGATCATTTTAAATTTGCTCACCAAATTAGCTGAAGTGCAGAACATCAGTGATTGGTAGTGACATTCCTCATACGATTTTTAAAAAAAATACATTATTACTGGAGAAAGCAATTTTTATTTTATAAGCTTACTATTATCTAAAATATTATTTTGGGTGTAACCGATTGATCTTTTCAATATCTTAACATTTGAAAACTCAGTTATACTGTACTATATACTATATGCTATACTATATACAGTTAGGTCCATATATATTGGACATTTTACAGTAATATTGGAGGGGATTTCTCTAAGTAATGTCCCTCTTTTTGAAGTGACGCTGAGGACCAGGGAGGGGTGTGTCTGCTGAGGCAGCTGGGAAGCTGTCCAGAGCAGTCAAGGTGCCAAACAGGAAGCTCTGTGGCAGAGCTGCCGTGAAGAAAAGCATCTAGTGGTTGACACCCTGTAAATATAAACTGATGCACTATAACCGAATGTTGTGTGGGTCCATGGTGTGTCACATGAGGGTATTCACATTCAAACTGAATGAAGAGTTTAAGAGTTTCAGCTACTTAACATGTGCCACCCTCTTGTTAAAAGGACCAAAAGTAAATGGTCGAATGACTTAAAGGCTATTTCATGGGAAGGTGTGGGCAGTTCCTTCATTATGTCATTATCAGTTCAGCAGATAAAGGCCTGGAATTGATTTGAGGTGTGGCGTTTGAATTTGGAAGATTTTGCTGAGAACAGACAACATCCAGTCAAAGGAGATCTTCATGCAGGTAAAACAAGCCATCCTTAAATGTACAGTTTGGTAAATCCTGATAAAGAAATAGAGCACAGGTGAACTCAGCAACACACCTGGATGTCCACGGAAGACAACAGTGGTGGATGATTGCAGAATCATTTCCATGGTGGAGAGAAACCCGTTCACAACAGCCAACCAAGTGAACAACACTCTCCAGGATGTAGGCATATCAATATTCAAGTCTACCATAAAGAGAAGACTGCGTGAAAATAAATACAGAGGGTTCTCTGCAAGGTGCAGTGCGACCAAAGAATAGAAAGGCTAGACTGGACTTTGCTAAAAACATTTTTTTTAAAAAGGCAGCACAGTTGTGGAAATACATTCTTTGGACAGATGAAACCAAGATCAACCTCTTCCAAAATGATGGCAAGAAAAAAGTATGAAGAAGGTGTGGAACAGCTCATGATCCGAAGTGTACCACATCATCTGTAAAACACGGCGGAGGCAGTGTGCTGGCTTGAGCGTGGATGGCTGCCAGTGGCACTGGGCACTAGTGTTTACTGTGGTGTGACACAGTGGGCACTAGTGTTTACTGTGGTGTGACACAGTGGGCACTAGTGTTTACTGTGGTGTGACACAGGACAGAAGCAGCCGAATGAATTCTGAGGTGTCTGGAAACATACTGTCAGCTCAAATCCAGCTAAATGCAGTTAAATTGATTGTTAAAAAATGTTTTAGCTCTTCACATTTTTATGCAGTCCTTTTGTTCAACCCACTGAATTAAAGCTGAAAGTCTGCATTTCAGCTGCATCTGAGTTGTTTCATTTAAAATTCATTGTGGTAATGTTCAGAACCAAAATTAGACAAAAGTTGTTTCTGTCCAAAAATCTATGGACCTAACTGTAATTCTAGTAGCATGGTGGATATAGTTAGTTCTGTTGTTGTTATCAAGCACTACTAGGGTTATGCTTCATTTGTTTTTATGAATTCAAGGATTCAAGAAGCTTTATTTGTCATTCGCATCACATGTTAACATGAGGTGGAACGAAATTATGTACACACGGTCCCAAAGAGCACAGGAACTCACCATGTATCCTGCCTTCAATCTTTAATAAATTATAGTGTTATTTGCCCCTACTTTTGAAAGCACATGAAATTACCATAAATATGCTTACAATCACAGTAGTAAATAAGATCTTGTAACCTGATATTGTCAGAAGTAGCATTATTGCTGGCTCAACTCCTGCTGCTACCATCACAGCGCACTTTTTGCTACTACTAAAAATAACACTACCAGCAGCTTTGAATTCACAGGCGCTGGCACATCATCCTAACCCTCTCACTTCGGCATCCATATAAAGCTCTGGCTTCCCACTTGACTGGCTGATGATGACTTACAGCATCCTAGATTCCCAGACACCAGAGCTGGCCAGCAAGGAGGAAAAGAGGGTGCAGGCTGAGATGCCAGCTAGCTGGATCGGGGCATCTGTTCTGGATGATTTAGGCAAAGGCCTCGACTCTGCAGCCACGAACAAATCACTGCTTCTCTCCTTTTTAAAGACGGACCATTTGCTTTCCTTATTCCACTGCTAACAGACAGGAGCTGTTCAATCCAAACCTAAAGACATCATATTTAACCTCTGTAGACCTTGCTGTGGCTGCAGTATTGGATGACGCTTGCAATGACGTCAGTGGTAACAGTGAGGATGGGTAATGAGATGGAATGTATCGCCAAGGATAGGTATTTATTCAAATGTAATGTGCCAACCCTCAATCTGGAAGCTTATATGATGGTGGTGTCTGTGGTTTAATGTCTGCAGTCTCAAACCAGGGTTATTAATCTCCAGGGACTATGCTTAGCCCTGAGGGACAAGGATCTGGGTATGGAAATGGGTCCATTCATGACTTACCATATATGAGCTTGGTTCATTGGTGGAAGAAAGAAAATTAACCACAATCTTACTCATTCCCTCTGTACCAATTAAGTTCAACTTACTTCCCCTTTTCTTACAAATACCTCAGCTTTTCCAATATGTATATACCACAGTCCAAGTTTTTTTCTACCAACTGGTCTAATTGTAATTCAGGCCTCTTGTCTCTCCTGGTTTACCCTCAGAACATTCAGGTAGACTTGCAGACTCTGCTACTTTAAGGATTTGATACCATTCCAGCCATGTATCAAAACAAAATAAGAACCACAAGAGTGTTGAGGCGTGAGGGCAAAAGAGTCGAGAAACGTAATAGTTCTGGGTTGTTATCCCGGTTGCTTAGACCTCTAAAAGGAAAAATAGCCCAATTTGGGCTAAAAGGAAATCGTACCAGCCTCGATCTTGGACTGAATCATTACCTCCACAACAAATCAAATTTGCATCAATGATTATTTTCCAAGGGAAGAGAAAATTCTTGCACAAAGTTTCCAGAGGTATAAACAGCAATTATTGACAAGCTTTCACCACAAAGGTAACCTAACCCTTCTGAAGAGCATGCAGCGTTCAGCATGTGATATGTATTACTTATCCAAATCTTTACGAGTGTTGCATTGCTGCATGATACAGTGGGCTTAATGTGAGCAGGCAGTGGCAATTGAGATTATTGAGCTGTACTAAAGTGTCTCAGTTGCCAAAGAGAAGGTAAACTTTATTGGATCTTGCAAAATTTGATAGCTTAAAGAAGAACTTGATCTGCCCTTTCTGTCTGCTGTGGTGTTGTTGATGCTCCTCTGGACGTGCTGATACACAGCTACAATATCCAGACTGGTGTCATTTAAGTAATTCTGCCTAAAGCCAGTGTGATGATGATATTTGAAGAAGGTGGTTTGAACTTTTGCACTGTGTTATTCAGTGGTGGAAAAAGAGCCACTGCTCAGAAAAGCAGCAATTTAACAAGAAAAAATCAGTTAAAGGCAAAAAGGGATACTCTTATAATTGGACTTGATAAATTATAAATTATATGACAATATGAAATGATAAAACAATGACAATAGTAACTGACATTTTGCAAAAAATGGACTGGCAATACATAAATAAGCATACGCATAATTTATGCTTGGGGCAGGGTTAGGGGTTACATTCCATCTGATCATAAAATACTGAGTCACATTTCAGTTTAAATATTGAATATTAGTGCTTGTTGCTAGTCGCAGGAGCCAGTCAGCTATTATTGGACATGCCAGACATTTTACAGTAAGTTGATCAACTATATTAAAATGTAACAATTTAATATCTTCACACTTCAAGCCTTACACAAAATGTTAGCTTACCATTATTTGATGATATAGTGTGATTGTCGTTGACTCGCAATAGCAAACTGCTAAAACATGAGTGGTGGTGCTGGTGTGTTTTGGGGCTTTTATAACTGAATTATTTCACCAATAAATTCTCCAGCTGTAACACTGATCCAGTCACATGTTAGCATCTGCAACGATGCATTGAATGCATGCATTCATCCACAAAGAACACACATCATTCCACTGTGAGTGTGATGTTACATTCTGCATTTATAAGACAGGGAAGTAACTGCATAGCGACATACACTGAAAAAAAGGGATTGTCCATCTCTTGGATTTATGTGAGCGTCTTGCGTGTATTCAACACAACTCCCTCGTGCTTTAAAGTTAAGTGTAACTATATTGTGCAGAAACTACATGATATGCAGAGAGGGAATATTAAATTGTTCATATCATGTTCGAGTGAAGTAAGTCAACAATATAGAAATGTTAAATCTCGCAACACCGCACATGATTTCACGCTTTGGATCGTGGTTTGAGGAAGGCATCCATGTCAGTCAATTCGAGCAGCAGCCTTTACTTTTTTGGTATACCAAAAAAAGAAAATTGGGTGGTTGTTACATTTACAAAAGTCTAACTTGTAATTTGAACAAAATAATTTCATGTTTCTATGGTGAATGTAATTAAATCATGTAGGATCTATATGAAATTCAACAACTTAATTTGTTCTTGTTGAGATGACATGATACAATCTAGTAAGAGTGGTTAGTTGCTGGACTCATGAAATTCACAAGATCACATGAGATTTCAAACTGCAGGAAAATCACTGGCGTTATAAGAGGCAGACAACTAGACACACACCACATGTATGCTATCGCCTTGCCTTTTAATGTGGTTTAGCCTGTCAAGGACAAAAACGTACAGATTTCAAGCCTCAAGTTTCATCTGGATTGGTGGCGTGTTGGTTAGTGCTGTTGCCTCACAGCAAGAACGCCCTGGGTTCAAATCCACAATCTAGCTAGTTGACAGTGGGTATTCTGGCTTCTCCCCACAGTTAAAAGTCATGTAGTTATTTGAGTTAGGTTAATTGGTGATTCCAAATTGCCCATGAATGTAAGTGCAAATGGTTGTATGTCTCTATGTGATAGACTGGTGAGCTGTCCAGAGTGTACCCTGCCTCGTAACCGATCACTTCAGGGTTATGCCCCCGCAACCTGGATAAAGATAGTAGTCGTTGTAAATCCATTCAATTTTTATGTTAACCAGACCCTAGACTTTGTTGAACGTATGTAGTATTTAAATGACCAAGTAGTATCGGGGTAAAAGTTATTGAATAGTGTTGGAATAAAATGACAAAATATTGAAGGATTAAAATATTCCAAGAGCTCAACTTACTTCATCTAAACATGTTTCAATCACGTTTTATCAACACAAAATGCACAGGTTTATTGAATATGAATAAGTTAACTGAGTTTAACTGAGTACTACTGAATTAAGTAAATCCAACATGGTCTTTTTTTTTCAGTGTAGGTACTTTGCTTTTATATAGTAATAAAACCAGAACAGAGCTGTGGTTGTGCTCAGACTGATTGCAATATGTAAACAATCTAGTCACCAAATGGGAAAAAATTCAACGCAATCACTGGGCAACCACCAGTTTGTCATAGACAGGGAGGTTGCTGTCCTATTTTTCATATAGTGTGAGTAAGCCATAACATAATCCTCTTCTATGTTTTTTTGTTTGTCAAATGCTGTGTTAAGGTTATAATGTGCAATCTTAAAGGTAATAGTGGATACATGCAAAAGTACAATAGTTTCAATAGTTTCACAAATGTTGGGGAGTTTATTGACATTATTTATACAATTATATTGCATTTAGTGGAATAAACTGTTGTTCTTAAAACCATCATCGCAGCCTTACTAGCTATAGAAGCATTCTTGATCAAGAACAATTGTTTATTGTGTTTGTTTGTTGCCTTTCAGCATATTTGTTGAGTTACTTCCTCTGCAAGGTTTGATAACTGATGAATAATTAAAAGTTTACAAAGCGGATCACTGCCAGTACTGATTGAAATACATTATGCTTTTTGCACAGATCAACACAATTTGCAATGTAAAATGTGACAGTGGAAGAAGTATCTCCATAATCTGTTTTCATGTGAAAGATCCCACTTTGACCTCAGAGGAATATGTGCTGAAATTAGACTCTGTGGTTTGGCTCTGCCAAAAACCTTCAAACTTTGGCCAACACTAATACCGAGGGAAGGTCACGGGGGCAAGTGCAATTTAGCTGATCAACTTTGTCATTTAATATAGGAAATGTACTGATTTATATGCAAGAATTTACACCTACTGTTTATTAGATTTGGGGAATCATAAAGTTGCATGCACACTTTTAACTTTAACATGGCCACTGGAAATCAGATTTAACAAGTACTATTAGTGACTCCCAAAATATATGCATGTTTTAGTGTTTCTGAAATGGAGAAATGCATAATTAAAACTTTTGGCTGTTCGAAGTCCAGATGAACAAAGAGTCCATTAAAATGCTGCCATAGGTAATGGATTTTTTTTTTTTTTACTCTGGCAAGCATTCTAACTATTCATTTTTGATGAGGACCCAACTCATAAACCAAGTACTTTTATTTTGTTTTTCAGTTTTTCTATTAGTCTGCTGGCAACGCCCCACTGCTTCAAGCTTTCTCTCTGTGATCTGTTACTTACTTTATGCTGTTTTCAAGGACAAAGAATCCTCCACCAGTAGAACTTTACTCCCAATTATCATTAAAAAAAAATCTTACCTTAAAGTACTGTTGGAAACTGGCTCCACAATTTACATATGTAAGAACTGGATGAATAAACGAGTCTGTCAGGTTTACACAAAACTACGTAAATGTCTGAGAAATATCACAGTAACTGCCAACTAACTGGAGAAGCACTTTGTCATTGTGCTGTGGCTCATGTTGCATGACATCCAACTGCAGTGGAACAGGGTTTCTAGTGCTGTCTGGGAGATAGAGACTGAATGGAACCCATCACTATTACCTTGAATGTTTGAGGTCAACCATTTGCCATACTCCTCTCTCTCTGCAAGCAGATGGTAGCATTGCTAGTCTGCCAAGTTTGTGCTGACAAGAATGCGTTTGTGTGACCAAAGTATCCATTGGTGTACATATGTGTACGTGACCACACATAAAATTGTACGCGGCAATAATATGCTAGAGTTGATTTTTATTCATCGTGAAAACCTACTCAAAAATTCCCCCTGTTGTCCACAAACAAGAGTGTACTGGTGTGTTTTCATGTCTATTACAAATCCTGTCACAGGGAAAGGGTGTGATGGGTTTTGACTGGATGGATGTAAAAGGAAGATGTACTGTAACCTTAGAAAATACAAAATGAGATTCAGGCAAATAGTGTGAAGTAGATAATACAAAGGGAGTTAGTGGACCACATTGCATATCAGTATATCCTGCAGTCGGGGTTCTGAGTTTCTCACTGCCATAATTAGCATGTATCAGGAAACTGCAAGCGCCGTCAGGGCAGAGCCTGATCTTCAACAGGTAACAAAGGCAGTGATGAGTAGTCAGGCTTGTAGCCTCCATTTCTACCTTTACATGTTTCAGAAGTTCAAGATCTGATTTCCTTTGTTTGCAGCTTAACTTTGTGTTCACATGTAAAAACACTAAAAGAAAGACTGTACGTGTGTCCTCATTAGGATTCACATTTGTTTTATTGTGTGGAACTGTAGCCTAATGTTTATACTGTTAACTGGTAATTATTTGACAATGCATTTCAGGTCATTTTAGGAGTAAGCAACATATGGATTTACTTTTAAGAAAAGTAATGAATACTGCGTATTAGAGTACATTTCTTGAGTAACGACCCCAAGACTGATGGTCAGCCACCCTATAAGCAGTGGAATGGACAAGCTATCATGAGAATAAATTAAACCACACACAAGTGCAGCTCTTATGGGCTCAGATGGATGTAATTAATAACGATACTACTGGTCATGCCTTAAAGCAAGATCCTTGGCCTAGCGCATCATAATGCAACAGGTAGGTAGGTAACAGCAGTTAGCAGTCGAGCATTCATTTAGGACCCATGAAGAAATCATTTATTGTGTCCTTAATTTACAATGAGTAGGAAAGCACCTGGGTCATTTATAAGCTAATATGCCATGAATTCCACTTCCATAGTGCTCCATAGAAGCCTAAAGTTTGTGCAAAGCTAAGGCTGTTATCCTAGCTTAGCACAAACACAAAAAACAGCTTCCATGAGTTCCTAGTGCCCCGTGGGTTTCTCACAGGCAATTAGGGAAGATCAGGCTATGTCACAGATGGCATATAACCCCTCCCTGCCCCCAAACTAACCATTTGCAACATAAAAATGAAACATTTTGGAAAAAAGTCTATAAATTCTTGATAATAATTTGTAATATGTAATATGGTTGAACTTTCCAAGTATTTCAATGAGTGTCCAATAAAGTTTGGTTTGAGGCTCTACTAATATACAATACATGACTGCGATAAAATGCAGTATTTGAATGACAGGCATTACACTGTTGACATGATATATAGGTACTCAAACTCAAGAGAAGGAAGTGCTCAAACACCACTAAAGCTGCAATGTGAAGGAATATGTGTGTCCCATTGTTCCCAGTTGGAATGAGGTTTGGCAAAGTGCCTTGGAACTCCTCTGAGACCAGAACTGTAGCACAGTAATGTTTACCATTCCTGGATGGCAGCGCAGACACAAATATGATGTCTCACAATGCCTATGGAATCAAAGAACATGTTATTGCTTGTTTGCATTCATAAAAGCATGTAAAGCTTTGCCTGTGCAGCCTCCCCAGCTTCCACATATATTTCCAATCTCTGCTGCATCACTCTCAGAGTATAAAATATCCTTTTGTGGTTGCCATTAACATTCACCCAGGAAGCTCAATCAGTAGCCAATTCTGGTTTTCCCTCCTTTTTGTAATTAGGCCCCAGGCCTTGTTTGGGGTAGGCTTGTGCATTCTGGCTGAGAAGACATGCTGAGAGGGGATTTGTGGTTTGGGAAGCCTGGGCTGGAAAGAACAACTGTCTGCTGGAGCCAACGACTTGCCCCCTCTCCGATTTGACACATGCCCTACACTGTGACAGACTTTGCAGACAGGATACAGCCTCAACATGTGCACAGTCGAGACCTCTGCCAGAGAGCCTGGAGCTGAGAAGCCAGCGCAACAACCAGAAAGGAGTGCGGAGGCCGCAGAATATCCTCTGGAAGAAGATAGCAGCAGTCTGGAGCCTCCTGGTCAAGAGGCTTTGGGCCAATAGTTTTAATTCCACGGGCAAAAGTTCCTCATATTGTTGAAATTACCACATAGTCTCGCTTGCATGTGCGCGCAAACTCAAGCTGACACAAAGGCATGCCTGCACATTGTCCACACATTCATAATCACACTTTCATAACCACACATTCTCGTCTTCTTTCCCTCTCTCACACACTCACATGCTTTTCTCAGGGATGTTCTCTTGCCTTGAGAGGAAATTATTTCCCAGCATTGATGCCCTTGGAGAAAAAATTAACTTTGCATTCATACCTGTGCAATTGTGTACAGGAAAAATAAAACAGAACCAACAAGGAGACATTGTGCAATAGGAGCCAGAGAAAAAAAGTTTTTCCAGATTACACCACTAGTTCATAAGCAATGCTTGCAATGTATTATGTATTGCAATCCCTTCAGTTTTAAATGTAACCATCTTACCTCTTTATCAGCATGTATTGAAGCAGTTCTTGACTATGTTATGCAAATGGGTGAATGAGATGCTTTCAGCTGGATCTAAGTAAAAAAAATAAAAACTGCTTTGATGAATATACGCGTGTCAAACATTGTGCACAAAATGAATTTCATTGCGAAAACAGCATTATATTGACATGACAAGCCAAGCAGATCTATGCAAATACCACAGAATTAAGGAAAGTCATTTATTGCAGTGTACACGTGTTAATATTCAAAGGTAACTGAGATGGAACAAAGCGCTCAAAGTTGCAGATTATTGTAAATTTGCTAACTGAGCCCCGGATGGGCCAACTGCATGAAAGACATCTCATTGCAGGTCTTTAAGTTAGGTACTACTTGATAGATCCATCTTAAGCAGTCCAGCTACTTACTTCTTCTGCATCCCAAAAAGAAAAAAAGGAGCGGGTCAGGTCGTCCCTGCTCTTGGCCAAAACACTATCTCATCGCCAAGCCCGGCTGTGTGACTGGACAGGGCTGGATTTAGCACTGCATGCCTCATCCATCTTTGGCACTTCCAGTCTCTCTCCCTAAATCAGACAAAGATGGATGAATTTTCAGGAAACCTCACTCCTTCTTTCCATTCACTCCCTCACCTTGGGGAAGTTACCCTGCTGCACTTTTTGCATTTGTCTGCCCCTTACCTACACTCATATTTTTTTCTCGTCTCCTCTACTTTGATCTTGCACAGTCACTCTTCTTACAAACTCTTGTCCCAATCCCATGGTCTTTTCCACAGGCTAGCTCCTTGCCCTTTAGATGCAGTATAATATTATTCAACTTGTTAAAATACTAGACAACTTCAAACAGTTGTGCATGGTCAAAACTTTTCTTTACGGGTTGTTGCCAGAGAAATGTAGTTAACATTCTTGCATTTTAGCTCAAACCATTTTTTGACTTAATTTTGTTATGTAAACGTAACCAAACTGCAACTGAAAATAGAATAGAAAAGGGTCAATCTTGCTACGTGTGCCTGTGGCCTCCTGTGCCAACGGGCACAAGAATGGCATCAAGAACATTTGGCAGCATTATCTGGCATATTTCCATTTGCTAGTTAGCATCATATATATTGTATAGCTGTTGGGAACATCATTAGATCAGTGCTTAGTTATAATGAAAGTATGTGACAACTGATACTTCAAAATGAATGGGGCTATCCATTCAAGTGGTCAAGACTCAGGCTAAACACCAAAAATGTAAACCTCATAATGGTGTTACAGGAAAACTCGAGGGATCCCCAATGTCATTAAGCTTCATCCTCTGGGAACTCTCCGTGTTTTTGCAACATGTTGTTCCAGTTCTTCCAGCCAGTTACTATGTCAGTCCCAGTGTTGCAGTAGCAAAGGCCAGCGATCACCTGTGTCAGTGGGCTTATCGTGTGGGTATGATGAATATTTTAAAAAGAAAACGTCACAGCCAAAAAGCTAACTAAACCCCAACATTTTTATCTGCTTTTGTTTTTAAAAAAAACTTGTGGGAATCATCCAGTGTCTATCATTGAAATCCATCCAAGAGTTTTACAAATATATTGTTCAAAGCGGGGGCAGTTGATGAGCATTGCCATTCAGAGTCATACACTTGGGTTACCAAAAGAAATTTTGTTAAAACTCTTAGGCGCATCTTTCAATCTTAGGGGGCACATTTTTCATATCTGACAGTGCTTTAATGGTTTACCAGCAAGCATCTTGCCTTTGCCCAAGCACTTGATGATCACAAAATAAAAAAAAACGTGTCCTGTAATAAAAGTAATATTACTTGAGAAATAACCTAATTCAATCTTTGTCATTCAGTGCAAGTGTTAATTGTAAATCACTGTCATCACCCCAGCTTTTGATGAATAGGCTGATCAGGCACAGTTCTTATCCAGTCCTCATAAGCTCCTCATCCTCAGGCTCATCCTTTTTCAGCTAACCTGACCATTGTAGAGCAGCCAAGGACAAGCAAACCCTTTCCAAGGGCTAATCTCCCAGAGAATCCAGGATTATGAGCAGCACTAACAGTGAATTCACTATACACACCAGGCTGAGCCAGCAGCTTAGAGGGATTAGAAGGTTCTCTCCTCAAGCTTTAGGATCAGGTATGCACTAAAGTCATGCTCCTAGACCCTAGACCACAGGGAGAAAACACTGATGAGCAGGTGCTTCTGTAGAAGTGATGCTAAGATTTAGTCTGACTTAATACAAGCACAGGCCAAGATTCTGTTTTCCTTGACTCTACAAGGATATGTTTGGACCGCACAGCTGAACACAAGGAAAAGATTTATCAGATTCAAGACTGTTAAATGGTGTGTAACACAGTTTTTCTTCCTCTACAAATCAAGGTTGCAGACAGGCTAAAAATAACATTACATACAGGTTAAGGTTAGTGCATGACATTCACAGCCTCTTTCCAATGTATGTCACTCACTGCTGTATTGCAAAGGCTTTACCCAAATTCTTCATCTAGACTACAGATGGCACTGTTGCCTCAGTGTGGCTAGACCTAAAGACCTGTATCTCATAATGATAATAATGACTTCAAACACACTGATTGACAACCTTTATTCAGCTTTTATAAGTTCATAAATGACCTTCTGAAGTACTGAAATATTTACATGGGTGCATGGGAGCATTAAACATAACACCCCCCCCCCAAAAAAAAAAAAAAAAAAAAAAAAAAAAAAAAAAACACACACACACACACACAGAGCTTCAAATCAAATTACTCCAATTGTGCAACTACAAGAGTTCAATTTAGCCTCAGTGCTTTTCCTGTAAAAAAGAATTCATGTCCGCATTTTCTCAAATGTCCCTTGGTTTTTACCGATTCCATCAGATTGGTGAGAAAAATCAAATGCAGACACGTTCATCCACTGACCAAGGTCAGAGAGTATTAAAAACTTGAGAAAATGGCTTTCCACACTCCCATCTCTGGGCTAGTTACTCTCTCAGCTTAAACGCTGTCCAAAAAAAGACCATAAACTCGACACTCAAGTTTTCCATCCGCCGAAGAGTGAAATTATGAGACAATTGCCTTGACTTAATAAACAAAAGAAATGGAAGTAACAGCTGACCCCGCACGGGTGAGCAACAACTTGAGGTGCACATTTGGATGGGATTCACATTCAACCATCACAGAACTGAGTGAACTGAGTGAACGGCAGAAGTAACAAAACTTACCAGAACTAAGATGTTTTTTCTTCCCTTCCTCTTATGAATGCACTCTCTTTATGAACAGTTTGTTTTTTGTTTTTAACAAGATGCCACATGTTAATGACAGAGTTAATCGCAAGTGTATTAAAGCTGTTTCAAATGCTGTTCAGAGGGGTAACTGAGAAGCAGTGGAATATGTCATACCTCTGATCCTGCTGCTGCCTTAATGACAGATGCCCTTCTTAAATCGTCCAGGACAATTATTGCAGGTGCAAATTTGCCAACAAACAGAAATCCAAAAACAACCTACGTATCCTGCTCTTAAACTGACACAGATGGGTAGAAAATTTATACTCAACTTCTATGAAAACACGTTAAAAGATTTAACAAAAATCAAATAAAATAGGGGGGGGGAACAGTTGGTTTATTAAATTAGTTTTTTTTTTTTTCATTTACAGATAGAATGGAAACAGACAGTAGCAGACATCAGTGCAGACATGTGGGATCTCTTAAAAATAACATTTACTGTACAGCTTGTTTTTCTCCTGGTTACAGTCATATCATTAATGCAAATGTAGTAATTAGTGATATTAGCTGAACTTAAAAGAACCTAGAAATGGGAGGGTTAGTACAGTCCAGGAGACACTTTGTATGTTTGTTAGTCATTTTGAAATATGTGGATTTAACTCCCAGGCAGGTGGCAAAATCAATGTGTTTGAGCATAACAAATGTCCTCTTACAGAACCGAACCTGATTAAAAAATAATAATTTCTACAACCACTCTGGTCACATTGCAAGGCTACTTGAGCTGCCATGTTGCTCCAAGGACCGATGTACACAAGGGCGTCTAGGACATTGTGATCTGCATCGACTCCAGCATCTCCTCCACCGTCTTCATGGAGCATTTGTTCTCCTTGGTCCCACGACCAGCCAACTGCAAGTCAGAGAACAAAGGTGAGTGGCAGAGACAGAGTAAGGGCGGAGAGAAGGGGGAAAAAGAGGACATCAACTCATTAGATCTCTCTGCCAACTAACGTAATGGAGAGCCAAACACACTTAAACACAGCTTCACAGAATCAGAGATAACCTCATCCACCCAGTAGCATGCTTCAACAACTAACCAAAAACATCCTTTTCCCCATTTAGAATGGAGAAGCATAGAAGCAGAAATAATCAGAGACGCAACAGTGGTCATTAAATAGAATTGGTAAATGGGTCATGCAAAGTAAAATAATACCTCCAATCAGGATTTTTCCTCAACTGTTGCGTAAGTGCCATTTTCATTTTGAGTGCGCTCCGAGACAGGATGCCCACATTAGTCCTCTTCCATGGCCTCTAGTATAGAAGTATGTAACACCCTACTCTAATTTCTGCACTGTGTCCACAGGGTTTTGCAGGAAGTGCTGCAAATTATAATCCGCAGACATGTATCAGATTACTCATGCAAACACACAGAAGCACACACTTTTTCTACCCAATTTAACTTTGCCATGGATAAGGCACCCCCTCAAAAAATACCACTGCGGAAGGCGACTTCCTTAACCATCGGCAAGGAACCAGGGGCCCAAAATGAGTCAGTTCAATTAACTTTACCTATACAGGCATAGATTTAATTTTGTCTGTAACCATGTCTAAAGAAAGACATACATGGCAAATGATATCAGCTGATAAAAGTTATGTGCCCTGCTCATTTTCACTTAATTGTAGTTACTGTATGTTATGACAATTCTGTATAGTAAACTACAACATATATGCAGTGAATAAATCCAGAGTAAACAGTTCTAAGGCTCTATATTCATGTAGTCAGCAGGTTGAGGTCATGCAAAATGTAAAAGCATAATAATAGAGTCAAAATCAGATTAACAAAATGCTAATAATCAGCCAATCAAATTTGGCATGTTAGCATGCCAACACATGCTGAAGAACTGCAGTTCCTGAAGGGCCCACTTAACGCCATCCCTAAAAGTGAGTCTTGTTTCCAGTAATGAAATTAACATGTTTAGAGGTGGTCTCAGTCTCATAACAATTATAAGATGGTTAATTTCATATTTTCATAGCTAATCCATTGGGTAATAGCACAAAGCCACTTTTACTGACAGTTGAGCTGACACATGCAGCTGTAATCAGTCTGAGCAGTTTAAAAACAAAGTTAGAGAGGTAAGCCTGAGATGGTGTGGATATGTACAGAGGAGGAACAAAGAACAGTGAATATGGTGCTGCCATGCAGGAGGAAAAAAGGAAGACCACAGAGGAGGTTCATGGATGTAGTGAAGAAAGGCATGAAGAGGGCTGGTGTGACCAAAAAAAAATGATGCTTGGGATGTTTGAGGAATAACACCGCTAAGCAGATTATTTAAAATTCTACATATACCATAAAGCACTGATTTATTGCTGTGACATATTTAGTCACTCAACGTTTGGTCCTTCTCAAGCCTTTACAAACAGGAAATAAATGTAGGCTTAACCTAGTCCATACTGTATTTCCATGGTAAAAGCTTTTTCCTTCTCCTTTTGCCAAACTCCAACTTAGAGAGGGCAGTTGGCTAAGGTGTACAATTGGGTGTGTAATTTCCAAGGGTGACTCATTCTTCTAGATTTAGGGTGTGTGTGTGTGTGTGTTTGTGTGGTGGGGTAGCTATAATGATCTGTGCATTTCATTGCTTTGCTGTCTAATGCGCCATTACTCTGAGCCCAGTAGTCAATTATCTCCTCGGCCTGAGGTGAGACCACCACATTAACTCCTGCTCTGCTCTACAAGTAGGAGCAGACTAGACAGCTCCACATCTATTTAGAGCATCTGATAATGGAGTCATGACGCAGTGTGAGCCTCTGTCCGTGACAGAAGAGCTAATCAGAGAATTTGTTTAGAGAGTTAGGAAAAGAGGCCAGGCTATGTAGTACTACTTTCACCCCTGATGGAACAACAACCCACACATCTCCAGGTCTCCTGCACATCCAACTTCACCACAGTAATTACTTTTTTTTCTTTTCTCTTTTGAAATGCAACCCTGTCAGTCATGACCCCTCACCAATGTCTGCTCCCTCGTACACTCACCTGCCCACAGTTTCCTCACACAAAGGTATGACAATCACCAGGTACCGGAGCCTAATAAAAGTGGACGACTGACAAGGGCGACGCTTTAAAGGAGCAATCAATCAGCCAGCACAAGCGCACAGCAGCCAGCAGCTGTCTGATGGAGGGCATCTCAAGAGTCATTTTACCCGAGGTGAGATCGAAGAACTAAAAGAGGCAACCTCACACCTTGTCATTTAACTCATCTCACACAACAAAGGGAAGAAGGGGGAAAAAAAGAAGCACACGTGACACATGGTGGCAGCCAGGTATGCATACCCGTAATGTGGTCGCACGCTCACAGCTGAATTGAAATCCACACAACTCCACTAAGCAACTAAACAAATACTAGGAGGTTGCAGAGCAGGGCAGAAGCAGAGGGCTGCGATGAATCTCACATCATGCTCCCTGGAGGATAAAGGTGTGACTGACTGAGGTGTTTCATTATCGTCAGCACAGGGTCAAAATCACACATAATCTAGCTTTTACACACTTGTCCAATGGCCTTTAAGAGTAGCTACTACTTTAGCCTGCTATTACAACTTGGCCCAGAGTATTTTCATCTTGGCCATTATTTTTTCAAGCACATTAAATCCCTGGGAAAAAATATAAATTGTTGCAGAACTGGTCAATTCAGAAAAAAAATACACCAAAGATTTTTTTCTTCCTATAAAACTAATGAGAATAAAAACTTTATACAGTTAGGCACTATGAAAGTGTATCATGTATCAATCAATTTCTTTCATTAGTTATATTACAGATGTGTTTTCTGTCTCTGATTAAAGCCTTTAACACACTCCCTGTTATGCTACTGTGTAACAACATTTAAAAACTTTCTGGTAAAGCCCAATAAGATGCTATTTTTCTTAGGAATGAGAAGTTCCAAGAATATACAGTTTCACTATTTTAACCAAAAAAACCATCAGGGCTGTTTTCTTATTTTAAGTCTTAGATATATGAAAAAAATGCTATCAGTGTGGGATATTCATCTTTTCCCCTGCTAAGATCAAAGCTTTTCTAAGACAGGATAAGGTCAGTAGGCACAAAAATCAAAGTGAAAAGTAGTATGCACTTGACTTCAGTGAAGACATTCTGCATTGACTAAGCCAGCTCAACATTTTTTAAATTTATCAAGACATTCTGCAAATATAAAAGTGCTAATCTAAACCAAATAAGCTGTACCACTTCAACGACAGCTCTTCTATTTTTATTTTATTTCTATTCTTTTTTCACTCAAATCAAAGGAGCAAGTGACAGCTTAGAGCCGTTTTGTGACACTTCTGCAAAAAAGTTCACCATCATGTTACATGCACACTTTTTCCAACAGAACTGTCAGACTGAGGGCTCAACATGTGAAACGTGCCTATAAGGCAAGTAGAGTCAAATGTGGTGAGACAAGGTCTTTAGAGGCTCAGCAGGAAGCCTCACTCAGCTTCTGTAGGACCCACAGAAGCTGAGTGAGGAACCACTTATTACATTACAATCGTTTGGTGCCCAAATAAGCAACACATCTGGCAAGTATGGCAAATAATCTTTATGCTTTCGTACTTTGGTTGCCAGGACGACACTGTAAACCATTTTAGTGATACCATCTGACAAACTCCTTACTTTTGCCCCTTCCTTGCTAAAGCAGCAAATACATGCATGCATGTCCACATCCATCCTTTATTAACCTTATTTATGGCTTCCTTTTTATCTTTCTCTCTCTCCCAAATTTTGCTCTCTACAGTAATAGGGCAAAGCAAATACTTAATGGAAGACCGCCTCACAGGGAAGACTGAATCTGTTTGTAAAATATTAAAACAGCAGCTAGTTAAACACTGGAACTGAAGAAATCAGACAACATACGTAAACGGTTTTTGGAACTGCTATGAACCTCCTACATTTTTCCTCAAATCCAGCTACGGGTCACTATATCCCACTTTGAGAAAGACTGAAGTAGACTACTCTCACGCTATAGTTTAGTGTTGTCCTCTGAGAATCAGCTTGTGGCTCTGCAAGAAGCTCATCTGTGAAGCCAGTTTGCAGGATAAAGTCTTAGCAGACGCTGTGGCCTTAAGTCAACACATTAACAGTAAATGTACCCAGACACAGTAAAAGACGTCAGGGCTGTTATTACAGCCATGCAAGTCAAAGGCATCCTACAGGACTGCTGTGCATTTAAGGGTCAATACTGGGTAGGGAATACTTTTCACATTCTATGCAAATAAGGGGGATTTTAGGATCTCTGAATATTGTGTGCAAGTACTCCATGAAAGCTGCAACATAGCAGAAAATTCTGATCGGTGGTTTTCAGTGTCTGGTAGAGTGAAGATTGATGTGGGGGAAAAATGTTTTTCAGCAGGAAAGAGACACCAAAGAAAGAAAAATTAAAAGCTAGGTGCACTCACATCACATTAGATTAAAGTCTATTTGTAACTCACCTTATAGGCTCTATTTATTTGAGTGGCAGCCCAAGCAGCATACTTCATGTTGTCCTTCTTCACCTTGGCACTAACTTTAGGACTGGCAGCGATGTGACTTGCAGACTAGAAGGAAAAAAACAAGATGGAAGGAAGATGCAAAGGAGAGAACAGGGGAAGGGGTGTTCTTATATCAAAACTTGGTGAAACAGCAATAAAAGCGTAATGGAGATGAATGTGCAACCACTCTTACCATCTACCACTCCACTAGTCATTGTGGCAGAATGAAGAGAAAAAACAGACCTTGGCCTGATGACACAGGGGAAATCATTTACGGAGAGGAAAAAGTGAGCATTTTAATGCTTCATACGTAAATTGTCACTTAACAGGGCCTAATTTCTCCAACACCATTGATTCCCGCCGATGAAAGGACCTTGTATGTTTTGAAAAAAGCCTGACGTGAAATGAAAGGAGCGCCATGTGAATCACGGTCTCTGCCTGCCCCGACAGCTCCCCTCCGAACCACAAATCCCATGTCTTTCCCATGTTCCTGCCATCATCTCCACGCAGCAAACCCCAGAGGGCTTACCCTGCCTGCACTTCAAAGCCCAACCTACCAGTGTGCTGAAACTTTAGCTACGCACCAATCAACCTGGCCCTATTTTTTTTTCTGTAAAATGGTTTGGCTTCTGTATTTTTTTAGTAAGCTTTTTTTTTTTATTTCTATTTTTTTTAGCTCAAGAGAAACCTCAATTTAGATGATGTCAACACAGACAGGCTATCCCTGAATAACTGTGTGCACAACTGTGGAGGGGAATCCCCAAGTGAGTGGTGTAAGTTACCAGTCCACAACCAGTCTGTGGTCAGTGCTACCAGGTCTTGTGCCACACTGACTCAGATGGTGTAAGATGGTGAAAGTTTTCCCTTATGTTGAACTTGCACCTGTCACTGTTTGGACCATCGAGGCTAGCTAACAATGTGCAAAACACATTAAGACAGTTCTTTAACTACTACAATAATAAATAACCACCTGAAGTATCCTTTAAAGACCCAAGGGTCTTTGGACGATATATTAAAAAAAAAAATAATAATAATCATGAAAAAAGAAACCTGCTCTCTCGCCAGTCAGACTTGAGAATTAGCAGGACTAAATGTCTTGGATCTGACCTTCACTGCTCCTCTTCTAGACCTGTGATGTTTCAGAGGGTGTGGGTTGCTGTGAGGTGTTTGGACTAAATGAAGAATCCCAGTCCAGAAAACAGGAAAATACCAGGGCTCGCTGCGTAAAGAGCTGCTTCCACTTTCTGCCTATTGCTCCCTGCATTGCTTTGTTTGTGTTTTTATGTCAGATCTCCCTTACGTATGATGCACTGGCACTAGCACACAATATCCTGTTTAAACAAATATGTAGATGAATGGGCTATCTGGCCAATATTCCAATTAAACTAGAACCTGATTGTATAATTTGCCAGTGCAGTCACAAAATACTGGCAACAGCTGTGCTGCTCTCTTCCTTATGCTTTTCTCCTTTTTAGCCCATAACTACTTTATTTATTCAAGTCATAAACATGAAAAAGTCTCACCAAGGGGGTATTATTACTAAAATAAAGGGCTCCAGAGGGGCAGGCTTTTCCAGTGCTGGAGTTCACCGTCTGAGTCAGCAGCGAGCTGACCCATCTGAGAGCTCTCCCCAAAAACATACACACACACACATACAGATAGAGAAAGTACAGTCTTGACACACTGTGGCCAGCCTCAACCTTGAAAAACCACAGCGTTACAAAAAAAGGCTCAACCACTGTTGTATTTCTTTCCCACTTTCTCTTCATTCAAAGCAGCACTCACCATGTACAGACCAAACAATGCCCTCATGTTTCGGTTATTCAGCCTCAGCGCCTGGGCAAAATACTTCCTGGACAGCTCCAGGTTTTCCAGCCCCCCCTGAGTGTACTTCACCTGTGTGAGGAGGCATTAAACACAAGCAACAAGCTGTGTTAAAGGGCAGCTCAAGCAATGACAACATGACATCTGAATAAACAACATATGACCAGCTCTGTATTTGGTGACAGACATCCAGGTGGTTACCTACCTCAGCGTACTGCTCACAGTACAAGTGATTGTGAGGATTGATCATCATCAGCTCCTCCAGGCAAAATGCAGCTTTTCCATAGCTGTGGAAGCGACAAAGAAAACAGTAAGCTTGATACAGCTGTGGATGTGTCATCCTTAAGGTTGTTCAACTGTGAAGCACAACGGGTACGCTCTGTAAATTCACAGGTCTGAGATGAGACTGCACAGGGTACACGTCATTTCACAGGTGACAGACTTATAATATATAAAGGCCCACCAGATGAGAGGTTTATTCAGACGCTTACAATAAAGGGTATTTGGTCTAGACAGCTTGCTAAGGTAAAAGCCTATCTAGTGTGGTGATTCTTTCTCCACTGGGGACACTGTGTCCATCTGTGTGTTTTTCCTGTCTTTAATGTGTAGTTAACTACCTTCCTGAGGTCAGCACTACAGTAAGAGCTGGCACACTGTGCCTATACTCAGATGAGATCACTTCTCAGCAGCAGACTGCTGAGCTGTTGACCTCACACTAATCTGCTGCCACTCCACTTCTAATACACAGTTTCCCCCCCTCACAGGACCAGGCCAAGACAAGCTAAGATACAGTATATCATTGGACACAAAGCCATAAAACGTCTGCACACCTAACCAAATGCAAGCTAGCACATAGGCACATAGCCGAGACAGAGAGCAGACCTATCAACAGAAAATGGGCAAAGTTTTGTAGTCAAGCCTTAATATCTTAAGGAATTCTGTATTTTTATTTGCCTTTCAAGATTTTACATATAACTTAAACTTTATCAAAGAATAAGCTGAAAAACAAAAATCTTGCTTGTGTGAACAGGCTTTTACCCTGTTAAAGACTTCTCAAATTTCTCACTTCATAAAAAAAAAGCAAAATGCAAAGACGCATTTTGCTTTTTTTATTGCTTTTGTGAGAAATGAAATGATCCGACTGATGCTTGAAATAACATGAAAAACTTATCAGTATACCTGAAGTTTGCCATGGTAACTAGCTGAAAAATTAAGAGCATAGGAGCTAAAGAAAGGTGGGGACACAGAAAGGAGAAGAAAAAAAAAAACAGTGGAAAGGGGCTGAGTAGAAAGGGAGATCAGAGGGCTTGGGAGGTTGGGGGCTGCTTACAATTACTACTTCCTCTCTATAAAGACTTTCAGATGTGCTCGTGCAATAGCTGTGGCCTACACCAGTGCCTGCTCCATCAGTCTTGTACTGGAGCCAAATTTGTACCTCTTCTACTCTTCAACGAAAGCTTCTAACCCAATGTGCTCTTTATGGCAGCTTCTAAGCTCCCTCTACACCACAGTGCTTGAGCGAGGGTAGTGTCACCATCATGTGTGAGACTCTGTATTTATTTCTTTTGGAGGTTAGTAAAACCATCAGCAGTGGCGTACCCCCCATTTTAATACCACATTCTGACTATGCATTGGACAAAATTGGATTCAAAGTATGCTTGAAAAAATTATTACTATTTATCCTGCAATTTTGGATGACCAGTCCAATTTGGTTGAACAGGCTCATAACTTGGGTCAGAATGAGAGCCAGCAGCAGATTCCAACAGTGGCTATGAGCAATACTTGCAACAGACAAAATAATCTCCTGTCTAAACATCAGCGGCATACGGATTGTTTTAACAGTGTCAGCTCAGAGGCTATTAATTACATTCTTAATCTGTTAATGCTGTCTACTACAACCCTAACAGCAGCAAGGCAGAGACAGACTGCTTTGTTTATTTTAAGCTTCCAGGGTGTTGTGCAGTGAGAGGAGGAGAGTTTATTTCTCTTGCTTTGCTTCTCCATCAACTTCTGTTTTCTCTAGTGGCAGGGGGGCGGCTAAAGTGCCACCACCTTCTCCTGGGAATTTCACAGCAAGTGTCCTCTCCCTCTGCCTCCTGATCTATCCCTGTGGAAAAGAGTGGTGATAATGCCTCACTATCCGGAAGAGGAGGAGGAGGGGAAACAGGGAGTTTGTAACCCAAAATAAAGAAGACAAAGAAAAGAAATTGACACGCCTGTAGATAGAGGGCTGTGGGAGTGAATGGTGTGATATTAGAAGTGTTGGGATAAGCTTGGAGATAATCCGCTCACCCTAGGATTTCCTCTGGCTACTACAGCAATAAAGCCTCCCAGACAAAGCATGAAATATCCAATAAGTAGCCTTCTCACCATGCTACACATTCCTGCTGCTGCTGCCTTCCTACCAGAGCAACAACAGTCAAGTCCCTCTCTCTCTCTCTCTCTCACACACACACACACACACACACACACACACACACACACACACACACGCATATATATATTTTTTAAAAAAAAATGTTGTTAAACTACAGACACCGCTTGACTAACTTCTGAGCCCCAGACAATTAAGGAAGGATGAACAGTGACACAAACAAAATTATTTTTGTCTTACAGTGCTCTTGTCTGTCTGGCAGTTCTCCCTGGCAACTGAGATATCAGGCTGGGGAGTCTTTCTGCTCTCATATGTAGGAGTGGGTGGGGGCTTAAGCCTGAAATCCTATTAAACCAGTCTTATACGGCAAACTCAGCCAGGGTTCTATTCAGACCCCTGGCTGAGTTTGGCATCTCAACGCCTTCCATTGTGGCCATCCAACGGCCCTTTGGAGATCAAGCTATCAGAATGATGTGAAGTCCTGACACAAGCAACCTAAACATGAAGCAGCTGTACCAAGTCACTTTTTGTCTGATAACCTTGACACGACAACTCACACTTAAACAACAATTAAATACCAAATTTTTGCTACACAAGATGTCTAGATCAATCCATGTGCATTTGTTAATAAACTATGATGAACATGGTGATGCTGTTCCCTGTGTTAACTGTTACAAAATCACATATTGGAGAATCCTTTATCTAAAAGAAAAGGGTTTGTTTATGCTCCAACTGTATAAAACAATGCATCAGTTTGATCATAATGACCATAGCAAATGTTTGACTTGAATAGTGTTTGGATTTGGGTATTGTAACTGCAAAGGTGGGTCCCAATATAACCACAAAGAATGCAAGCTTTTTAAAGCTGTACATAGAACAGGCAGATGAAAAAGTATATATACAAGGAAATTTGGCTCTGCTTTCAGGGAAGTGAATACTACAATAGTTTTGGTTAAAATATAAAAATGCATTTACTCATGTTCGTTGATGTAGAGCTCTGACAGCTCATGCCATGCTTCCTGGTCTCCAACAAACCTGTAAACAAATACTGACATTAAATTCTCTTCCTCCAGAGGAGTAAAACAATAAATGAAACTAACATATTAAAGAAAAAAAATATTAGGATTAAGCAACCACTGTGTATTATAATAACAATGACAGTCTTGCAGCTGACAGCATTTGTTGGCATTTTATGCTCAAATCATGCCAGCACTCTTGAAAGCAGGTTCGTTTTTAATTAAAATAAAAATCTGGGGAGATGAAGAGAAGGGGTGGCTGATCCCCCCCTTGTAACAAACACTCACTGCTCCAAATACTCATTGAGCTCCCGGATGGCTTCAGTGCTCTTCCCCTGGGCCTTCAGTATGGAGATCTTGCGCTTCCTTGCTGCCTATAGAGCAGAGTGTAAACAGGATTAGGAACTCAGCTTCTCAAGTGGTTGAGAGGGTAAAGAGCATGAGGGAGTGTAAGAGTTGTGAGTCTAAGTGTTTCACTTTTCAGTGTACCACAAGCTTTCTTAAAGTTCCATTATGACAATGAATCATTTTCTATAAGAAAAAACTGCACTTTCTTTCCAAAGTAACAGCCACAGAGTCAAAAAGACAAGACTCTGTCAAGTTAACTTTGTTAAGTTTATTCATATTATTACTGCGGGACTTTAATCATAATTGGAGATAGTTAGCGACCATGTCCAACGGGATACGGACACACATTATGAGTCAATGTTTGGAAGTTGGAATGAGCTCAGTGGCTGAGATAAAGTGGTGAGTCATCCCCTAACCAAGTGGGGAAAATGGCACACTCCTCCAAACCCCAACGCCTGTCTTCCTGCCGGCACAGCACGCATCTAGCGCTGCACCAGCCTGACTTACATCAGCTGAAAATTGCTTTCCGCTTCATTTTGATGTTGAATTGACCTTAAGGTGGATTAGATTCTCATCAATCTGAATTAGAAAGTATTGCCCTGACTTTTCCAAATGTTAGACTCCCCCCAGACCACCTCCTTCTTCTCTTTTGATAGTAAGTGAAAACCTTAACAGGGGCTGCTGCTCCATTAGGAGTGCACTGCCCTGCCACAGCTTATTTTATTTATGGACTGGCACTTGATTGAGTGGGGCTTCCTCTCATAACCAAAGCCATTGAGGGCTGTGTATGAGTCATGTCTAGGGGCTGTAAATCTGGGTCTCCTCTGACAATGCCATCGTAAGAAATCCACTTATCCATCAAGCTGGGACAAAGACCTGCTGACACACAGCAGCTTTAACCGAAAAAAATAAATAAAAGGAGCGCTGTGCAACAAGACATCATCGTCATAAAGGAAAGAATATTTTAACATAAGCAGAAGGCAGGCAAGTTGAGAGAAAATTAACATTTCATGAATTTATCAACCAGCAGTGAACCGTGAATGGCTAATTATTTCCTTTTAATACCTTCTTCTTTAATAAGCCTGGATGATCTGGACTGCGCATCTTTGAGCTGCAACTTATTGTTCAAGAAGCTAACAAGACAGATGAAGAATAGTGTCCTGAAATTCTTCAAAGGAGAGAGATGTGCTCACTACATCTGGTCAGCACTTTCCCAATAAAATCTGAGAAGAGATAAGAAGGCTGGGCCTCTTCTCTCGAGTTGGAGTGACACGCTTTGTATCCATACAGCAACATTGTGCATCACAATTCTATTGCCTACCTGTATTCAGACTATTAAAACAAAGAGGGCGCCAATTTAATCTGCAGTCTATCATGAAATTAGAATTTATACTCACTTCAAATTAAAGACACAAATAAGATCTTTCCTCAACACACACCCACTTCTCTCTGTCCCCCCCCCCCTTTTTTTTTTCTTGGATAAAGAACATCTTTGGGCTCAAAACAACATATGGAACTTGTTGCTCTGAAATGTCATAGCACTTTATTAAACATAAAGTAACTCCAACCTACTCCTCCCTGTTCTTTTCTAGCTACTGATCCAGAAAAAAACCAAAAACCTGGCATTTGACTATCTGATCCCTCTGTCGTTATGACTTTTTTTTTTTTTAATTAATGCTCTGAGGACACTCAAAAAGTACAGACTAGCATATTTGTGTCAACACTGCACCATGAGTTGACCTACAGCATTCGTTCCCTATGATGAGACATGAACACACAACACAGGTGGCACACTTGACATGTGTGAAACAGGTTAAAAATGTATTTTATGCATTTATTTATTTATTTTTTCCCCACAGGTATGTTTGCACCCATACACAGCAGATTGTTTAAGTTACAATCGAATCCTTTTTTAAAGTCTGAAAGTCAAACGCTTCCAAGAGTTTTCAGAGTATACTTCACATTTATGTGGTCAATAAACATTGACGTGAGGCTTTAAACTTCACATTGCTTTTCCCGCACAAATAAACTCTTGTCTAGCAATGAATCTCTAATTGCATATGATTGTGGGTCAACCTCAGAAGTCGTCTGTGTGACCTCAGCGGCTTATTTAAGAAATACTAGCTTTTTATATTGAACAATTAGGGTGAAATGAGAGCGCTGGAATTTAATATTAACGTAATCACTAAGTCCACTCATTTTTAAACAAATCCTAAACTAGCACATCCTTTTTTGCAAATGCTGTTTGCACCACATAATCTAAAATACTCACAGGAAGAAATAAAAAGGTGGAAAAATCGCATTTATGCACGCAGACAAGAATTTTGCCAGCTCATTGCTGTAGGTATTGGAACATAGCAAGCAATGGAAGGGCTAAGAGTTTGAAACATTTTTTGGACAGCGCCATGGCAAAAAAAAAAAACCTTGAGCAATTTTTGTTGATTCAACAATTTTGGTTAATGGGTACCACATCTATTCCACAGCCTGTAATTACAACAGCTCAGTTTCCAATCTGTGCTTCGCATGCTGGGATGCCTCGCAAGTCTTCCTTGTGGTCGCCAATTTTCCGCCATTTCTCAGGCCCATCCCCTGCCCGAATCCTAAGAGCATGTTGGAGAACATGTAGGGAGGAGGCAGCCCTCACAATAAGACAGGTGACCTAAGTGATGTCATTGAATCGTCGCTCCACCCTGCATCACTACACCCATTGAGGACAAGGATTTTGGGAAAAAGGTTTAAGGTTAACATCTCAGAGACAGAGGACATATTTGTCTGTTTTGTTCCACTCCCAGTCCCAGGTTTGAATGTCAGCCTACGCTTGAAAGGGTGGCAGTCTCTAGCACGCAGAGACCAGGAAACAGACCATTCCCTTTCCGAGTATGTCCCTGCAATCTACATTAGATCTGTGCCATGTCTGGGAGGTGTCCTGGGACTCACTGAAATTACAACTCACATTATCAGAACACTGGATATATTTAAACAATTCACTACAGATCATTCTAATAACCAAACATAAGTTGGCTGAGTGCCAATCACTGTACGTGACAATGACAGCGTTGGAAGAAAATCACAGAATTTGCAACTTGAATCTCATTTTCGTTAGCGTGTCAGAATATTCACTGCAATCACCCGAGTCTTATTTCCTTGTTTGAAACGGACCGACAGAGTCATTCAGGAGAGCAGGCTATGACAAAAATGTCAATGACACTTTTGTGCTACCAAATATTGGTAGGCATCATGACTGAAAAATTTAATCACTGTTGGTAACCCATCTTTAAAATGTTTGCTCTGTGCTTTAGTTGCAGCCATGCTTGCAATTGCTGGATCCAGAGCAGGTCTGGTTCCGGATTGGTTCAATAACTGCACTCATTAAGCTCAGACACTAATCTAATAACCTCTCATTAAACTTTTTATCTTTCTTACTGCTCAATCAAGCAACAGCTGTGTATCTGTTTCATTGTTTTCAGAACAACCCATAGACAGTATAACACTACCATAACATCATCCATTGGTTTATAAAGTCCTGTTCTGAAGCCTTGTGATAAGTTTTTTTTTTTGCCATCTTGGTTGCAAAAGACCAGATGTATTGAAAAGGAGGAGGGATTGTCTAATGACCTGTGATTGACAACTCATTAGCCAGTAAACATGCAGCTTCATACCACAGATAATCCTTCAATTGAAACATAGTATGACCAAGATTTACTCAGCAATAAAATGTTTACAGATGTAACGTGACAAAAAAAAACCCCAAAACAAAATAAAACAAAAAACATTTTTCCCAAAGACTTGACTTGGACTTGAATTCTCTTTCCCCAACCACAGCTATCACCATATGGTGGCATTCAGATAGAATGCAGGATTTTAGGCACTTCACTATATCCATATTTTACATTATGTATGGCAAAACTATTATCAATCCAACAATAAACCTTATATGACTCCTGCTGAGTGTCTTATTTTCAGGGTAGTTTTTGGGTTTTAAAATAAATTGTCACTACCTCTTGAAAAAGTTGCATTTTTTTTATTTTTATTTCTAACAACCAACAAATCATCACAGTGAGAGGAAAAACTGAATTTCAAGTTCTTGTTATTTCTAGCCTTAATGAAAGCTAAAACATTTTGAATTTGACGTTTGATCTGATGCTTAATTTGTATTCGTTAAAATACCATTGAACTAGTAGCTGTTATGACACACAGTCACGGTCAGTCACTGAACACTGAAAGACAACACACTGCTCCATAATCAATCATGCTAGCTAGTGTTTCTGATATGCATGATGTCATCTGGTAGGAAGGAGGTGCCAGCTAACAATTTCCAGGAAAAGAATGTTAAACCAATTGCAACAGAAGTATAATTTCTCTTTTGTTTTGTCATGTTTACAGCTCTACACAGCTGACTGGTGTAAAAAGTTCTCAGCAGCTGGCAGAATCCACCATGTTTACCTTGGTAAGCCTTACAGTAGTTACAGAACTGTTATGCAAGATTTAAAGGAAGATGTAATGCTAAAGTTATTTTTTTCTGTAGCTTTTCTGTCAATGTTATGTAGTCTGAATCCAGCATAAGGGTGGATAAATAAAAATGTATATTTATAATTGTAATGTAAAACAAAATTATATTTATACTAACCAGCAAAAATGATTTACAATCTCAGTGTAAAACAGCGACAAATAATTATAAAGTGAGTGCGAGACAGACAGAGACTGATGGGAGGCAGCAGCTCTTGCAAGATAAAGATAGGGAGGCTATTTCTCCATGACACACGGAGAACAAGCTTATTCCTGTTTAAAGCACAAAGCTGATGTTGTGAAATGATAAACAATGATAAATAAACAAGCTGCTTTCTTCTGAAAACCCTTTAAAAGATTTATTTTCTTGCTTGGCCACATGTCCTTATGGAAACAATTACCAGCAGGTACATTGTGTTTAAGGTATGTGGGTTTGGCAGAACACTGGCTAGACAAGTTTCTGCAAGTTATTTTACAGTGATGGATAGTAAATTGAAAAGAAAAGATGGCAAGGAGTGGGCTTCAGAGAATTACTTCAGACTTGTTTGTATTACCAGCTTAACATCCAGCAGCACTTTGCACCTGAAGCCAGTAGAGAGCAAAGGTGAAGGGAAGGGAGCTTATCCCTGTTCAGTTGGGGTGGAGGTCTAAAAGGCCCAGTAAATCATCATCTTCAAAGACCGGAGCTATATTTACGCTTTACTTCCACCAAACATGTCCGCCACTGACTAAGACTATGAATCACCCCCCCAGCCACCCAGCCCCCTCCCTTAAACACTTTTTAGTTGTGTGGGTGATAGGCTGATCAGCAGTGTGGTTGAGGCCAGAGGCCAACTGGAGTTTAACTTAGCTACTCCCTTGCTAACACCGAATTGCCTCGACAGATTTAAAGCCCTCCAAAAAGCTGAAACCACAAAGTGAAGCAAAGTAGAGCGCTAAGCAGGGGACTTTTCTTTTTTTCTTTCCTTACCGTATTGGTGGGGTCGTCTTGGAGAATGGCATCATAGTGCTTGTTGGCCTCATCGTACCTTCAGCATGGGAAAGTGGGGGGAAGAAAAAACATTTTATTAAAAATTAAACCAATCCCTATTCCCAGTCAAGTAAAATTAGATGGTTTGGAAAAAAAAGAGTTCAAAACAATTAAGTTTCTGTACACATTATGGCAGGTTTCTAGGATTACAATGAGGCTGTACAGAAATCAGTATTAATCTATAGAAAGAAAAACCTTCATTTAAGTTTAGGTTATTGGTCATACGGTGGCTTATATAATTTCACAATGGCTCATGACATCAATACAAATAAAACTCCCTGTTTTTCAGATTGTATTTTCATTTGATTGTGTAGAGTTGTTTTCACCTTTAAACAAAATTAAAATGCTGCCTTTACATCTGTCTGTGTCTGCAACAGTCTTTTTCTCTCTGGGCCCACATATTACCACAAAACATGCATATGAACCTGATAGCCTGCTGCATCCCAAAGAGTGTGCTTCAGACTGTTGGACAGGGCCAACAAGAACAAATACATGAGCTATAAATATGGATACATGGTTACAAATAAATAAAAATCTTGCAATCGGATGCATGTGCTCCTCACTTATGATGTGAAACCAGGCGCCAAAGAATGTTTTTTTGCTTGTAAGGAGTAATCTGCAGCACTGATGTTTTAGCAAACAACAGCATGGTTCCTTGATCACAAATGGTTAATCCCGCAACAGACAGAAGCACCTCTGGTTCCCATTAGCAATGAGCAGCCCTACTTCCAGCACTGATGCTTCCCTCACATTCACTTTATTACTCAGCCACACTTTGGAAGACTTCAGATGGCACCAGGCAACCACTCACAAGCCACTTTGATTTGCTTTATTTATTTAAGGACCAAGCATGTGTGTGTATGTGTGGGCAAGCATATGCATGTGTGGAGGGGAAGGCCCTTACTGTTTGAAGCTGCGTCATTGAAGTGTAGCTCTGTCTGCTGCCAATTAGATCCCAGTGTGGAGTTTATTTAATCTGACAGTGCTGAAGCAATCACTCTCAATTATCACATAAACTCTGACATAACCGATAAACCAGCAATGGTAATCGGGGTGGGGAATGTGAGTGAGGTAGTAAACAGATTGAATTACCCTGACTTCAGATCAGTACAAACTAAAATACCCCCTTGTTTATCTTCCTTCCTCAGACTCCTTGTTCTGATTGTGGTGGCATTTCAATATTTACATAGCCAAGACGCTCTTAAAGCACTGAGATCAAAACAGGGAAGGCAAAGAGAAAAAAAAAAGAGGCGAATAAGAAGTAACAAAATAAGGAAACAACAGCAGAATAGAAACCAGAGAGTGCTGAGAGACCCCCAGAATAACAGTGGGATCTAACCACTTCCTTCCCGGGAATCCTTACCTCAGTCTAAAGGGCCACAGGACTACCCAGCACTGAACCTTTCCCCACTCCATTCCCTTCTTTCTCCAAAAGGAATGCTGGGTGATCCAACATAAACACACATTACCCCACACACTGTACTTACATATACCCAGACCATTGTACCACTTAGGATCTGCTAACATTTTCTTGTCCCCAAGCCTCTCAAAGTACCATACATAACAGTAAGGCCGTGCTTTTTTCTGCCTGCCCTCTCTCCCAATGCTTACCTTTCCAAAGCTTCCAGCCTCATGCCCGTTAATCGCTTCACTCTGTGGCTATCTGGAAACTGCTTCCTCAGTTCCTGTAGACAGGTCTGCAAGGATGTGGGCAGAAGGGAGACCAATTATAGATGGCAGTATTTAAACTTTATGTTACGCTGACTCTCACGCAAATACCAAAGCTTCTTTGATACAAACGGTCTGTCTTGGGACTTAACTGAACAACCAACAATACAGACATTCTCCCATAAGGCAAACTTCACTGTCTTAAATGAACTGTTATTTCTCTGTTACACATTGGGACAGCCACATCACTATATTTAAAAAAAGAAAAATATATTTTTTAAAAGTGCAGATTCTCCTACTTCCACCTTTTCTTCCTCTTCTACACAAAGTTTGAATTTGTGAAAGAGAAGACAATAGTAACAATAGCATTCAGCATTATCATGAATGAGATGGAAAAGTCTGCAGTGTGACCTGGATCGTATCTGCTATCCATCAGCTTAAGTCTAGTCCTTCTGCTTTTTTTTTTCTGGCAGAAGTGCTGAGAGGATAGCCAACAGACAACTAATTCTAATGATTGAGTTCGAGCCTTCTCTGTACTCGGTGAGTCACTCATTTAGCCAAAGGGAGCTGTCACATCCATACTGATTGGAGATGAACTACTTGAATTACTGTCCCCCCCCACCCCTTCTAGTTTTGCATGCAGATTTGACCATTTTCATATTTCTGAACCTAAACTCTGAATAATTACGTGACACTACGTGACAAATAAATCCTAGAGAAAAAAAAGGTGGAACTTTGTTAGAGATGCCAAGTTCAGTGAACACTTGAAGCGTGCATCTCCATGTATTTGTTACATCCACTAACTCCAGTTCTTATTAAACTGTTTTTCCAAAGTACAGACAAAGTAAAGACCACTTGGCCAAATAAAAATCAGATTTTCACATTTGGCAGCGCAGGTGCTGCAAAGTAGTAATGGTTGTGAGAGAGTGAAGCTTTTGGGTGTGTGAGGAAGTGCGACGAAAACTTACCAGAGCCAAGTCATCCCGACTGCAGTCCAGGGCTGCAATCATCACCTGCTCATAAATAATCCATACTGGGCAGAAAACACACAGACAAAGAAGAAAGTGTTGACGCCCTTTCCATTCCACTGTCTGTCATAACATCTAAAACTTGATATATTAAACTATACACTTGACATAGAGACTTAAGAGTCTGTCCCCAACAACAAAAATGTTTTTTCCCCACTTTCCACAATGAGAACCAAGAGTTTATTATTATTACTATTATTAAAAGAACTGTTCTGTTTCATTTAATACATCATGGAACATTTATTATTTTCCTTTTGACATACACTGACTATTACTTAAAAACATCCATGCTGTATTACTAACATCCATAAACACCCTTCTGAAAAATTTTACAGGCATACTATTGATTTGCTAGCAGTGAACTGGTCATAAAATGTATTCAATTTCAGTAGTTTTACTTTTACATTTAAGGAAGATTCTTAGAGCAGGAACACACATGTACATTCAAATTATAAAACTTTTTTATAACAACTGGATTCAACTGGTTTCAGTTAATTCAATTTCAGTCAATTTTCAGAGTGTCAAAAAATGTCACTGATTTAATGTGAGATTTTGAATTTAATTTTTGTAAGTAAGTAAGTGGGGAATGGATTATTACTTAAACAGCTTTTTTACTTTGAGCATAAAAAAGTACTTTGTACTAAATGTTACCTATGTTTATACTATACTGCATGGTTTATAACTATCACACAGACACACAACACTCCAGTGAGTAGAGTGACAACTTGGGGTTCAGTATCTAGCTCAAGGACACTTCAACATGTGGAATTGACATCTGGACGGGAACTGAACTATAGATTTCCAAGTAGTGAAAAAAGCTTATATGGGGGTCAAGTGGGAATTTTCTCAGATTTTACTATGTTAGATGGAATGATCCTAAAAATAACTTTGACTGTACAACAAATATAAATAAATATATTTATTTAAAACTATGTTTTTATTAGTCCTAACAATCATTTTAAATGCATATTAGATGCAGAAGCTTTGCAGATCACTTTGAAAGCATTTACACAACCATAAACACAGGTGGAACATCTTAATATGGTTTTGTGTGAATTCATTTTTGTGTGCCGGGTGGTCCTTAAGTTAGACTGTTTGAAAGTTACACTCAACCCCATAATTTGCTTTCCTCATTATGTTGAAATGGTGCCTATGGCTCAAGAGGTAGAGCAGGTCATCTACTAATCATAAGGTTAGTGATTCAATCCCTAGCCGCTCAAATCTGTATTCCAAAAGCATCCTCGGGTAGAATATTGAACTCCAATTTAACAGAGTGTGAATCTGTGTGAACGCTAGATAGAAAACACATAGGCATAGAAAAAGCATTTGTGAATGGGGAAATGAGACATAAAACATTTTGAGTGCTTAAGTAAAGTAGAAAAACACTACATAAGAACCAGTCTGTTTACAGTTTCCAAATAAATTCTACTTTAATAATACAATACAAAGTGTTAGTATGGATATAATTATCTCTTGAGGCATCAGGGGAAAAAAAACAACAGTCACAATTTGGGCGGTTTAGTAAGGGTGCAGCTATATTCTGAAGAAAAAATCCTGCAAATATTACTAATATTCTTAAAAACAGTGCTGACGCATTGTGAAACTAAAGTAGTTAAACTAACAATTCTGTAGATTCCATGCTGAGATGTTTCGCTCAGGGTTGTATGACTGTTATAACACAGACTGTAGTTTTTGTGCCAAAGCAAGTTTGATCTGCTAAATGTGGTCGGGTTAACAACATATTGTGACTGTTTTCATTACAAATACAAAGATTGTACATATCAGTTTCTAAAGAAATAAGATATAAAATTATTTTGATAAGTGGGTGACATTTATATAACTATACCGCTAATTCTTAAACAATCCAAACATTGCAACACTTTTCAACACCAATAAAATTATTAATGGAAATTTACATAGGTGTTATAGGTGGTTATATGACAACACTTTCTGCATTTTCTTCCATGTTATATTTATTTGCTTGTGAAGCAAGTCATGCTAAGCCTCACCAACATAACACACACTAACCCTTTAACATGTTTAACTCTGTGGTGAGCTTTAAAAATATGAAATGTTTATTGACAATTTTTCTTTAAGTCAACTGTGACATTACAACATTCTATAACACATAACAGAGTGCCTGCACAAGTCGACTAATGGAAATCAGCGCAACATGTTAAGCCAGCAGCTTTGATAAATAAACTAGACATGTTCAGCCAAATGAAATACACCCAGCCTCCACCCAAAAGGTTTTATGCCAAAACAAACAAATGCCCTTAGTTTTTCTTCACTTTAATGATTCCAACTCATGTTTTGATAATTGCCATCTCATTTCACAGCCAATTTAGGAGTTGGTTTCAATAAAAGCATAGCATGTCAAGTGTGCGTCCGATTCTTTTAAGGGGTTTGTAAATCATTATGATTTGAGGAAAAGGGAGAGTTTTACGAAGTAGTGCAGCAGGGCAGCTAAAACAATAAATAAAATCTGCAGGAATAACAATATGGTGTGCACTGTGAAAGGTAACACACTCCTTATTCTTTTTTTCTTTACACTATTAAACTGTGTAGGGCTGTATTCCTGCTCACTGTATTTCTGGAAAATAATCATGTTTTAGTGTTTTTCCTGACAATCTACCAATTTAATTTCTGTATCGACGTTTACTCATCAAACCAAAGACATTAAAATATGAACTGGTTTCCGTTCACCCTTTTTCATTTTAAGCATTATCCCCTGTCCAGACTTGTATTCTCAGAACTGTCTTTGCTTATCTGCATGATCCACATCACAGTAAGCTCAAGATCATGTCCAGAAATTAAAAAGTCCACAACGTTTTGATTCTCTCTAAGAACAAGAAAATTATTACTGACAAATTTTACTGAGGGTTATTAAGTAGTTTTAGTCACTACAAAGTCTAAATCCTAAACTATTGCCTAAATACTGCAGTTTTGAAGGTCGCCACTAGTGAAAAGGAACAAACAACTCACTGTTTTATTACAAGTATAAAGTTTTTCCTGTTGTTTTGAATTTGTCATACAAAGACAAAATTTTCTCTGCTTTTATGTTTAGTTACCTGTTTTAATACTACCAAATAATATAATATAATCAGTATTCTTAAGTCTAACACTCCACCTAACCACACACACAAAAAACATGTCTATAATGACATAAGATGACAATCTTCAGATTTATTCAGCCTTGACACACTTACTGTCATCTCCCAGTTTAGATGCATGTTCACTGATGAGTTCTTCACCAACATCCACAATCTGTTCACTGTTTCTGTAGTTATCTTCTCGCCATTTCCGCAGCTTATCTCTCATCTCTTTGGACAGAGACAATGAAAAATAAGGACAACTGCAAAATGAGAAAATTAACAGATTGCAACACAATTCACTATTTCAAGACCTTCACTTCTGTAGCACTCTACCACACGATTGTCAAGTGTGAGCGGCATACAGCTTTTCTAAATCACACTTTATTACCTATAAATGCACTCAAACCTGTCCGGCATTTGAACCGGTGTGGCTGAAGAGATTTACGATATTAGGACCATTACACACACCAAACTTCATATACTATGCATGTATTTAGCTCAACAGATTTGACAGCATGACACGAAAATGTTCGAGCAACTAGGAGACGTTATGAATGCACACAAGTGCAGGCGGAGAAAAGGCAGCATCAACATTAGTACGGTACTGCGTTACTGTCGCCGTGTTCCAGCTCTTTTACAGGACCCGACACCTGCGTAGTCTGTGGTGGCTACCGTTAGCCGCTGCATTAGGCCAACCCGGGCTAAAATGATAACAAGCCCTGTGTCTTTTCTTCAAAGAGACAAACGTCGGTTTCCACTGCACACTCCCGGTGCTTTCACGCCATCATTACGCTGAAGCTAGGGACAATGAAGCGGTTACTGACTACTGCGAACATAAAACTGACTGGGTAGCACACTTTGCTAACTATGTTTAGCTAACCACTTTAAAGGGTAGCTTGAGAGCTCGTATATTAAGTCTAGAACAGCGACGACTCCACGTCATGTCAGTGCGCAAGATAACGCCAGAAGCTTTCAAAAAGTAAGAACACGTGCCTGTGTGACACTTGAAGAGTAGCTATTTTATCTTACCTTCCCATCCTACATCGTACATTTCTGCTACCGACGCCATCTTTTCCTTTGTGATAACGTACGCCGTGCTTACGTCATGGACATGCCTGCTGCGATTATGCATTATTATTATTAAGTCCAAGTCTTTCATAACGCTTGAGATGTGCTATAATTCATCCAAACAGCTTACGTATTTTTTATTCATACAATAAAAAATCCTTAGTGTTTTTGTCTAGACTTAGCCTTAGGGTAAATTAGGTCCCTCTCTTGCATTGCAGTATTCAGCAATACATCCCAAAATAAATAGCAGGTACAGAAGGCATTTACAATCCAGATGATGTCGTTTTCGCGCTCCATTGCCGTTTTTATGTTTCCCTTTTAAGTATCGGGTAGGATAATCGGCATCTCGGTTTCCTCTGAAAATATGAAATGTGCTTTCCAAGCAAATCTACCGTTTTATTCTGATTTCCCTCAGGAGCCTCTGTGAATCTCATCCCCTCGCTGTGGATGCTTGCTCGCACACTTCTCTCTTACCACATTACACACTTGTTGATGTGGACTCAGCACAAACTTGCTTACAGAGACATTTCAGAGATTTGATGTCATATCCAGTGCTGCTCACTGACCATAGCCTAGTGCTATGCATACTTTGCCGATGCTCTAACGGTGAGAGGGCAACATGATTATTTGTCCATGACTTCTTCTTTTTTGTAGGACACTGATATGATTTATAAAAAAAAAAACAGTCTGGCTTCACCAGTATAGGGCAACAATGAAATGTCATCATGCCTGTCAGAGACACAATTAATAACATTGTATGTACAGTTTAAATTACACTCAGCTCTGACTATTTGTGCACTTGTAATTTTCAAGTCTGCATATGGCAGTCAGTTGATATGTGGTTGGGTTTTTGATGGAGTACAGAATACCGAAACCGCCACAGTAAAACAGTCACTCACGCTCCTCTGGGGTGGAAGCCTTCCCCCGTCTGCCAAGGTGTCACTGAGGGCCAGGGCCCTAATGGTGACCTACAATAAACACCATGTGGCGGGCGTAACTCTTGGGACTTTCAGGACATGATGGTAAAAGCACTCTGTGAACAAGCCGTCCATAACTTTGAGATGCAGCTGGATGTGGTGATGGTAAAAAAAAAAAAAAGCCTCTTGACATAAGGCGTCTGTTTAACTTGGAGCAGCTCTCCTGTACAGAAATGTCACAATACAGGAGATCAGTTGCAGCAAATTGTGCTACTTGACTGTGCTTACGTAGGTTTCCATGCTCTGTCCCACATAAGGCAAACGGGACAAGACTATATATATTTTCCTTTTCAGTCTCCGTGTATAAAGAAGAAGAAGAAGAAGAAAGAAATATTCCAGTAGAAACACTTCACAGGCATTATATTTTGATTTCTGACAGAAGCAATCAGAGTTGGCAATCTCTAAAATGAACAGTTACGACCTAAAAATTGAGGTAACGTTGAGGTGCTCTCTGCGGTTTTGAAATAGTCCCTGTTCCATCTAGGTTTCTCTTTCGCTGCTGTTGTACAGTGAGATGCGGAAAATGAAGACAGATGCAATTAGCAGCAATGTTTGGACTCAGTCTTCTGGAGCCGGCGGCACTGTATTTACTTTGAAATCTGATTAGGTCTCCTGTCTGACCAAGTTGACTTCACCTCACACCGAATAACTCTGTACAGATGACTTCAGCACGCCTTGCCTCTGATGGACTCCCTCTATTGCACCTTTGACCTCACCCATATGACTGAGAGGCCCTGAGCGGGAAATTATGGCACATCACAATTAGGCTTGCTCACTGTCTTGCTCTTCTCCCTCTTGCCTTCGATGCCAAAAACAATATTCAGTCTCATGTCAGAGCAGCACTGCACTGGTAATTGACGGTGCTCACACAGCACGGGCCTTAAGATGTATTGCTCCCCTGACACCTTGTGTAGTAGCCTGATTGCTCATTGTGGATTGGAGTATTACCACATGTAGTATATCATGTATTGCTGGATTGGTTTAACATCCAATCATCCTTTCTTGCTAAATCCACATTACTGTGCGTGAGATTACCTCCAGCAGACTTCAACTCAGTCTGCAGGTGATTTCTACAAACTCTTGACAGTTCCATCTATTCACTTCCAAATGAGCATGTAGCTCCGCTCCTCCTGAAATGTGTAATAATAATAATGAAAGAAGTCATATTGGAAGACTTTATATTTGAGTTTAAGCTTACATAACCCTCGGGCAGTCTTATTAAAGAGAATGTTTGATCTCTAAGAGAGCATTTGGCAGTGGCATGACAATTTTGACACCTCCGAGCCAAATATTGAAATGTCTTCTCAGTCCAATCCAAAAATCACATCATCTTCACTCTAAGTCTCGGCAGCTGGTGGAGCTCATCCATTCCAGCAGCATTTTCTTTTCTTTTTTTGTGTGTGTGGGTAGAATTTGAAATATAAAGCACTTCTACAACTTCCCAGGGGGTATGAGTTGAGGTTTGCCAATCATGGAAGGCACGGGTATTGTTCACCAGTATTACTTTCTTTCCATGGCTGCAAGAGAATTTTTTTTGTCTAGTGCACAAATACACACGATAGCAGTTATTACAGAATTTCAAATCCACGGAAAAAAAAAAAGAAATTCAAATCGCCCAAGTGCAGCACATGCCTGTAACTTTACAACATAATCTGGAGTTATCAGATTTCCCTTTTTTCTCTTTCTGGTAAGAATAATCATGGCCGCAAATTTGGAGATAGTGCCGCATTCTCTCTAATGTCATGTTTTCAAAGAAAATTACAGAGAGGAAAAGTGAAGCTGTGCATAACAAAAGGAGCAAACATGGAAACAGTGCTTGTTGAGGAAGGATTACACGGGTCAAAAACTGATCAGCTCCCTTGTGTATCCTCTGTGTTATTGCTGATGTGTTTTGAAAACAAATCAAGGTGACTTGTGCAGTTGCACAGATGTTCTGCCCGGTGCCACTGGGTGCACACTGGGAGTTTGTATCGTTTTCTGGCCCATGGGCCTGGTCGATAACCTTCATCTCGTTGCCATAGAGTGTGACGGTGCTGAAGTCAGCACTGGGCCCTGAATCAGGAGTGTGGGCTGCTGATTTATAACCTGACATGCAAACAGAGCAAGGTGATGCATATCTAAAAAGTTTACAAAAATAATCATTGAAATTCATATGAGATGCCGGAATTCAGATTCAGCTCAGGGATGCTTGGCTTTGCAACCTCCAGCACCGAGTCATTTGTCTTCAGATCTTATTGATTTATATTTTGACAGATATTAGACTGAGGCCAGTGGTGGGTGTCTTTGGCACTGTCATCTCCTCTCCCACTCTTGGATTCATTTGTTGACCAAGAAAGCTTTCAGGGAACCAAAGAGCTGAGGTTTTTCATGGAATATTTGGCCCATCTCTCCAGCGCCCTTTGAGTTTATCCCATTAAGGCCGAAAAGTATTTTCTGCAAGACAAACATGTAGAGTGATAGATAGCACGTGTGCATGCTGAAATGTGTTGCTGTTCCTGACAACATCCCAGTATTGAACCTGGATGTTACGTGTGGTCAAACCCGTCACTGCCTGCAACTGCTTCATCCTACAAAAACACACATGCTTTGATTTACAGAGGCATAAATGGTGGATGACTGTTTATATTTACTCCACATTTTATGGGCTTTGTTTAAAGTTTTGATAATCCTTTGAGCCCAGACCTCTTCATTCACTACCCCTGGTTGTGTACCATTGAGAGCTGACAAGAGAAAATCATTAGTTACTCTGTTGGGTGGGGTGACCGTGAAGCACCTTGGCTTGGAGAAGGCAAAGCTGAAGAAACATTGGCAGGACATAGTTAAGTTAGATAGCAGACCACCATGAAATATATCCACACAGAGGATCGGAATTAAATCTGAGAGACAACTATCACAGTAGGACTGGGTGCAAAAACAATTAACAAGCCTCAACCTCAGAAAAGAAATCCTTTCCATTTGTTAATAACAATGAGGGGAATGACACATTTCTAACTTTGTAATTAGTTTTTGTGACCTTTTTCCTGAAAATAAATAAATAAATTGCACTGTTTTTTAATTTTAAAACCATAAATTGAACAAAGGTGGTGGATGTAGCAAAAATGATAGAAATTAAAACTCATAAATGTAAATTCATATATTTTTTTATTTATCAGAAAGATTAATAAACACACTAAAGGTTAAAAATGATTAGATTTATTTCTTGGTAATTATTTCATGGTTCAGGCTTTATAGATTCAGGCTAATATCTGTTTGGTAAATATGAAGCTACGGCCAACTGCCTGCTAGGTTAGCTCTGGCTGATGATTGGAAAAAACGGAAACGCCTAGCCAACCCAGCCTCTGTGCCAAGGTAATAAAATCTTCCTACTAGAGCTGCTAAAGTCCCACCAATAAACACAACGTATCTTATTTCTTCAGTTCATACAGAGCTCAAGTGTAAAACTCTAGCTTTCATACCGGTTTGTGTTGAATTTTCCTTTTTCCTTGAGCAATGACTTCCGCGAAGTAACTGTGGCTTGATATAATAATTTATGCCAATTACAGTCATTTTCCCCATTTGTAGTTCTCATGTTGAGCTAAATGAAACAAAGATCATTTAAACTAAGCTAAGCTAAGATAGTCAACTCTAATTCCAGCTTAATATTCAGTAGACAGCCATGACGGTGGCTCACACCTCCTGTACACCTCCAGGACACTGGGGCGTGCAGCTCGGATCACAGCTGACCCTTCTCACCCTGGACACAGTCTGTTGGACCTGCTCCCCTCAGGCAGGAGGCTCTGGTCCATTCGGACTAGAACCTCTCACCTTAAGAACAGTTTCTTCCCCTCTGCTGTTGGACTCATGAACAACAACCATAAAACTGTTCCCACCACAAACACATGACCCTACACTGTGTTCTCTGCATCTGTTCCATTTTTGCACTGATCATCACCTGCGTACATGTATACATCAATCTGCTTAGCACTTTTAATTTTTATTTTCATGTTTATTTAAGTGTTTGTCTTACAGCACGTTTCGCACTAAGTGCCGCAGCAATTTCCTAATGTTGTAAACATTTGTGCAATACTTTTGTTAATAGTCAACGGTGCAATAGACTCCATACTTGAAATGTGCAATTTTATTTTTATTCCTATTTATTCTATTTATCCCCTTCGTATAGTTTATTTATCCCACCCGAGGGATTAATAACGTTTTATCTTATCTTATCTTATCTTATCTTAAACCTGCTCAACATTTGGCAATAAAACCCTTTCTGATTGTGATTATGATTCACATCTGATGCCTGTCTCCCTTTTTCAGCACATTTTCATCTATTGTCTCTGGTTGTCTAACTGAGGTTTACTTATCCTATGACTGATGTACATCTGATGTAGATCACACATTATAAGGTGATATTACTTGTGGACATTTGAAAAGAAATGAGTTGAACATAGCTCTGTGTTCACTGTCTTGGGCTGTTTAATGCTCACGGCTATGTATTCTGAGACTTCTGTTTGAAATTAAAAAACAATGGTTGAGGTTATGTTCAACAGAAAAATGATAGCAACTGATCACTGTAAAAGAGAAAATCTTTTTTTTCTTTTATGCCCTATACTATGACCATTCAGAGACTCTCAGGTCTGGGTGGAAGAACCGGTTTAACATATTTTTGCGAGATCGATATGTTATTAGCAAAATAACATTACTGTGGCTTTGGAGAAGAAAACTGAAACAAAGTCAAAAGAGAGGAAAGAGAATTCCCCTTCACATTTCCCAAAATACTACCTCCCAAGTACCTTTTTTTGTGAGGATTGGCTAGTTGAAGCAAAAGAAACCAATCCAACTTGGCCCTTGAATCCCTGTTTAAAATACATCATTTCTACATCATTTAACCTATCCGAGAATGCTTATTGGCTTTGTCTGCCCCAGTGAAGACTTTTTTTTCACCACTGCTTCCTAATTCAATATTGTGTAATAACAAGTATTATGGCCTGCACATAAAATGCAAGTACACAACTCACATTACACTTTAAATGGACAATATATTCCACATATTTATGTTTAATGAAGGAGCAATTACTGGGTTTTGATCATTTTGCAATAAATTAGGTTGGAAGACCATACGGAGGTTTTTTCCTTCACGGTAACTGGATGAAAATTAATAGGGCTGTGAGAAGGCACGCTTCACTTTGTGAAAAAGTGAGCCTGTTCTCGAGGCGATTAAGGTCTTCTTTGAACTCTCCTGTAGACACAGAAAACCACTCTCACATGTCAGAATAATGATGCTATATTGCTTCTGTCATATACTGGTACATTACGTTTAATCGAGTACCTCACATTGAACTTATAGCAGCATTACTATGTAAAGGAAAGCTGAAATAAAAATATTAATTCAAGATCCAAAATTACCCCTGCCCCCTTTATGACCTGTTCTCCCATCTCCTGCACTTTTTGTGTGCAGTCCCTAACATTTTGACAGGAAAAATAAAATATTTACTGGAAGCGTGGTTTCTAAAAAAAGCGTAAGGTCTATTGTTCCTAAAAGTGAAATAGACTTAAGGATTAAACAAAAGATCAGTTCAAACAGCTGAAGAACTCCTGCAAGAAAAAAAAGCGTACAAGCGGAAGTATGTAAAAATATGAATACAGCAATAAAGAAAAGAAAAGAAGCATTGCTGCCTGCTTATATCAGCAAAATCTAGTAAAGAATATTGTAACACAGAAGGTATTTTATTGTGATCTTATAAAGCGAGCTAAGTGGCAGCCAAACTGGCCTCATATTAAATCTATGAATGAGCTAACAGTAACAAATTCCCTAATCATACTTGCCAAACAGACCGAATAATTTTCATGGATACCTTTTTTTTACTGCAACCATTTGTGAGACCAAGCAGACAACAAAAAAGATGTTTGAGGAGAGTCGAAGCTGTGTTTTCTTTTTTCTTTTTCATTTAAAGCGTGCTGCCACTGAGCGAGAGCTGGCTGTGTCAGAAGCACCCAGTAAAACAGAAACTGGCCACGGTGAGTGGTGTCTGTTTATGACTCATTTCTACCTGCAGTCAGGCGGCAGGGAGAAGTGCAAGGGGAAGAGGGAGAGACTGGCGCTAACAAGGGGAGAATTGTGTGGGGATACAAGACAGCGCCGTGTGGTTGTCAGGAAAACAAGGTAGCAGTGAAACCCATTAGAGATGGGCCATTCAGTAGCTGATATTGGCTGTTGTTGACCGGGTATGGTAGACACATGGGCACCTTTATGAGGCAGCTGCTGAAATGAAGGTGGACAAGGGATAGTTTTGATGCACAGTGAAGACATTCTAACCTTTAGGAAAAGGAAAATAATTGGAAAATGATGCGGTTGTTTTCATTAAAATTTAGACGGCAAGCAAGTGGTGGTTAATATGACTTTATTTGCCCTCAAACCGTTCTCGTCCCATAAAGAAGTCATACAGCAGAAATATTGGTGGTGTCTGGAGGAAAGCCCATGTTTTCACATTCAACAATATGTTCACATGGACCCCTCTTTATAAATGAAATGTTTCACTGTACAAACACCACAAGGAAATTATTGGAATTCTGAAAGTATTACAGGTCACAGTCATGTATCCTTCTCAGAAACCAGTGAAGGAAAGACAAAAAAAACCTTGCTCATTTCCACACATAAGCAACAACACAGTAAAAGGGTAAAAATGTATGTAAAACTCATGTCCTATACTCCATGACAAAGAACCATATTGTCATGGAGTAATAAAATGAAGTACTACACTTTAAAAATCATGCACGTTTCTTGGAAATAATGTATTTGCCATTAGGGAACATAGTTGAGAACCATGACTTTACATTTGGGCATTCACCTGACTGACAGACTGAAGGACCGGCAGTATAGTGTACAAGAAGGGATGAGTAGACTATTTCCTAAGGAAGCTCAGAACTTTTAATCTGTGCAGCAAGATGTTGGAGATCTACTACCTGTCAGTAGTAGCAAGTGCCATCTACTTTCCTGTTGTTTGCTATTCATCATCATAAAGCATCAGTGCCTGAGATGCCAGCAGGATCAACAAAATGATTCACAAGGCAGGAACCATCGTTTGCCTGTATGTGGAGGTGTTTGTGTCAGTGAAGGACAACTGCTCTCCATCATGAACAATCCATCACAGCTGCTCCACTCCACACTTCTGAGGCAGCAGAACTTCTTCTCCCTCAGACTGATTCAACCCATAAAGAACGCTTCAGCAATTTATTCCTGCCATTCTTTATTAAACTGTATAATAAGGCTTCTTCCTGTGACAGGTAAACACACCTGTCAGGAATAAGATTTGTCTTAAATTCATACATATCACTCTAACGTTTTATTATTATTATTATTATTATTATTATTATTATAAGCTACTATTTTTATTCTTTATCCTGCTGCTGTAAAACAATACCAACAAAATTCAACAGTCTATCTATCTCTCCTCAAAATGGTATACTGGTAACATAAATTCATACTATGTACAGAATTTTACGCGAAATCATATTGGCCTTTGGAAACACTTCTAAACCCACTGCTAGATTTTTTTTCCCCTCAGTGAGGATATCGCTGATTGGTTAGTTTCTCAGCAAACAGCTGCGTCATTCTACTACTTCCCTTTCCCCCGGAGCAAACATGGCGGAGTACGACCTCACTACCAAAATTGCCCACTTTTTAGACCGACATCTCGTTTTTCCTCTGCTGGAATTCCTGTCTGTCAAAGAGGTACGAAGTAGATGAAAACTTTAACATTTCGGTACATTTTTTTTGGTGTTTTAACAAGCAGATGTCGGTGTTTAAGCTGCTGTAAAAACCCATGTACTCCACGAGCCACATTGTTTGCCGCTTTGTAAAGAAACGACATTTAACCGGAAGTGTGAAATGTAGGAACGACATTCAAAGTAAAATAAATAAATAAAGTTAAAGTTACCGTTTGAACAAAGCCTGTAAACGTCGAGGAGTTTTTAAAAAGAGAAGATCAACGTTTAGCGTAAAGATTTATGTATATGGCTGAAGAAAAACGTATAACACAAGATTTTATGAGCTATAGTGTCACACTTAAGAATTCAATTTGTTCCATATTTGAAAGACCCGAGTCGGAAGTTGTGCATTTGACTGTGATTCACTTTACACTGGTAAAACCACGCTTTTTTTTTTGAAGTTTTAAATGCAAGTTTTAAGTTTAGCTAAGTGTATGAGTCCACGTTTTCTAAACTCGAAGCAGCTGGTTTTACAGAGTTGTTTGGCGGTGGTACCAGACTTGTCCTTATTCGGTTCAGAGTTATTGCCGTGTGAATGTGCCGGGCGATGAAACATACTGTAGTCCTCTTTCTCTCCGGTAAAGCTAAACCCCAAAACCTGAAAAAGCGAACAACTGGAAAAAAAAATCATGCCCAGTGCTGAAATAGTCATTTAGTTTGGACGTTTTGGTTCACTTAATACAACGTTTGTGGCCAGCAGATTGATGCAGAAAGCTAATAAGACGAGCAAGTTTTTTCCCGGTCGTCTGAAACTATTTATCTACGGAAAATAGCATACTAGACGTTATTGGTTTAACTGTTGCCGCCTTTAGTTGAATCGGCTATAGCCAACAAAGAGAGTGCGCTGTTACAAATACAAAATAATTGTCAGCTTTTGTTAATGTATTGCCCGACGTTATGGAGGAGATGTGCTAAATTTATTCAGTACATTGTGCTTTATAATAATTTAAAAGAAAATCAGTCTTTGTAACTTTGAATCTCAGGGTTTGAATTAATGTACAAAACACTCTGTCCTCTGTTCTGTTTCCTATTATTTGACATGTTTTTTAGATCTACAATGAGCAGGAATTACTTCGTGGGAAATTGGACCTCCTCAGTGACACAAACATGGTGGACTTTGCTATGGATGTGTACAGAAGCCTGTTTGCTGAGAAGGAAATTCCCCATAGTAAGTGGTGGTGCTCAGTGGCTTATCCCGGTTTCTCCAGAGCTGAAACATACACTACTCTACACACTTATTCAAAATTGATTTATCAGTAAACTTGGTTTTACAGCCATTTTTAGTACTGGTGTATTGATTGCTAGTTTATAGTGTTGCTGCATCTAATGACTTTCTTTCTCTTTCCTGTGTCAGCGCTGAAGGAGAAGAGGACAGAGGTTGTGGCCCAGCTAAAGCAGCTGCAGTCAGAGACCGAACCCATCGTGAAGATGTTTGAAGACCCTGAGACAACAAGGCAGATGCAGTCAACCAGGTAGAATCTGTTATTTCCTACTCTAAACATATCATTCAGCTGTATTTAATTAGTGTCCCAAAACAGATTTTATGCCAAACATGAGGAGTTTGTAAAATTTACTGGCTCTTGGGTTAGTAAAACCGGCACAGCAGCATAGCTAATGGATTTTATGAAGTCCAAGGAGCTGCACATTGAACAAAAAATGTACTTAGCCTTCTCAGGAAGACGTAAGTTAAAAAAAAAAAGGCAGATGGATAATGTTATGATTAACTTTATCGGGACTGTTTTGTGGTAATTTCAATTAAAACAGTCATATCCAGCTTTATCTGTTCATTTGTTTCTTGGCAAGAGTGTGTAGGGTTTATCAAGATCATTTTCTAGTTTAATGTCTTTCTGGTTTGTGCTTTGGCTGCACTTATTTATTTAAGCCACATACTTGTAGAAACTGTTGTGTGAGATTCAAAGCCTGATAGTGGCAACAGTGTATTAGCGCTTGTCTTTTTATTGTTCGTTTGCTGTCAGCACAAAGTGAGGAAGAAAGTTTCTGTCTTATGTTTTACATCAATCTTTTCTTGGTTTATAAAACAATAGGAAACTCACCGGGGGTTAGTTGTCTTTAATTAAAAATGACAGTTTTATCCCACGATTCTGGACTAAATTCTGCTTAATGCAGTTGCTTGTTTTTAACGTTATGCCTCGTTTATAGGATCACCTGGTGCTGGAAATAAAGGGTTAAATGGTTTAACAGAAGATTCACATCAAACAGTTTCCCCAAGTGTGTTAGATTAAAACTCTCATCCTATAGTTTGTATTGAAGTTACCACTTACCAGGCTTTTTTTTTTTTTTTTTTTTTTAAGACTTCTTCTGAAGCCGTAATCCAAACTCAGCTGTCATAGTAAATCATGTTTTACCATATCTATAAACAATCTGTCATTATTGGATACACTCTGTGGAATATAATCACCATTAGGATGACCAGTGATTTATGTTCTCATTTGTTTGGAGTTGTTAAAGCACTGAAAACCACTTTGGGGTTTTTGAGTAGACAAGCTACTGATTGCTTGGTGGGGGGTTTTGTGTGTGTGTGCTAACATCTCCTGATGGGTGCAAAGCGACAGATTGGATCTTTTACATCATCAGTTTGTTAAGCACTGTTAAACAGCCTAGGGTTTCAATGATTAAACACTGGAGTGCCATGAAGTTGTAATGTTGTCAGTTTTACTCTTGATACTGGAGAAATAAATAAGACATTTCCTGTTTAACTTTACTACATTAAATTTATCTCGAAAATTTTATCTCACCAATTTCTTTTCTAATTTACGTTAAGATTAAGACGGTTGTCTATGATGCATTTTCCATGTTCCCAATCCAGAAGAGAGATCTCTCTTTTGGAGCTTCTGTGTGAAGGGCAGGAGCAGCAGCACCGCCATCCAACAGACACACACAGCCTGCTCTTAGTGAGGATTGGGAAAGCTGTGGTTACACTTGAGTATAGTCACACTTGTTGCCACATATGCAACAAGTCTTTTGCATGTAAGACCACAAACATGAGCAATATGTGGAAAAATCTAGTAAGATCACATCACACGTAGTAGGAGAAATGGATCTGTCTATTCCCCCCACGTGGGTTGCATATAGAAACGACATACTTAATTAAGTAAATGATACAAGCATGGGTTATTAGTGTATAAAAGCAACCATCAGTAAGCTGTGGATGTGCTTTTAAATGCAATCTGAGCTGCTGTTCAGATGTCTACTTGTCAACACAGACTGTTTTGTTAGTGTGAAGTAGCCCACTGGACAGGGAGTAGGAGGATGTCTGCCTGGTACATGGTAATTATATAACTCTAATCACCAGCAAATTGAAATTGTTACTTTGCCTCTGTCCTCAACTCAGGTGTACTGTGTTTTCTATTTTATTTATGCCGCACCAATTGACAGCAACAACAGTCTTTTCAAGAACCCTACAAGAAAACTGCTTGTCAGGAAATAAAGGTTAATAGAGGGTTAACTGGATCCCCACTAATGATATAACTGTCCTCAGCCTGATCAGCCCCAGCCACTGGCCAGTCGTCTTACCTGAGTAAATCTTTTCTGGCCTCAGGATATTTCTTATGTGGAACCTTATTAAGAAACTGTGTTTTGTGGCAAGAACTGCACATGCTAGTGGGTGTGTTAATTGATCGCAATATGTGTTACTAGCGTGGACAGCGGGCTGAAATTTCACAGTAGAGGGTGGATATAAAGGATCTTTAGCTTCAGAGCCTAAATCAACTTCATTTAACAAACATCACACTTGTGCCAGTAAATGCACACTCATTCATTCCCACTGTGAAAGCGAACTCAACCCAGGCACACACATAGTTTCTATGTGGTGTTCACATAAATAGATTTTAGGTCACAGGCAAAGTTGTAAAATGCATTCAGGAGAGAACAGTTAAGGGAAGCCAGTGCATTCCTTTATTTTGTCAAACCCATAGAGACACAGAGGCTGTGCTGAAAAATCAGTATTCACTTTATTCACCAGACATCATTTGTTTGACATGGCTAACATAGATTTATGTTGGCCAAACCAAATGTAATAAACAGCCTATCACACCATTTTAAAAGTGAAATGGTCTTCATTTATGTATGGTTCTTGATTTGGCCCAAAAGTGGAAAAATATACCTGAATGATGGTCTAAATGCCAGTTCCTTAGCCAAACGGCAACTCAAGTTAAATGGTCTCTAACTAAAGGAACTGTCTTGCTTTCTTCTTTTTGTTTCTGTCTTCCAGAGATGGACGAATGCTCTTTGACTATTTGGCAGAGAAACATAACGTAAGTTGGCCTGATTTGCTGACATCTCACTTCTTCGCTGCATTTCCCATGGCTCTTTTGTGAACTCATGGTTGTTTTAGGGGCAAAGCGGGAGGGACAGGCCGAGCAGGGAAATGCAAAATTACTTCCCAAAACCCTTAACTCATTTTCGGGGTTTGTATGGCTTGCACAAATTCTGTGGACATTTACATTCTGTGGTGAATTGTTAAGAATAAACGGAGTAGCTCGGGACTCGTGGATAGAGCCGCAAGAATGCCGGAGGTTCTATATTTACCGTGATGTTTGGCTTCTTACCCTCCCCTCCATCGGTCCCCTCCTACTCCGGTATCCCGCTGACCTGCATGCTGTCCTCAGTGCACCTCGACACAGCCCGAGCTCAGAGCCCCTCAGTATGCACTGGGAAAGGCTTGGGCGGCAAAAGGCGCTTGCTGCCTGTCACGGTTGTTCTGAATCTTCTTGAATGGCTTGACGTTAGCTCACGCTGCTCTGAAATACTGGACAGGAAGGACATTTAAATATAGGAAGACATGTAGGCTTGAAATGATAGCCCCATATATAATATATAGTTCATATAACCACATCTTGGAAGGCATTTTGTTTTGGTTTGTTTTGCTTTTTTTAATTTAAATAGTCCCTTCCTTTTCATTGGGGGAAAAAAATGACTTAGCAGTGTGCCACCACAGCAGGGAATTATTCAGATGCAACAAATAAATATGGAATATTGTCATATTTGTGATTTAATTTATAGGTCATTTGTGTTTCTCTGGAGTTTTTGTTATGACTGTTGTTAAACTTTTGTGTTTATTTTACTTTTAACAAAACAAAATCAGAATTTTATCCATAATGTGTTAATATATATATATATTGTATTTCAGCTGATTACATTCTGATGATACCAGCTCATGTTATTTACTTTTTATTTAATGCAATGATGGTTTAAAACTTGACATTGCTATTTTGTTCCTGATCGTAAGCTCACATCATGATTCTAATAGCATGAAATGCGGCCATTTTTTTAAAACCTGAGATACATGGAAGTTGTCTTTGAGCACATTCCTGTGACACACTGCTTGTGGCAGTAGTGAAACTGGGGCCTCGCCTACGGTCTCTCCTAACTTGTTTCATTTTAACCCAAGCCACAATGTTTTCTCAGTTGAACCAAACAACTAGAGAAAGTAAAAGAGAACAAGTGGTGAAAATGCTAACGAGTGAGTGAAACAGGACACCATCACCACATCACCTGTTTACTTATATGATCAAAAGCTTTATAAACATAATTTACAACTGTATAATGCCTGTACAAATAATGTTCTGTAAAGAATTATCATATAATTTTGATAATCGGTCAACATTTCAATGATTTCATCTTTTTTTTTTTACTGTAGAAAAGGTCTCAATACATACCAATGTCCCCTTTAGAAATGGTATTTATAAAGTTTTAGTCTTACCATTTCACGTTGTCAGCAATTCACGTTGTCTCTGTAACATTTGTGTTTATGCTGTATTTCTCTTGCAGTTTCGTCAGGAGTATTTAGACACCCTGTACAGGTATGCCAAGTTCCAGTACGAGTGTGGAAACTACTCTGGTGCTGCAGAGTACCTCTACTTCTTCCGTGTCTTGGTAAGCTTTCAGCTTTGGTCGCACACATTCAACACATTTACAATCTATTGAACATGAATGGTGGCATTTGCTGATAACCGGTACCCCTTCACTTAACAGAGTGCCAGTACTATTTTTCTATCCTCATTTATATACTAGCTCAAGGCGTTCGTCTGATATATTAAAATTGAACGTCACATTAGGTTTGCCAGATAGCTTTAATTCCTCCATATGCCAGTGCTTGCATAGCAGAGGAAAAGAACACTTAGAAGTAATTGAATGTGAAAAGCTTACGTCATTGCCTGTTCAATTCCCTGCACGTCTTCTGTATTAGGAGGAGACTGCTGCTCTAGGACTTGAGTAGGATCTTTTACTGGGCCAAGTGATCAGTGGCGGACTGCATAATCTGTCTGTAGTCTTCTCACGGGGCGGGACTCAGTAGACAGCTTATTGATTTGAGTGCTGTGGCCAGAGAGTCGCTAGTCACGACTTCTGAGCTTATGTACTTAGTTATGCAAGGCATCTCCCAGTTACCATTAAGAGGGTTTCATGCAATTTGCAAGGTGTTTCTAAGAGGGTGTGTGATTATCATGGGGGATGAAAATTAACTGTACGTAATTAATAGCTGTCTTCATCATACAGCTATCTTTCTATTTTGAATTTGGAGTGATGAGCTGGAGGACAAAGCCAAAGTTTTATTAAGTAGTTTTCAAGATGTTTCAAAGTCCAGTGATTGTCTCGCAGAGAAAGATAATTACTGTTCACCGAGACCACTGCCAGTATTCAGTTTATGTACATGCACGCTCTCTATGTTCTCTATAATGGAGCCTGACTGACATATTTGTGAGGCTGATGTACTGGCTGATATTAGCTGTTTTTCCCAATGTAGTGGTATCAGTATTTAAAACCGCTAATAAATGAAAATTAAAAAGGTAAAAAAGAGACGAGAAACACCCTTCAACCATATTATGAATTTTGATGATGCTTATTTTGTCCAGCGAAAGGAATTTTGCATCTTCCCTGTTGGCAACACAACACACGTTTGGAACGCCAGAAACACAAACAGTTGATCTTAGCTGAGTTGGGCAGAGCATAAATGAGTAATCCACTGGATGTTCTGACAATTAAAATAAAAAGGCGGGGGGTAAACGGCAATGTCATGTTATCTTATTAAGGAATTATAACTACACCCAATAAATGCCTGGGAAATCTGATTATGTTTAATTTGTCTGAAAGAAAAAATATCCATAAACATTTTTTTTTAAATGCCCAGGAGGATATATTAGTATCACTCTTGTTTCTTTTAAAAAAAAAAAAAAAAAAAAGGAAAAAAAAGAAAGCAACCTCATATCGGGTGGCCTCTACTTTACAAACACAAAGACATATTGTGTATAGAATCAGAAAATGAGAGTGGACTCACCTGGATGCATTAAAAAAATCACAATTGCCAAGTTTTGGTAAGTGCAATGATCAGTGATCGTGGTGTTTTTGTGACACGTAGGGGACTCTCCAAGCTTGTACAATTTGTTGACTAAAGTCATTTGGAATAAATCAAAATGCCCTGCAGAAATTAAACTCTATTGTTACTCCTTGTGTGTGATCTTAGATCAAGTGTTTGAGTTAAACTTGGAGCTGAATGTCCTATAATGAGCGATGGAAGCAGCCTGCATAGTTGGTGGTTTCACAGTGTCACTCACTTGTCCTCTAGCTTTGTTGTTCTTTTGTTTCAGCATTTAGCTGTGTGGTAAAGCAAGGACTTGTGCTAAAGCAGGCCAGGCAGAATAATATCAACATTTTGTCTGTTTATTAGAGTGAAAAATATTAAGACCATTTTTGGTTGTTTCTGTCCTCATTAGCATTTGATACGGCACTGCATCCTGTCTTTTGGATGTCAGTGACTCTGCCTAGTCATTAGGGCTGCCACAAGCGATTATTTTGATGGTCGATAGGTTGGGCCATGAAGCATACACCCGACCCATCCCCAATCTGGGGAAATGAAGGCCGCATTTGTCGGAGTCTTGGAATTTGGACAGTCTTCGTTGTGTCGCTGTAATGTAATTGGCCTACAAATGCAGGCACAGGAAGATGCGCTTCCTGAATTTGGACACAGCTACGATACCGGACACGGCTTCTTCTTCTTCGGGGTTTAACGGCAGCTGGCATCCTTGTGCATGCAGTGCTGCCGTCTTCTGTTTCAGTCCGTTATTACACTCTTAAATCCTACTACTTATTCCTGCGTCTTTTGGGATCTTGGCTTCAAAGCTTCAAATGACGCGTCGACTATTACATTCGTCGACGTAATCGTGACTAGTCGACTAATCGTGGCAGTCCTACTAGTCATGCACATCTCTGTTCCCCTCCTGAAAATCTTGGCAACGATTCTTCCCTACAAACAACTCTTTTAGCCCAAAGCAGTTGGGTATTTTACTGATGTGCTCAGATCTGTTAAGGGAAGAGATAAATCAATAGCGTGTAAGAAAAGTCTTCAAAAGCTTGCAAGGCGTATGACCCACTATCCCAACAACAGTTGTTTATGGCGTTGCAACTCAGTCTAAATAAACCAAAATTGCTCTAATTGAGGTATGCTGTTCAAAGTCCAGCAGAGTCCCTTTTTTTTAACCCTCAAATTGTTAGTTTCCTCATTTCCAGCCTCTGTAACTGGATATCTGTTGCTTACTCTTGACAATGCGAGAGGCTTTTTAGAAAGGGGAATAGGTAGAAATGGGTTTCATTAGTGAGACTCTGTGCACTACTCCCTCTCCTCCTCCTGTCTTTTTTTTGTGTTTTTGTGGACCTCCCATCCTCACAGGCCCCTTGTCTGCCCCCCCCCCCCCTTCCGTATGGGAGAGGTGAGGTTCCATAAAGTCATTTAACGTGGGAAACCCAGTCAATTAAACGAAAGAAGCCAGCCTTGCAAAATCCATGCCTCAGGTCTTGTTACAGTGTGGCCTAGCCCGAAAAGAGCAACTTATTCATATCATCACTTAATGCAGGGATTGAATGTTAAGAATAAAGATTGAGTATCCCGACGGATCCCCAGCACAGTAAATTTATTGTTGCTGGTCAGTCAGCGAAAATGTGCCCATTTCACAAACCAATGGAAACTTAAGGTAACTGCTGGAAAAACCCAGGTATTGAAACTTTTCTAGCGTGGCGACTAGTGAAAAGCCAGACTGTGTGTGTGTGTAGAAAGCTGCCATAATGACCTGGAGGTCAGCCAAACGTAGCAGGCAGGGACTTCCAAGAGAGAAAAAATAGCAAACAAAACAAAACACTAGAACAGATGAAACGCTGACCTTTATATCGGCAGCATAGCCAGTTTCTTCTCAGAGCTACAATGCTGATCTTTCTTGTGACTTCTGCAAACCCCCCTTCAAAAAAATCATTCATTATAGACCAGAGACGTGCTCTGTGATCAAAGAGCGCTGCTCCGACTGGTTGGATGCACACAGCATCTTACTGTTTTCTCCTTTGGGGGAATACCACAAGAGATTTTCCAAATATTTTCCCTTTACCTGCCATCATCTCATATTATAACAGCTTGATGAAATGTTATCAGACTGTAGCTGTTTTTTGCTAAGCAAGAAATCCCTTTATAGCCAAATAATCACCAATTTCAGTTTCAGCGGAAACCTGTTCTCTTATTTTTCCTTTTTGTTTGAAGCGTTTCCTGCGTGTGTGCATCTGTCGTGTCTCACAGTCTACTACAGCAGCTGTCCGATGTTGTACAGGGGCGTTTGGTTAGCATCTAGGTTTCTCTGGACGCTCCACAGACACCCACCCCGACTTCCTGCTTGACTCATGTCAATGCGTCTGGTGTTTGGTGTTATCGTGGACTACTGTGGCGCACAGTTTCCCATGAGCCCTAGGGTGTAGTCCAGTGGTCCACTACAGAGTGATTGCATCGCAGAGGTTCAGAGGCATTCTCAACCTGCGTTTCATTACAGGATTCTTTTCTTTCTTTCTTTTTTTTTGTTTGTTTGTTTTAGCTGGGTTCTGGGAATCAGAAACTGTAGCCTGCAACACGTTTGAGAGTAATTATCCTCTCAAAGATGTGTCTTGTTAGCCTTGGTTCATATTTCAGCCTAATTACCTTGTGATTAAGACAGAGTTGCCCAGATTTATTGAAGGTGATGGGTGGCACTTTTCATTTCTTGTTTAAAGAGCAGCAATATTTGCAAGAAATAATAACAACTCCAATTTTCTTGGATATTTTGAAGTTGGATCATTTAAATATTAATGAAGACTTATTTTATCACTCCTGTGCCGCTCTGTTGCACAGACTTGGGCAGTGCGATCTTGATTCAGCAACATCCTAACTACACAGCCATGCTAGCAAATAAAAAGTCATGACCTATGTGCCACATTCATTTAGAACAGTCTCCGATTTGTGCCCTGATTTTATCAATCTATGAGATATAATCTTTGGATTAGTTCTGATAGCAAACAAGTCAAAAGTATCCCCTTGCAATAAATACAATTCGAATTTTAAACAATGGTTTCATCTTGCTGAAGCGTTTTTAAACCTGAGGACCTTATTGGCATTACCCAGTCAAATGAACTCTCCAACCAAATGCTATAATTCTGTAGGACTGTTCAGGAAATTTCAGTGACACATTCTTCAAATATGTCCTTAATGTGGCAATTTACCCAAAAGTGCTTTGAATGTGGTTCTATTAAAGTCTTTCATAATTCATTTCTCTTGTCTGTCAAGCTCCATTCCCCTGCCATGACATAATTTAATTGGTTTGAAGGGTATAAATGAGAAAAGTTACTGTATCATACAACACTGCTACTGAAGCCAAGCAAATGGTGACAAGCCCTGGCTTGCTGCGTATGGATGCAGATGTTGCCGCTTGGTCTGCCAGCCTGTATGAGAACAACCTTAATTAGTATTTGGTCTGTCAAGTAATGTGGAAAAACACTTGTTTTGCAGGTGGGACTGTGTCATCAGTTTAACAAATGTATCATGTTGTCCGTTTCAAGGTCCCATCTACAGACAGGAATGCCCTGAACTCGCTGTGGGGCAAACTGGCCTCTGAGATCCTGATGCAGAACTGGGAGGCAGCCATGGAGGATCTCACCCGCCTGAGAGAGACTATCGATAACAACGTAAATGCCCCACTTCTCAGAATTTGATACCACATTTAGATTCCCTTACATAGACTCCCGTATTGACATTTCACTTGCAGTACAGCTCTGCTGTGGCGTTTTATTTCTTGCCACACACACTCATCTGACTGCTTAAGAACTTGGATTTGTGTTAAGTCATTATCGGTGTTTCTTTGGAAGCCGAGGTGATTTCTTTGTTTTGAAGATGAGAAGAGCATTAATAGAACTGTCTTGAAACATATTTGTGACATAAAATGACTTTCTTTTTTTTCTCTTTGCCTTTTGGTGGTCTCTTTTGGACCTTCTTTCGTGTCTGTCTTCATGCTCGACTGGGTTTCTGCCTTGGCCTTGGCTGTGTCCAGACCGTCAGCTCCCCTCTCCAGTCTCTTCAGCAAAGGACGTGGCTCATTCACTGGTCTTTGTTTGTCTTCTTCAACCACCCCAAGGGCAGGGACAATATCATTGAGCTCTTTCTGTATCAGCCACAGTAAGTACCATTTTTATTATATTTTTTTTCAGTCTTTTGACTTCAATCATTCTTTTAGAGAGGAATTTGAAAACTGTTGAAACAATCCCAGGAAGTAGTTGAAAAGATCAGATACATTTCCCCTGAACAATGTCTAAAAGAAGAAAGGCACAGTTTTGCAGTGTGGTTGAGACTCGGCCCTGTTGGCTGTTTAAACTACACTCAGAATGGCATTTTGTGGTTTAGCATTACAAATGCAAATGAAAATGAGATAATGTCTCGAAATTGTTTTTTTTTTTTTTTTTGCATTTTGAGAATGGCCGTGACTAAAAAAAATATGATATGCTGTGGTTACAGTGTTATATTTTGACCCTCTAACGTGTTATCTGACTTGTATATATCAAAATGCTTCATAAAACATTTTACACGCTGAACTTGATTTAGAGGGAAACTGTTTTCTGTCATGACATGTTTTTTTTGGTGGTGGGCTTCCTCATGAAACACTGCTGGTTTTTTCAAAGTGGTTTCTGAAGTGTGTTTTCGTGTGGTCTGTTTACTCTCCAAGTCGAGAACCAGGCCATATGTATCGCAGATCGGAAACTTTATACACTGTGTTAAAATTTGCACACCACCTATTTTGATGTCTTAGCTCCCTCCCCTGTTCTGATTGCAGGCTTGTATAATTGTACAGATGATTGGGCTCCACAGACAGTATGACAGGCGACCACAACACAGCACACTCAAATGTCTGGTTCCCTGAATTTTACTCAGTTTTTAATTTTATTGTGGATGATTAAGGAGGCCTGCCCAATAATTACTCATGAAAAGCTCACCCAGCCATCTGTTTGGACAAACTGAGGTAGATTTGTGTGCTTTGCAGTTTCACAGTCTTGAAACCTCATGTTTTCCCCGCTGAGGCTTGGCTTGGCTCTTGTTTCCCATCTCTTGACCAGTACTTCCTTTGGCTGAAGTTGGTGACCTGTGGTTGGCCTTCAGCTCCACATTTGACCTCCCTTACCCCTGCAGTCAGCAAATGTTGGTCCAAAGCCTTGTTTGTGTACTATTGACAGAGTGCGCAGACCTCAGGGGAAATAATATCCAGTAACAAAGTATAAGACTGGTGCAAAATAGTCAAACAGTACTGCAGTAGTACACCCTGTGTTACTTGATTGTTGAAATCCCTCCTTGGGATGTTTGACATGACTTTCTTTTTCCTACAAGCTGTAAAACGGGACCTGTTCCTGTGTTCTCACACAGACTCCTTAAATAGAGGAAACCTGAACTCATAGTTGATTTCTTGGCTGCATGCCTCAGTAGCATCTTCAGTAAACCAGTGCAGTGATGCTTGTTGCCTGAAAACTCAAAAAAAAAAACAAGTCTCCTAAGTGGGTTTGAGTGAATGCACCAAGAAGGCTATGGTACAGTGATTCATGCAAGATTGCTTGTTATTGGAGCCCCCAGGAGAATGAGTAGGTGTAAGTTAATCAGGAACACAGCAGGGAGCGTTGTGGGTTTTTTTTTTTTTTTTTTTTTTTCCTTCTTCACGGGAGTCAAGCAACTACAAAGCAAGAAAGGGAGCTCTCCCAAAACCAGGCCAACAGTGGCTTTTTAAAGGTAGCCCACTGCCATTTTTAGACTGAACTTCACAAATGCCACAGGTTCCCCTGTCCCTTTAATTGATTTTGATAATTAAGCCTGGTTTAGAACCGCTCCTCTGAGTAACATGTGCTCCTTTGGCCTTAGCTATGGAGAACTGAAGGAACCTACCTGGGCTAAACAATTAGGTGAATTCAGTTGGCTAAGGACCGTGGCTTTCAAAAGTCTGCTAACCGTTTACAAAAAAAATTAAACTGCACACTAAAGGATTGCAAACCCTCTTAAAGTCATGATAAGGGCATTTTAATACTGGGTATTACAAAACTGTCAGAACACACAGTGAATTGCAACTTGGTGCATATTTTCTTGGATAGCCACAGACTGGGCAGAGTACACGATGACTCCAGTCCACTGTCAAAACTATTTATAAAGAGCATGCAAGCAGATCAAAACTCAGCCATGGAGTAATGAAAGAAGGTAAATCACAATTTACTTTTACACCATGTGAACAGCAAAGAGCTTGCTGGTCCTTAACCTGAGGCAGTGACAGCAGCACAATGCACTATGGAAAGCTGACAAGCTGGCAGAAGTAGTGTGATGCTTGGAGTAATGTTTTGGTGGGAAACCTTGCGTCCTGGAACTCATGTTAAGATTACTTTGACACATAGCACCTACCTAAACATTGCTGAAGATGTTCACCCCTTCATGGCAGTGGTATTCACTGGTGGAAATGGCCTCTTCCAGCAGGATATTACATTCTGCCACAAACATTTTTCAACAATGGTTTTGGGAATATGACCATGTTGTCTTGGCATCCAAATTTCCCAGATCTCAATCTGTTTGAACATGTGTGGGTTGTGTTGTTAAAAACAAGTCCACGTAGTTTCAACATTGCAACTCAAATTACTTAAAGGACCTGATGTTTTTACAGAAACAGTATCTCCACAGTTGGTGTGGGATTATAATGAGCCTGAAACAGTGTTGTGTCTCTCGTGTTCAGCCCTTAGCAAGTTGACCTGTGCTTGGAGCATCAGTCCCTCTTGGATTGAGTTTCAGCTACTGGGCAGGTCCCTGCTCACTGATCTGTATCTTCTTGCCAGAATCCCCCCCTAAGATGCTAATGAAAGAAATGGCTAAAACTTGAACCCAGGCCGACCCAATGAAGGTCCCGTTAGGACATTTATCTGTTTAGCTGAAAAGGATTTTCTCTGTTGAAAATGCCAGGAGCCTGATAAGAATCCCAAAATGTTATATTATGTGTCCTTGTAAAGATCACATCTATGCTTACGTTGGTCTTAAAAGTGATTGCTTTCATCCTACCTCACTCCAGATACCTCAATGCTATCCAGACTATGTGCCCCCACATCTTGCGTTACCTAACTACAGCGGTCATTACAAACAAGGATGTCCGTAAACGTCGGCAAGTTCTGAAGGATTTGGTGAAGGTCATACAACAGGTAAAAAAAACACACAAAAAAATCTGTCACAGAGTGCACAGTTATTAGGTCATTACTTATTGGCCATACTGGCTTTGAAGGGTGGGTAACTGATCATGTAACCCAATAGCATTGCTAACACTTCACTTTAAGCACAAAATATATTATAGTTTGAGTCAAGCAAGAGAAGCCTTGAACTCCTGATGAATGGCAGTAAACTGATTAACTGTTGTGTGCCCATGCCTTATCTACCAATGACAGTAGCTGGTTCAGAGATCTAAGCACTGTTTTGATTGGCTGTTGGTAATGAATAAAAGATGTCCTCAGTACTGTCTGCTCTATAGCCTTATGTGAGTTAAGAAATTTAGAGCCCTTCAGAGTTCAGAGCATGGTTTCATTTATTTAGCAATTGTGTCCAGCAGGTGGTGGTTCTGACTACATTGTAAAACGCTTGAACTTCATATACAGATAGTGATTTACGTTTGCTATATTTGTCGTATTTATTTCTAAATAAACTGTATAAACTACTTGCACCTTACTGTCGATGAGCCCTAACTTTCTAACTTAGACACACAAATATGTTTGTACCTGTGATTTTTATGTTCTCAGGAATCTTACACCTACAAAGATCCGATTACAGAGTTTGTGGAGTGCCTGTACGTGAACTTTGACTTTGACAGTGCTCAGAAGAAGCTCAGGGAATGTGAATCGGTGAGTACCCACTTCAGTCATCTCACCAACAGTAAATTCATCATTTTGCTCCCAAATGGAGAAGAAATGTTGTTTTGGTTTTTTTGTTCATCTGCGTGACAATATGGGGGTCTTCTGAGGACGTCTGATTTGTGGGTCAGACCCCTGAACTTTCACACAGAGCATCATAGTATTAATGGTTAGTAATCGTGTCATCTGTGTGTGACCTTCTGCACGTTCACACAGCGATTCTTTTCGCCACAGTTCTGCGTGGGTCCAGTGAGGCAGAGCAGTGATAGGCTGGGCCTTGTATCTCACTGTCTGATATGTAGAGGTCTCCTTGGACACTGTATGACTCAGGCTTCAGTCAGATTATGCTATGTCCTGTAATTGACCCATCAGCCTAGTCGTTAACAATAAAAGCTTTATAAGCACAAGTCTCTGCAGAGGCGTGCAGACACTCTGTTTAAGAGGGAGATCTGTCATAACACCACTGTTCAGAGCATTTGTTTCCATTTCGGTTTGCAATGATGAAATGTAACTTAATATGAAATATGAGTAGCTTACAGTAAAAGTCTTCTTTGTGTGTTGACTACAAAGCTTAACACACTGAACAGCATGATGATTTGAGAACTTGTCCTTGAACAAGATAAGATTTACAGCTCACTTTGCGGAAGAAACCCGCAAAGACATGATGCAAAATAAAAATAACATTCTGCCCTCTTTTTTCCCAAAACCTATTCAAGGTCTGTGTTCAGTCTTTTCTAGAGAATAGTGCTAATTTAGTCCATGTTCTCCTTCATGTCATACACTCAATTTCAATAATTTGCAGTAGAAACGCACACAACTTGGTCCAGTCTTTTTATATTACTGACTATATACAAAAGACTGGCTACAGCTGCCTTTGCTGGGACACGTGTCATGCAAAGAGGTCACACCAATGTCTGGGCTGGTGGAGTAACAAAAAAGTAAAAAAAAAAAAAAAAAATCACCCCTGTTTTTTGTTTTCTGTTTTGTTTTTATTTTTTACAGGGGAAAACCATCTATAGAGGCCAGCACCAGATTGTAAACATGCGTTCTAACGCTTTAAAATTGATCGTTTTAACATGAAATTCTCTTTCGGGCACTTTCGCATTGTTTACATTTTTTAGCTCTGGAGGTTGCTGCTTAGTGTGAGACGAGCAGAACAGGAGCCCACTCTTAAAAAACGGCTCCACTCTACCACTAGAGATTTAAAAATGCCACAGGTTTTTGTTTGAAAGCGTTATTAGACTGGGTGAATAAGAAATAATGGCTCTTCTGACTCATTTTTCACTTTAAGGTCAATTTAATTTAATTTTGGGCACTGTGGTGCATAATTGAGTTATTTGGCTTAATTTGTATCTTCTGATCTCAAATATTGCCAGCAGTGTTCTTTTTCTTAAGGTTAATTCAAGATTTTGCGCAATTTTTACATTTGAATTCTGTCAGGTTTGTGTGTGACAGACAAAATAATAGGTACATTGAAACTAGACAGTTGCCACAGTTTATCAAAGATTGTTGCATTAGTGACCTTTGTATATAAGATACATGGATACTCTAAAGGATATTCTGGACACATTCTGTGGTAAGTAATCAAATTTAAAGACGGAGCAGGTGTCCTGATTGTTTTGCTATGTACATATTGTGTGTTTATTTAGTAGAACTTAATCTCTTAGTTCATTCTCTGCATACACACTGCAATTTGGCTTTCCCAGATGACGTGCTAATTTGGAGGTGCAGAGGATTGAAAGACTAAACTTAGGGCTATTTGGCCCCCGTTTCATCTTTTGCCTCTTGCAGATAAATGAAAAACATGTGGCCTGATCAAATGGCTCTTTCTTAGGAGAAAATGTTTATAACTCATGTCAGTGGTATACTTAAGGTTCTGTTTCATTTAGATTTATTCTCTTTTCTCTAATATGGAGTCATCTGCCTCACCATATCGCTACTTTACATAGAGAAATTTAAAACGAAATTAATTAGCCAAATTTGTTTTTATGTGATTATGTACTTAAAAAAAAAAAAGAACACATCCAACGTGGGGAAAAAAAAATTTTTTCTGTAAGGTCTACACTGACTAAAATATGACACCGCCGTCCTTGTTAAACACTTGCACGCTCTTTTTAGGAGCTCTCTGGGTAGGTCCTGACCTCACCTCGTGGGGTTTTGTTTACATACTCGACTGTGCTTGAAACAGATGCTCACTCCCAATTTCCTCTCAGAGCCCAAGTTATTCCAGGTGCTTTTAACACTAGCTTACCTGTCAGTCTTATCAGAGCATGTCCAGTTGGCACAAAAGGCTTCTATTAACCTTGTCCAATTCACAACGAGTTGGGTGGTTCCAAAGTGTTTAACAGCACCTCTAATGCATTACTGTGATGCTATGCAAACATGTGTTTGTTCCCAAAATGGTCTTGTTTGAAGTCGGTGAGACATTTGTGCGGGGAAAGAAAAGTCACACGCAAGAGAATAGTTTCATTGGTTAAAGGATCTCACAGACCATGGAGTGATTGAAGTAAACCACTACACACTGCAATTGGTTTTTGTCTTGATGAACATTTGTAGTGCCTCACATTTGATCCGCTGAGAACAGTGGCACCCATTTATTTGCTGATTGCCACAATAGCACGACATGCGTATTGTTTTCAGCTCTCCCAACTTCAGTTCACTGCAGCCGGTACAAAAGTATGAGCCAAGTGCTTTCAAATAGGGAGTTTAGCTTGGTTAGGCTGTACAAGTTGTTATTTGTTTCTTTCCCACTCCACCCAAATCTGGAATCGCTGTCAGATGTTAGATGCTTGCATGGCAAAAGAATGAAAAGTATAGGGCTACCTATAGTCCGGCCCTCAGATTGCACATAAATGGGCTCTTCGGGCCCCTTCCAGAATTTGTTTAAGCTTTGTGGTCTGAATCCCAGATGACAATAATTAGGGCACTTAGCTGTTCAAAGTTTATCAGCCTTAGATAAGCATTGTCATAGCTGAAAACGTGTGTTGCCTGATAGCGCCATGTAGTTGGGATTTATTCAAGCAGAACTTTGTGCAGATAGCAGCTTTCTAGGCTTAAGAAAACAAAGAGCTGGTAATCCTTACAGAACTTTTGAAGATAGAGGTCTGTGATGTGAAATAGCTCTCACTGGTGCATTGGAATGCAGTAAGCACTGGGAAATGGGAGCATTTCATACAGTAGTACCTCTGGGACCGTAGTTGGAACATGAACATTTATAGTAGATAAATGGATGAATAGGCCATATGCAGCAGTAAGAAAGAGTCAAAATGAGGCTGCATTTGTTATTGTAACCGGCCACAGGTGATATTTTATTTATTTTTTTCCCCCAGTACATATTTTTGAAAAAAATCAGTGTCATTTGTGAATGGAATTTAGCTTGTGGTGTTGCAGATGCTGGATGACAGTAGCTGTGAAATTTGACAATCCTACAGAGAGGAGAGAGAGAGAGAGAGAGTTGACACTGAACCAACAGCCTAGATGACCGGTGATAAGTCGCTGACAGGGTGGTCATCTCTGTGGCTGCATCTGTTCTTACTGAATGGTGTAATGTGGTGTTTGTAGAATCTGAAGATTTGTGGTTGTTTTTGAAGTGTATTACTTAGAGAGGGAACTTTATTCTGAAACAAAAATGCAGACAGTGTAGTTCTTCCTACCCTATTTACTACAGCAAAAACCAAGTTGGAATTGGGCTTAAGTGAACTGAATTCTTTTCCCCCTTATTACATATGACATTAAATAAAAGAGGCAGACAAAGCACTCATGACTTTCCACTCTGTCTGGTCCAAACTCAGAGTTGTGTGTATTTTAGGCCAGTGTCCTAGATTGATAGAAATAAGCATTGCTTTCATACCTGTTGTACAGTGCTCTAACATGAACTTCTTTCCGTCTCTTAGGTTCTTGTGAATGACTTCTTCCTGGTTGCTTGCCTGGAGGACTTCATCGAGAACGCACGGCTCTTCATCTTTGAGACCTTCTGCAGAATTCACCAGTGCATTAGCATCAGGTTAGTAACACACATTGCTCAATAGTTGTCTGTTGTATTGGATGTGTATTCCCCAACTAGTTGGCAAGTAATTCCTGGAAGTTGCTGGCAGTTGCTACATGAAGTCAGTTGCAAAGAGGATGTGTAACCAAAAACCACTTCTGGCCGGTTTGAAAGCTGTGAATGCCTGTGTGCTGCTACGTAGAATATGTTTGACAGGAAAACTGACTGACATCATTAATGATTAACAGGAAATACTGTTTAATATCGCTACACTTCAAGATGCAGGAAGTAAGAACAGCTGCTTTGCGATTAAAGGAATTTTCCTGAAATGAGTGTTTATTGGCCTCTCCGTGCACAGCCATGCTAACCCCACACATCTTGGGGATAAGTATTATGGGGGTTAACTGCTTCCAGGTCTCTACAGGTTGCTGTGCTTACTAAACTTTTAAGACCACCTGTCAAGGCCAGTTCACTACAAGTTGTCTTCCAGTAAGAGGTCAGGGTTTGGATTGCTTTAGATGTTCCCAGCTGCTCCAGTACACATAAACATTTCAGCTCTCTTCGGCTGGGTAAATGGAGGTCAGGGGGTTCTGTAGGTCTTAATTTGACTGTTAGCTTGAAATTCAATTTAGTTACATTAAAATAAAATTGACCTTGGATCCATCCCCGAAACCAAGAAATTTAGTAAATGCTAATTATAGTGAGCATTAGCGGCGAGAAAGAAAAAAGATTATAGTAATTGTTTGTAATTAAGAAAAATTATAGGATTTGGCATCAATTTGAGAGAGTTATAAAGATAAAGAGAAATCCCGCTTGTCTTTGTAAGTGTTATCTCTGACGTTAGGAAGTGCATATGTTATTCTGTTGTTCATACTGTTCCAGACTAATTTACAGTACACATTTTCCACTGCTTTCACACAGCAGTATGCCGTCCCTCAGGCCTATTGTGACTGCTAAAGATTTGAAGGAAAGGCTGCATTTCCAAGTATGGTTCACAAACACGTGATGCTCAGTGGAAAGAGGGAATGAATTACTTCTTCTGACACGAAAATGATTGCATTGACTGCTACATAGAGCTGTGGAAGTCTGTAGTCAAGGTTGAACTATGGAACATGATCAGGCCCTGTCGAAATCTCCAATTGCAGATTGTCTGGAATTGATTAGGAGTCCTGGTTCTTTTTGGCAGACTTAGTGCAATTGGATCCATTTACTTGTTAAGGACCACAAAAGGTTAGTGGTAACATTGAAAGAGGAAGTTGAACAGTGATTTTTCTACTTTTCACCTTTTTGTGTGTCCTCAACTCTCTTGTTTGTTGAGGTTTCTGAAGCAGGAACACAAACCAAGGGTCGTTTTAGGGATTTCCGTGTTTATTTTTGGTGGTGTTGTGACGATGGACAGAACATGTCTGTTTTTGACAGACAACTAAATTCCAAGTCATTAGTCCTCTACCCAGAAGCCCTCTGCACCCAAGCGTGGACTCAAATGAATTTGATGGCTGTTTTTAATGAGGACATTTTTATAGCTGCTGGCCATGATGGTTTCACAGATATTTAGCTTGCCTTTTGCCCACAGCTTGAGATACAAAAGTAGACCAGAAGTTGGCTTATTTTAGTTCTTTTATGCAAGAAATGCTTGTGTAAAGTGTACTGTAGGCACTGAAAATGTGATTTAGCCCACACTTGCAACCCCCCCCCCCCCCCCCCCCCCCCCCCCCCACACACACACACACACACACATGTCTTTTTGTCTAGACTTTTCAGTGTCTCAAGAGTGCGTGCGTGTGCGTGCGTGTTTCCAATTTAGCTTTGCGTTCCTTGTTTGATTTACAGGCTTTATTTCCTTAGTCCTTCCATAAATGTTTCAGACCCTGCTGTGACCTCAAGTGCACACTTGTCCTTTGACATTATGAGTAAATGCTTGAGACGTGGTCATTTGGGGAAGTTTTGTCCCCCCCCCCCCCCCCCCCCCCCACAACAGTTCACTGGTATTTGGAAGGGGTGTCGTGTGTATTTGGAAGTAACACTGAAGAGCTTTCCACCTCACAAGTGAGTCATTAAAAAGACCACACAATCATTTCGGTTTCTCCGAAAAATCAATTTTACCCCAAGCCGAAAACGAGGTTGCTCCAAATGGCTTGGACTCTCCTAAACACTATCATATGTTAGTGTTTAACAATGCATTCATTTTAGGCCAGCCATGTTAAGAAGGGGTCTACTTTGGAGAAGAACCCCCCCCCCCAAATCCTCCTCTCTCCCTTAACTGAATTAGACCCCAATGCCTGACCTCTCTGTTCAAGTGTGAGCTTGGTATTGAGACTCACAGGAGTCCCCTAGCCTGAAGTCGAAAGCTCAGGAGCCAGAGCGAGTAAGGGGTCGAAATGAAAGTGATCCTTCTCCCCAAAGGAACAGGATCATGGTTGTGTAAAATAAAACCAGGCGTGGAAACTGCCTGTTCAGCTTTAAGGCCAAAAGATGTCAATAGTGTGGGTTGTTAACTCTGACCTGCGCACTGCATGCTCCCACATCTGTCCTTTTCTGTCTTTTTTCCCCTTCCCTCTGATCTTCCTTCTCTCTGAGATATAAGTAAGGCTAGCTGTTGAAGAACACTGTCACTAGAACATAAGATAAAGTTACCCTGCTCTGATATACAAATGTGCTTCCTGGGAGCAAAACATTGCCAGACTTTATTTTATAAATTAGATTAGAGGGCTTTGACTCGTACAGGCCAAGGCCTTGGGCCTTTTGGGGCACTTTGTGTTCCTGTGTTATACTGCAAAGACAACAGCGAGAAGGGTTAAGGATTAGCTCAAGTCCCCAGCGAGGAAACCAGATCATGTTTGTTTTGATCACCATATCTGACCTGGACCTGACTGACATGCGTCCCGACTTTCCTGAATTGTCAAACAAAACACCCACATTATTCCTGCGCAGCAATCACCTTCACTGGAGTGAAATTAGAACCAGTTTCAAATTTACTTTTGAATTTGCGTTAGATTAATTGTTAAATAAATAGTTGAAGAATTGTTACTAATATCAGTCAGCTTGATAGAGTGCGATGTATAGTACCCTTCAAAGGTTTTAGGTGCTTTTGATGCCTACAGTTGTACCCCTTATATTCCAGTCTGCCTGCCTGATGTTACTGAATAAGTCATCCTGTACCACGTTAATGATCCCACATACAGAGTTATTAAGGACTGTCTTCAAGATCCTGCAACACATTGCCTCACAGAGCATGAAATCGAAATCCTGAATTTCCGAGTTGACAGTGTGAGCTGCAGCTACTCATCAGCGCATCATTTACTTTAAATTAACACTTGCTGATGTGAAATGGTGTCAGTGCGATCACCGACATGTGTTAACCATCAAACCTAAACTTGGGTCTTTAGACAGCCTACACACAAACTTGTGACGTTCCAGACAATGATCCATCAGAGCAATGTTGCTGTCATGGATCATTTTCCACAGGTTTGATGAGCTGAAGTGTAATCAGCTGTCCGGCAGAGCTAATGTTACAAGGTTTGTTGTTATGAGTGACAGCTTCATCAGTCTCCTCATATCCTTTCCCCTCCTCTGGGCTGCTGGGAACTCCTCGCAACTGCCTTTTTTTCTGTCCTGTTATCCACCTTCTCAATCACTTCACTTGTGGTGTAAGTGTTGAGAGATGTGCACTGTCACTTGGAGACCAAACCCTATTTTTCTCATTATGCTGAGGTAATGCCTTTTATTTGTTGTTTATGCTTTTAATGCCTCATCCAGACACTGACATCATTTCACTTCCCTTCTTTATGTGGTTTTGCCACCATTTGACCAACATTCATGGGTTAGAAAGTGGTAGTCTTTTTTTTAAAGTTTTTAAGCCTTGAGGTAAGACAGACATATCACAAATCCAAAATAAGATTACTTCCCACTAAAAGAATGTCTTAAATAAGCCTCTGAGAGACAGTTGAAATCTGTACTAGTGGTTGAATTTGTTTGCTGAGGCATGGAGTGAAAAGTGGTGTTGTCTGGGCAGATTCTTACTTATATTGAAGGGGTCTCGCGAAATGGGGTTAATTGACCAGGAAGCGATCATTAACAAAGTCAGTTGTTTAATACAGGCCTTTTTAACCTGTGCTATTGCTTTTTTTTGTTTTGTTTTTTTGCAGGAATACCGATTTCACACATTTGTGCCAGCAGGATTTGTGCTTCTCAAGGGAGGGGCTGGTTTCATGGTTTTGAGATGAGAGTTGCTGTAGTCATTCTGAGTAGTGCTCAAAGCGGCCGGGAATATTTATTGGGGCCCTGATATGAAATGTGGTAGGCGTGGAGGGTGGTGAGGGTCAGACAAGAGGAAAGAGGCAGGAAATGTAGGGGGAAGGGGGTATCGAGGGGGTCTAGTTATTTTGAAAGCCACAAGGGAAGCCAGCTGCAATGGGGAAAGCTTTGGATCAAAGAATGCCAGCCACCCTCATAACCCCCTCCTTATACTGTGACACATCTACATCCAGCTCTATCAAAGAGCAGCCCGGTCTCCTACCTGGCTTTTACTTCAGGGGACATTTGCTGTTTGGAGTTGTCTGATGAGCTTTAGCAGCCAGGTGGACAAAGAGTGTTTCCTGGACAAAGAGTGTTTCCTGGACAAAAAAGAGAAAGAGTTAAATAATTACAGAGGTTCACAACATGGGGTAGTACCCATTCTTCAAATTGAGTTGTTCATACAAGTCTGTAAATCAAGCTCCCATTAGCAGGGGACCATTAGAAGTGTTTGGGTGTGTTATATATATTTTTTGCCTGAAGTGCAATGTGTTGGCCATTTATAAACTTTGTCAAATGGAAATAATAACCAGTCATTTGGGACCTAATGTGCAACATCGGTCATAACATAGAGTAGCATTAAATACGATTTACTGGGTGCTAGAACATATTTCATGCATGAATCAGCACACACAGCAGCTACATTTAATTGAAGTCAGGGTTTCCAGAAGCTAAATGTTACCTGAGAATTAACAGTAAAATTCAGTTGGGGTATTTTATTTATTTTATTTGAAAATGGCAGTTTTCAAAAATTAAGTATAGCTCCATGATTTAGTAGATTAGACTCACCACCTAGTGTAAGTAACTTGAAGTAACACTTTTCTGTATGAAATTGTCTGTGTCTCTGGCATAGTAGTCTTGGCCTGCTCTTCTATACAGCGTTGCGTCATTTCATTGAGTTTTGTGGGGAATCATTTATGCACATCTCTCTTAAAGTCCTCTCATTTCAATCAGGTTGAGATCTGGACTTTGACTCGGCGATTGCAGCGCCTTGATTCTTTTCTTTTTCAGCCATTCTGTTGTAGATTTGCTGCAGTGCAGGAAATCGTTCTTTTGCTGCATGGCCCCATACAGACCAAGCTTTAGCTGTTGGACAGATGGCCTCACATTTGACTCTACAATACTTTTGTACTGTTGATGTTCAACTCCATGAGTCCCATGACTCCGAAAATCAGCCCAAATCATCACTGCTCCACAACTGTGCTTGACAGTTGGCATGAGGTCTTGGTGCTGATATGCTGTGTTTGGTTTTTGCTAAAGGTGCCACTGTGCAAGCTGTGTGGACGAACATCTCCACTTTGATCTCGTCTGTCCAAAGCATGTTGTTCCAGAAGTCTCGTGTGTTCTTCTTCTGTTTTTATAGAGGTGCTCACACTTGCTGAATCAAGTGTATTTGATCGGAAGCACCTGGCACCCTCTTAATTCCTATGGAAGCAGTAAATGTGTACTTACTGCTATATAAGTCTGCTTGGAATTCTGTGAAAATGTTCTTTTTCACGTGACTTTATATTAAAATCCCTCTTAAAGTGTGAGATTTTATCAGCTGTTTTTTAGACTTTGCTAGACTGTTGGTGGCTCAGTATAGTGCTTCAAGCTACAACAATTGAGACTCATGCAGAAGTCGTGACAGTTCGATCTACATACATTGGTATTGAACGTGCTATTCCACACACGTACACTAATGTACAAGAACAGCTGATTTTTGCCGATATCCTGTCATTGGCTAAAAGTATTGGTCAAATTAAAATTCTAACTTGATTGCTGACCAAAGACACATCCTCTGGGAACTCTTTAATGTCTCTAGAACATTTAATATCAATGTTACTTTGAATTATTTCAACCGAACCAGGTTAGAGCTCACTGTCTCCTTTTCCTCAACAGCATGCTGGCAGACAAACTGAACATGACTCCCGAGGAAGCCGAGAGATGGATCGTCAACCTCATCCGCAACGCCAGGCTGGATGCCAAGATAGACTCCAAACTGGTGAGACCCTCTGTCTTCTTCCTCAATCAGTCAGCTCTGTGCTTAAGTAATGAATCAAATCCTTTAAAACAAATCTCAGCAAATTGGGGGCTGTTTCAGAACCACTTCTGTGTAACCTCAGGAGGGAAAAGGAGCCCAACGCTATCCTCATTTTTAAAATTTTATTATTTTTTTTAAAATGGAAGGGTAGCTATAAGGACATTGTAACCGCAGTATCTGAGCCTTGTTACATATCCTCTTATGAGGCTCTATGTTGATCCTACATGTTATGGCATACCCATCGCAACAGTTCTCTGTAATCAGTAAATCATAGCTTAGTCTACCAGAATGACATAGAATTATCTAGATGTGCCTACAGTAGAAACGAATAGGACCTATGTGATACTTCTGGTTGGTCATTGTACAATAGCATGCCTGTGAGACTAAAAGTTATTGGCATTATTGTGAGGCTATTATCCATTCTTCTAGGGCCATGTGGTCATGGGGAACAACGCCATATCGCCTTACCAGCAGGTGATTGAGAAGACTAAGAGCCTCTCGTTCCGCAGCCAAATGCTGGCCATGAACATTGAGAAAAAGCAGGCCCAGAGCAGCAGAAACGAGGTGAGTAATGCACAAAGTGTACATTAAAATAAAAATTCACACAAATCTCCACTCCCTGCTCGTCGCTGTAGGGGAAGCAAAACTCACTTAACTGATCAGACTGAAGGTCAGCGTGCACTCAGGGTAGTTCAAAGCACCTCAAATGATCAGCTCAGAAGAACAAGGCTCAAGAATGTTGATGAACAACCGTCAACAAAAGCTCTCTTTACACGGAATAAAGCCAGTAAGAGCAAGTTTAACAGAGCTAATGCTTTCATCCCTCCATTGCTCTTCAAAGGCCTAATGACAAGGTAGATTCCAAACAACCATAAAACGAGGCCCGAGCTCAGTGACTCAGCTCAGCAGCGTAAATAAGGTGGACCCTCACTCTGGCCTTGGTGAACATTAGTCAAAGTCTGGAGTTTTCTGCACTTAGGACCTGTTACAGATGTCTGGCTCGGGGTCCAGTCATCCCCTTTAAGTCTGTTTTTGATGTTGACCTTGCACGTTATGGCGCTATGTAGGCAGTTCAAACATTGCAACTACGCGCAATGCTAAAATGATGCTCCGAACTCCCTGAAAAGTTGACATCTGTCAGAGCGGATTGACGGGCAGCCCGACACGACCGAGACCAGCCAGTTACAGCATTCATGATAACCGTGCGCCTCTTGAGTATCTTTTTGATGTGCTCAATTAGCCTCCTCCCTATTGTTTGAATGTCTGCAGCGGGAGTGCAACCCTAAAGTTATCCTATAAAAAAAGCACCCCCCCCCCCCCCCTCCCAATTAAGGAGTTTTTGTAATTAGACCAAAAAAGAGAGGTTGCAAACAACTCACAGAGCACGATTGCATCCTGCTGTCCTTAAGGCTACAAATTACTTGCATATAGGGAACATTTACAGCCCTACCATGTGGGCCAGCTGCTTAGGGTCCCTGTCAGCTCTCACAGCCACCCAGCACTCACCAACAGAACACACACATTACACACACCCGACAAGGGGAAAACGTCATCATATAACTGCTTGCACATGTATGTTACTTTTTTTACATTTCCCACAGTCAACAAGAAAGATTTGTTTTGATCGCTCACAGTGATGTGCAAATGGTCTAAATGTGATGTTTTCTTCACGCTTCTCTTGCAGACACCGAGCTGGGCAGGTCAGGAAAGCGGATTTTGATGGATCACCCGTGCCCTGTGGTGTTGCATCTTTTTCCCCCCACACTTGTCCCTCAAAGAGCAGATTACTGTTTTGCACTTGGTTCAAGTCATCACCAATTCAATAAAAGTGACCAACAAAACCATTTTCACCCATGATTGTCTTATTTCTGGACATTACATTCTGCACTTGAGGTTTGAGTGGTCAGAACTTTGTTTTTTTTCTCTCTCTCTTTCCTTGTTTTTTTTTTTTTTTTTTGCTCCGGTAATACTTGATGAAGTTTTAATGTTCGCATTGAGTCACCGAGTGGGACAGTTAAGACTAGTGCGTGTGTAATGATGAATGGCTGTTTAGTCTGTTGGTTTTATGGTGTTTTTAGTGGTTCACTTCACTGTGGCAGGCAGCCTCCCTGAGTGGGATGTCAGCTGAAGGAAAGAGGGGGGGGGCAATGGAGGTGATGTGCAGTTACCAGTGGTCATACTGTGTGCCAGTCATCCTGTCCATCTGAGGACATGAGGGAGCCATAAAGAACCATTAGCCAGACGGACACAATCTTTTTAATGTCCCACCCCACCCCCACTTTTCTCTGCTTTCGACCTTCTCATAACTCAAGTCCTTTGACTCTCCCTAACTCCCTCTTTATTGCTCACAAACAGGGTGTCGATCCTTCATGTGCCTTTAATTTTCTTCCTACATGCAACTGAACTGCTAAACAAGGAATTCTATGTTTAAAAAGAAAAAAAAATACACCTGCACTTTCCAGAAAGTGCAGTTTCCAGTTCCAGTTTCCTGCACTTTCCAGAAAGTGCAGCGAGTGTTTGATCACCCGTATGTGTGCTTCACCCGTAAACGTGCTCCTTTTGAGTGACACTGTCCTGTCCAAGAAGCAGCAGGACAGACCGATAATAGGCGCTTTCCCTCTTTTTATTTTCTTTCATAATGCGTCACAGACCAGCTCGGTTGACAAACACAAGTGCACTGTGTACATTTAGAGGTGAAATATGAAAACCTGTTTTTTCTTTTTTTGTTCTTTTTTTTTTTTAAGTGGGTTTGTTCAAAGTACACAGCATGTCCCATTTTATTTATTCAGCGTGCTTTGTAAACATAGGTATCGGAGCAGGGTTTCACAATCGGTTCTATTTTTAACTGAGATCCCTTCTGGGCTTTGCTGGAAAAGGTGTGATATCAGAATTTAACTATGATTGAATTGTTTCTTTTGAAATGGTTCTCATCAAGACAAACACAAAAAAAAACTAGCAGAATTTAAAAAATACTTCAAGTTTTAGACACAAACGCATCTGCTAAAATGTAGATTTATCTTCTTTGGTTGGAAATGATTATCACAGTTACAAACAGAATAAATGAAAAGGTAAATAAATAAAAAAAAGCTGCCTATTAAAGCCATATTTAGATTCACCAACATGTAAAGTGAAGACTACTGAACTATATGTATGTGTGTGTATGTATACAGACCCTTTCCAAAAAATTAGAATATCATGGAAAAGTTTATTTCCATAATTCCATTCAAAACGTTAAATTTTCATTGATTATAGATTCACGGCCCACAGCTTAAATGACTTCAAGTACTTAGTTGTTTATCTGTACATAATTTGGGCTTCCAGCTCATAAAACCCACAAAAACCGGAATTCAAAAGATTAGAATACCATGAAGACATTAGCATTTACTTCTCAGTTTTTGCATTTAAAAAAAAAAAAAAAAAAAAGGATCACATCAAGTCAATTAGAAATGGCGTACTTTCAAAATGATATGTCAATCTTCAATACTTGGTTGGGAATCCCTTTGCCTTAATCACTACCTCGATGTGGCGTGGCATTGCCTGGGAGTCGTGGAAGCCCAGATTTCCTTGATGCTTGCTGTCAGCTCTAAAGGTTTTTGGGTCTGGTGGACTTCATTTTCCTCCTGATAATATCCCATAGATTCTCAATGGGGTTTCGGTCCGGCTGGCCAGTGAAGGACTGTGATGGCATGGCCATCAAACCAGGTTTTGGAGCTTGTGGTGGTATGGGCAGGGGCCAGGTCCTGCTGGAAGATGAAATCTCCATCTCTGTACAGATCCTCAGCAGAAGGAATTGTGAAGTTTTCTAAAACATCCTGGTAGACTGCTGCAGTGACCTTGGATTTAAAAAAGAGTTTACCAACACCTGCACCGGACTTTGCACCCTAAATCATGACTGACTGTGGATATTTCACACTGGACCTCAAGCAGCTTGGGTTCTGTTCCTCACCCGTCTTCCTCCAAACCCTTGGACCTTGATTCCCAAATGAAAGGCACACTGTACTTTCATCGGAAAAGAGGACCATGGACCACTGGCCAACAGTCCAGTCCTCCTCCTTGGCCCAGTTGAGTCGCTTCCGACGTTGGCTCGGGCTCAGAAGTGGTTTGACCCGAGGAACCCGACAGTTATAGCCCATATCCTGGATGCATCTGAATGTGGTGGATTTTGAAGCTGGATCTCTGCCATATTCTTAAATCTTCTGTTTGATAATCTGCCGAAGGCCACTGTCATCTCTTCTGCTGGTGCATCTTCTGCCACATTTTGCTTTTCCACTAGACTTTCCATTGATATGCTCAGACACAGCACTCTGTGAACAGCCAGCCTCCTTAGCTATGAACTTTTGTAGCTTACCCATCCTATGGAGGGTATCAGTGATGCTCTTCTGGCCAGTTGTCAAGTCTGCAGTCTTCACTATATTGAACCTAACTGAGACAATTGAAATAAACTGAAGCAATTTAATGACACCTGGGAAAACCTGTGCAGGTGCTTTTAGTTTAGTAGATGAGTTTGTGTGTGACACTGTTAAAACATTCATGCCCTGTAAAATTTGCTTCTAATTTTTTGAATTCCTGTTTTTGTGGGTTTTATGAGCTGGAAGCCCAAATTATGTACCAATAAAAAAACTACGTACTTGAAATCATTTAAGTTGTGGGTCATGAATCTATAATCAATGAAAATTTAATGTTTTGAATGGAAGTATGGAAATAAACTTTTCCATGATATTCTAATTTTTTGGAAAGGGTCTGCATGTCTGTATATATAGATAGGTAGGTGTGTGTGTGTGTATTAATGTATGTGTACGTGCTGACAAACAAAATCTCATGAACCACCTTTAGCAGGAATAACTTGAACTAATTATTTTTGTCTGACTTTATCGCTCTCTCATATCATGGTGGAGGAATTTTGGCCCACTCTTCTTTCCAGTGTTGCTTTAGTTCATTGAGGTCGGTGGGTATTTGTTTATACAGAGCCACAGGCTCACCCCACAGGATTTCGTTGAGGTTGACATCTGGACTTTGACTGGACCATTGCAACACCTTGATTTTTTTTTTTTTTTTCCCTCTTGCAGTCGTTCTGTTGTAGATTTTCTCCTGTGCTCGGGATTATTGTCTACTTCACGACACTATTTAGTATCGTTGATTCAATGACTGCAGGCTGTCCAGGTCCTGTGGCTGCAAAACAAGCCCAAATCATCACCCCTCCACCACTGTGCTTGACAGTTGGTATGAGGTATATGTGCTGATATGCTGGAGGGGTTGTTTAGTTTTTTTAGTTTTTTCCAAACACATGCAAATCTGAAAATCTAAGTCATGCTGCCATGTTCTTTTTACAAAGAAGAGGTTTTCCCTGCAACCCTTGCAAACAAGCCATACTTGTTCAGTCTTTTTCCCATTGTAGTGTCATGAATTGTAAGATTTAACATGTTTCTATGAGCACTGCACAGTCTCACCTTTGGGTGACGTTACTGTGAAGATTGTGGCATTGTATTAACACAACAGAATAAACCAGACCGGCAAACTGCCACAACAACGTCTTTTATAACTGATGATCAGTTAATTAGGTGCAGCTGATTAGTTGCACCTGGCTGCTACTAACCCTCACATTTCCTATGGAAACAGTAGGGATGCACTTAATTTTTAACAGGACTGTTGATAATCAACAGCTGATGCCAGGGGGATTTTCAAAAAAGGATTTTTGGTCTGTTTCCATTTTATTAAAGGGAAATGTAATGTCTTCATTGCAGAAAAAACCCCACTTTTGAAGCATTTCAGCCCTTCATTATTGTTTTTGAATGAGCTTGGGTTTATTCATTTAAAAAAAGGAACTGGAATTCGAAACACCACAGAAACGGACACAAAAGATTAATGACAAACCAATCCGTCCCTAGATAAAACACATGCAAAACAAGTCTGATCAGACGTGGGCACATTGTCATACATAGGATCATGTTATTCAACGCAGTCTCCCTTAGAGGTCAGGTTTATCAGCTGTTCCAAAACTTCATCGATCTTCACCAGCAGGTGAACTGTAGTTGTTTAGATTATTTCACGTTTTCAGTTAAATCTAATGGAAGAGCTCCTAAAGTGAACCCTGAGGGGAGACGGTTTTGTTTTCTAGATTTATGGTGATTCTAAAACTGTTTGCACAAGTGGACTGTAATGTTTCAGCTCTGTTTGTGAATGTCATGTTGGATTATTTTGGGATATTGAAGTTTCCCTCTTTCCATTTGGAGCCACAAACATGGAAAGTTGCTAAAAACAGATTGAACTTTCTCAGTTTGCCTCACTCTCATCCTGCCCTGGACATTTTGGATATTCCGATTTGTAGATGACCACTGTGGAGTGGCTTTTTTTTTTTTTTTCCTTTTCTAACTAAATAAACTGTGACAAAAAACCCACGATGGAGACCATCTAGCCTGGATCTCTGATTAGCAGAGTGAACAGCAGCTCCCCTCATTGCTGTTATGGCACTGAGGGCTCTAAGCCAGACCATCCAAATGCTGACGTCACCCCCCCTCATCCCCACTTCTGTGCACTGCAAGGAGCGGGAGGGGAGGGATGGAGAGAATAAAGTGATTGGTTTACCGACCCCCTTCTCCATGACACATCATGAAAATAAAAGTGCCGGAGGCCTAAATTATCACATTCACCTTAACCGTGCACTCTTAGATGTTGTTTTAGAGACAAATCCAAACCAGCAGCTCTGCCTGTGGCTAACAGGCCTCCTGACCACAATGTCTGGATAAATAAATAAACAAAGTGAGGACAAAGGTCACCATAAGTTTCAGGATTTATTTTTTAAACATAGGGTTTCCCTCACTCACATTTTTTCGGTTCTAGTGACCAAATCATGCCTTGTACCACCGGGTTTTTGAGTAGTAATGTGTTCCTTTTTTTTTTGTTTGTTTGTTTTTTTAAACTACCTGGCTCCTCTGCTGGTTGAAGTGTAAGAAATATATCTGCCCTGTTTTGTTGTTTTTTTTCCTTTTTCTTGACCTCCCACTTGTAGGATCACTGACGTGGACAACGGAGCTGCTCTCACATGAAAATAATTTCCTGAAATAAATAAAAGATTAAGTGCCACACCTAGTGGCTGAAAGGGGTAGAGCATTTACAACTTGGATTCCACTGGGTCAGAAAACATCAGGAGAAAATGGTATTCTGCACACGGCCACGTTTATGTGTGTGGCTGTTTTACCTGAAGCCCTCCGTCACCAACTTTAATACGTTCATTGCCCTTTGTAATCACTCATCTGCAGGTCAGCCGGCAGTCTGAATGTCGGGGGAGGGGGGGTAGTGGACGAGCTCCAGCTTTTCCCCACGAGGTGAGACGCTCCTGACTGAAGGAGAAGGCTCACCGACTTGGATATGTCCTTTCTTTGGGGTCACGTGGGTCACCCTGGAAGGCCCGGCATGAGGGGAAAAGCGGAAAAACTCCCAGAAACGATTGAATGATTGATCCAAGTTCCACAATTACAGCCTCTCCGACGATTAGCATTAATTTCAGAGAGGGGGTGGGGGTTGGAGTAAAATAGGCGTGACCGTATGGTTGACTTTACCCATGCTATTACCATAAATTATGCAGATAATTTTTCTTTTTCGTGGGGTGAACCTCTAATTATTAAATAGGGCCATCGTCAGTGGAATAAAGCTCAACCGAGATAGACTGGCTGTGCAACAATTACATCTCCAGTTGAGAGGAGTCAAAAACTTTGATTTGAAACTTCTGCCGAAGGGCAAAGGGGCGTGTTTGGATGATGATTTGGGTCCTAAATAATCTTGTCGTTTGGCAGAAAAAAAGTCCATTGTATACGGACTGCAATCCCATTATCCAGAAACGAATACATCAACTTTTTTCTTTTCTTCTTGAATGACGATCCAGCTTTTTTCTTAATGCTCACTAGGACCCAGAGGCAGCCTCGGATCGGCCAGTGTGGCCGAGTTTGCGCTAGGGGGCTAGGGGAAGGAGGGGAGAGGAGGGAGGGTGGGGGGAATACAAGAAATGTCATCTCGAACATCTGAAATAAGGAGCAACACACAACGCGAAGAGTCTCCACACGTGACAGCGACACGGCGCTTATATCTGGCAAAAGGCAGCAGCGAGCATCAGGACCGATCGGGAGTTCCAAGTCACCGCTCAGTCTGAGCAGCGCGCAAAACGCAGACTCACTTCACCGGCTCTCGTTTTACGCTCTCAAACAAGCAACACATGTGTTTCTGCTGGAAGCCAAGTGGACGAGCCTGAGAGAGGAAACGCAGGTAAACGGAATCTAAGCACCCCAATTTTTCCCCTTTCTTTACAGAGAGGAGGAAAGGACCCCCTCCTCCTCTTTCTCCTCCACCACCTCCCCTTCTTTACCGCTACCACCTTTTTCCTCCTCCTCGGACCTCTGTTCTCTTCTGGAGACACAAGTTTCTCTCTCTCTCTCTCTCACTCACACACACACACACACACACACACACACAGAGGGATGCTGCACGTTCCCCATTCGCACTTGCACTCAGAGGTGGGAAGCTGAAAGTGGAACCGGAGCGGAATTGCACTTAATCTTGTGAAAGGTACACAACATCACGTTACTCACGGAGCGTTATTATTATTTATTATTATTATTTTTATTTTTTGGCGACCACTACGCACAGTTGCCTTTATTTTTATTTTTATTTTTATTTTTAGAGAGGGGTGCCCTTTGAGCTTTACATTTGCGATTGTTCCGACACATTAACACACAGAAGCTTCTCTGCTTTTTTGTTTTTTTTGGGGGGGGCTTCAGTGCACTCCTCTATCATCCCCACGCATCAGTGTTTAGGGAAGGTGTTGATTTCGTTACACTGTTATCACAGTAACCTCCTTTGTCATTCTCCCCCTCAGCGCACGGACACTTTTACTCAGTGAGGATCAGCGCGCTCCATAAAATGATCCCAGTCGGCGACTTGATACGATGTCACATCTCGTCTTATGTTTGACACATCCGATGACCAGCTAAAGAAACGTGGAGGAGGACGTTTCACAGATTTCGAGATTTTAACTGGAGTCCGAGCTACACACCGCCGTCCAGATGCAGTTTCGACTCTTCTCATTTGCCCTGATCATATTGAACTGTATGGAGTACAGCAACTGTCAGGCGCCGTCGCACCGCTGGAGGAGAAACAAAAGAGGTAACTAGAAGGTTAAAACCTTCCAGTATTACAGGAGCATCACTTTTAAGGGTTCGCAAAGAGTTTGTGTGTGTCCGGGGAGGTAACTAGCCTAAACAAGGTTGTTCACACACTCTGTAAAAAGTCCTCTTCGCTCCTACTTGTAGCCCCTGTTTTGTGCGCACTAAACGCGGGCGGAAAGTTGTTGGGTTTTGTTGTTGTTGTTTTTCTTTTAGAAAATGAAATTAAATCTGAATTTTGTTTTCAACGCACGTAACTTAGTGCCGTCGATCCAAACCAGAACATTCCAGAAATCCATGCAAAAAGGAGAAAAAATGAATAGTTGTTTGAGCTACAGCTCATTCTTACAGCATCTCATGTAACCTACTGACCTCTCTAAAATAAGATTTTCCACATTGTTTAATGATTTCAGAGCCGGTAACTGGTGCGTAAAATGTGCGCAAAATGGGCCACGCGCATCCAAAATGACAAAGAGCGAACTGGATTAGCGTTAATTCAGGCTATCTGTGGATGTTCTGGTACCAGAAAAGGTGCAGTGTGTTGGAGGCACGTAAAGCGCTACATAAATCGTAAAGCGCTACATAAATAAATAGCGCTTTGGGTCTGTAGCGAGCAGGAGGTGACTTATTCAGTGGACAGATACGGAATCCCCGTCCTCACACTTATGGATGCCACATCTCAACTCCACCCTCCCTCCCACCTACCACCTCTTAAGCTGGTTTTAATTGATCTCATAACCACTTTAAACAGTTGGTAGGAAAAGCGCATAACAATCACCCTGCAGAGGCACAGGAGCTGTGAGGAGGGGTCGGGGGCAGGAGGGGGGAAGCAGCACCTTCGTAAATACCACTCTCTACTCTGTATGAATGAGGAGCCAGCCGGATTAGGAAAGTGGCCCCTGCGGAGCCCTCCTCAGACCTGTGACATAACACATTGCCGAGATCCTTTTTAGGGTGACCGTGAGAGGAAATGTGGTCCAGTTTGCGCATGGCGCTAACAACCCACGTCTAAAGGTAGGACACTTGAAAAACTCATTTAAAGTCAAAGGGGGGTGGTGGTGGTGGGGGGGTGGGTTCATGTAAATTGTAAGGCAATCACATATTTAATCATATGCGCTGCGTGCCAGGGGGAACCTCCACACTCTGCAAGCCCTCCACTGCCCATCTGCAAATAATCAGGCAATCACTGCGGGGTACTGGCACACACACGTTTTTCAGCCCCTCTCTTTCTCTCTGCATCTCTCTCTCTCATTGCACCGTGCAACTTTTAGATAGCACACAAGATATGGAGTGCCATTTATGTGGTAAGAGCAGTGTTTCGCCCTTAAGAGCGCCTGTAATCTGCAGGGTTGGATGGTCAAGCAGCAAATCCAGCGGTGCACATTTGTCTTTAGGTGCCTCTTTATCTGTGCTGCTGTCTGTTTGTGTGTGAGGGAGAGTTCGGAGAGAGAAAGAAGGAAGAGAGCTGGGGGGTGGCCTAACCAGCAGGGACGAGATCAAAAGGTTAACTTACACATTTGACCTCAAGAACAGCTTCAGGCTGAGGACGATAAGCTACACACTGTTACCGCTCACTCTCAGAGCGGATGTTACACTTGTCATGCTAACCCCGTGCAAATATGCACAGGTTTGGCCTTTATTGTAATGTTTAAAGTATACGTGTGTGTTTGTGTGTGTGTCTGTATTGAGGGGGGTGGATATACAGCACTTTGGGCCAAAACTGCCATCCTAGCAAGCAGTGGGCAGTCAGCCAAGTCTTCAGTATTTGTTTCCTTCCTTTATTTATCACGGTTATATTGAAAGAAGCATGTGTAAGAGATCATTGTCCAATAGGCCTAGAAATGCTTGAATATTTTTCTAGCCCTCAAGGTTCCTGTGACAGTTTTATATACAGCCTGTCTGGCATGCACAGGGAAGCTATCCAAAGCTTTCAGGAGTGTTGAGACCCAGGCACGTTTAAAACTCAGTTTGGCCATGCTCTGCTCCCCCAGGCGAAACTGCTGTAACGAGGAATGAAAGACATCCTGCTTAATTTACCAAACACTGATGAGTATAAACAAAAGAAAAGAGAGTTTTTTTGCCACTGATATGCTATGGCACACGTAGCCGCATAACTGAGCGAGGTGTAAGGAATGGAGATGCCATCATAATGAGGGGAATGGGGGCGGGCGGGTTTGTCAAGGAGTAACGCTGCCGTTGCATGTGACCCCCGGCGCGCGGTCAAGATTGGGATCTTTGTGTGGTTTTCTGGGCTGGTCTGGTGTTGCTCACACACTGCATGGCATGAACCAGCCTCTTGTTTTGACTGTGGCAATTGTGCATATACACTTAAAAAAAAAGAAGTAAAACAGATGACAGAATATATTAAATTTACACCTCCTTACCCCCTATCGTGCCCACTAGAAATAGGAAAATGATGCCAATGAGCCCTGCTATGATATCATAGCTAGACACAAGGGTATTACTTTTCATTTTTATTCTCTGGCTAATGATGCCACCTGCTGACTCCATAAAATCAGGCTCGAGTAGGAGCGCTGCCTGAAGGAACAGGGATACACAGTGGGGCCCTAAGCCGTTTTAACTGGTAATGAATAGGTAATGGCAGTCGAGAGTGGTGAAAAGTTGCCATGTGATACTGTTAACCCTTTGTGCATCAAGCCAGAAATCCCAAATTTGAATTCCCTGCAGGTCATAGCATGGTTCAGATCAGATTCAGCTGTGGAATCTGTTACTCAACTGTGTTAACTGGGTTCCCAGATGCTTGTTTTTTTGCGTGTTTTCTGTTGAAGGACCAAAGTGATTAGATTAAACCAATGCAGAGTTGGAGGGGGCGAGGCTAGAGATGCATGACACTTGCAGCATGGATGTGTTTGTGTGTGTGTGGGGGGGGAATATGGTTTTAGTGCTAAAAATCACAAGATGTTACTGAAAATGAGTGAAAACGTGATACTCTCAGGTAGTGGACTCTTCTTAACTGATTCTATGGTTTACTTTGATAATACAGCAAAAGTTTGGTGGATTTTCTTTTTAGATGCAGCTTAGCTACTTGCACATAGTGCGCTCTCTTTTCTGAGCCCTGCACATCAGCCTGTGGACCTGTGTGTGCTGAAAGCTTGCACAAAGTCCCAGGTTTGTGGGTGTAAGTGTTAATGTTGGAACACAGCACTTCAGCGCAATATAATCTGTTGATTAAGTGTTTAAGGGGAATGACAGGGAACGCTCCAAGAAGCTGCTTTTAAACCAACCCTCGCTAGTCTGGAAAAAAAGTGTGTGTGGAGGGAAAAAGCCTGATGGCACGTCTGTTAACAAGACCTTCTCACATGATGCCACTCTACTCCAGGTGATGTTAGCACTGCAGCCTCACTCGTCTGTTTTTTTTTCTTTCTTATTCCATAGCTAACACTTGAAAGTGTGTTTGTTTTATTCGTGTGAAGCACGGGATTGGTCTCCGGAAAATGCTGAAAAGCCATCGGATCTGATCTCAGCAGAGATCCGTCCTTCTCACTCACCATCCTTGGAGGTTGTGCTGAGGAGAGAGAGGAGGGGGCTTTTTAGGGGATGAGGAAGGCATATTTAAGCAGATCAGCTGGAAGCGGCTGAATGTGAACAGCATCACCTGAGAGGGATTACAGCGGGCTGAGTCTTGACCTGAGCTCGAGCTCCAGCGTCAAGGAACAGAGCTCTGTCTTTTTTCTCCCAGGCCCTGTCAGCTAAGCTTCGAGAAGTGTAAATCTTTGTGTGTGTGTGTGTGTGTGTGTTTGTGTGTGTCTGAGAGAGAGAGTGAGCGAGAGAGGAAGAGTACTGGCAGATACATGGACACCCTGCAGGTGCATGTTACCGATGATCAAGGGTCCACAACACACATCCTCTCCCTTCACCCACCCCAACTTCTTCAACTAATCATGTTCACGGTCTGTCTTGGGGATTATCGTGGCCATTAAGGACAATGATTCACTTATGCACTATATTGATAAATCACATTAGTCTGACCCAGCCTCCGAACTCTGTCGAAAGACTAGCTCCTCGTCTGACCTGCACGTCGATCCCGGCCTGTAGTGCAGCTCCCACTTCAAGTCCCAGCGGTATCAGGTGAAGCCGGTGAAAGGCTCCTCAGTGCGTTCGTGCCATGCTACACTGCTGAAAAACCCCCAGCAAGAGGAAAAAACATGCAGTGGCATGAACTTTCTTCTGTAGGGAGACACAGATCTGGATTCTTTATTGGGCTCCACGACAAAGTAGGATGATCCGATCTGCTTTTTCTCCACTGTTTTACCATCTGAAAAATTCAGTAAATCCCAATGAATGAATTGAGTTTGCTGAATAACCTTTTTATTTATGAGCGTGTGATCGTGAGGTAGGAGATGTACTCATATTCGTCTATCAACTTCTTCCATCTCCAGATTCGGGCTCTCTTTCATAAATTCTCTCCCCACCTTTTTTGGCTTTTTTTTTTTTTTTTTTTTGATAGGGAGGCTGGGTTGGAGGGTTAGGAGGGGGATACGCATGGGGATGTTCCTTTCCAACTTTCAACTATTGTCATCTGAGGATCCCATATACTGGAAAAGCTAAATGCCAAACAGATGTTTTCAATTTTAGGCGATGTGTTACCACGCTGTAAAATTTTTTTCTTTTTTTTTTTCGGAAATGTGAAATAAAATAAAGCTATTATATAAAATCTTAGAACACACTCCATGTTTCCTCATGGTGACTGGAATCTCTCAGCAGCAGACAAAAACTACAGTGTCTGTCCAGAGTGTGAAGACTTTTTTTTTTTTGCATCCCTCACCTATGCCTGTTCCTTCGCAGCAATTACACCTTAATACGTTTCCTTATAAAGCTTCTAAATATGAGCAGCCAGTTTGGTCCAATTCTCTCAAGTTTATTGGGCCATAAAAGATTCTAATGTTGGGAATCATTTCTAAGTGCCACACATAAAACAACAAAACAAAAAGAGTATTTAAAAAAAAAACACATACAAGGTCCTTCCAGGTGGGAGAGCTGCCCAGAGCTGGGGATGGAGCCCCTCGAGCTTACACCAGAATGCATTTCCAGGCTGCTTACCTCTCACGTTACTAATACACACCTCTAAAAGAATCCAGTGAAGAGCTGTTTAGAGGTAATGATGTGAACACAATAGGCATCTATTGTGTTTTTTTTTTTCCTCAATGAATCTAATCATGGGAATTGTTAAAATGAGCCATTTCCCCTTTCGCTTTACACAAAACAAAGCATTAAAATTAGGCTTAAAGCTGGACATTTTAAGAAATGTGTTCATTCACATGAGTTAGATCATGCTTATGCCAGCAGCCAGTTCGCTTAGTTTAGTGTAAGCGCTGAAAACAGTCAGTCTGACTCTGTCCAAAGGCAACAAAACCACACGCAAAGCTCACTAATTAACACAATGTAATTTAACACACTACAGAAAGTGTAAAAACTACACTTACACTAGTGGGATTTTATATTTTCCCTGTAACATCGGTTTGTGTTAAACTGCAGTAAACTACTGCACTTGGATTCGCTATTTGCAGTTATTCTAGTTTATTACAATTACATATGTATATACAGTATTCTTTAAGGTTTCTACAACAATGTAATTATTATTATAAAATTGTAAAATGGTGTAAATATTTATGTACTGTTTTATTAGCTGACAGACTGCTGCTGTATGTTCACATAATACACATAGCAGTGATACCTAATGTTCTCATGACCTCCACGAAAAAAAGGAATAGGTTGAGTGTTGAGCTGTCCTTTCACATTTTAAGAAGTATAAAAACTTGTATAAAAACATACATTTCCTTCTTTACATGTTGATTATTTTCCTATTTTCCTTCTTCTAGTTATTACATGAAATTAGGCCAGTGGTGCTCGAACTTTTACATCATTCCTCACACGGCAGGAAGAAATACTTTCACGCCCCATCTAAACAAAACAATGACAGAAAAGCAGCTTTATTCATAAGATCAACTCATTCACAATGAATCCTTCAGTAACTTTTGTTTTAAACAAACAACTGTAACTTTTGTCACTAGACTGCTTCATTCGTCTGCACCACTTCTTCAAAAAAGCAACAAGTTAAACAGAATGTCAACATTCCCAAACATGGAAAAATAAAGTTGGGTCTTAGCCTTATAAAAAAGAAATCCAGAAACTTGTGAACAGAGATGAAAAATAAAGGATTTAGTGAGAGTTTAATACTTTTCACTCTTAGTGGCTGCAGTGAGCCTGTTTTTGACTGCAGAGCTGTGGCGGGGCGTGGTCTGCGGCACGGCTGCGGGGGAGGCAGACGCACCTGAGCGGCTTAAAACAGAATTAAGTGGGTCCTGTTGTTGTTGTATGTAGGCTGTAGCCGAAACGCTTCAGCTGCGTGCGTAAGGCGACAGCCGCAATAAAGAAGCGTACTGAAAAGTGCGAACATGTGGCCGGGTCTGTTGTGCTCCAATCCTGGGTTTCGGCACCACTGTAAATGATGCACGACAGACCTGACCACATGTTCGCACTTTTCAGTACACTTCTTTATTGCGGCTGTCGACTTACACACGCGGGTGCAGCTTTTCAGCGGATGCGCATATTATTAACGTAACTGCCGCAAATTTCTTTGTTCCGCAGTAAAAGGGATTCCGATGTTAAACCTGACTTTTCTGCCAGGTAACTTGCGCCCCACCTGCCAGAACTGTGGGTCCCACCAGCTGGGTGCGACACACACTTTGAGAACCATTGAATTAGGCTAGCTTCAGGCTAGCTTTAAGCTAGCTTGAGTCTGATGATAAGTTTTATGTTAAACGTCCAGATATCAAAAGTATATCGATAGAAATCGTCACTTTTGGAAAACGTACATAGCATACATAATAGAATATTGAGCACATTTATCACATCGTGTGCTTTTATCACTCCAATATGTGAAATGGTCAGGGTTAGGGTGCCCTTAGTCAACACTACACAGCATAAAATGACAACCAGAAAGCAAAAAATGTGTTTTCACAACACATAACATGTAATTTTCCTTAAGATATTTTATGAATATTCCATTTCTTTATAGCCGGCTGGCTCTAAATGTTTAGTGGATCATTTAGGGCCCAAGAGCCTTTGGAAGGAAGGCTAATGTATAGTGTTTCTAGAAAAAGCCACACTCAGTATGTGCTCTTGTTTACCATATTGATATGATCCTTTGTGTGCGTGTTGACTAGTACCTACTTTGCATTGATCTGCAAAGCCCGGAAATCTGAAACTCAAGGAGGCCCCTTGAGAAAATACACCAGCATGTACAGAAACAAACACACACACACTGACTCGAGTTTGGTGCTAAGGTCTGCTTCAATGCCTGTTAGAATGGCTCTAACAAGAAGGAGGCATGGGGCTCTCTGATTGCTACCCCCGTGCCCAGCCCACCCCTTAACACTCGACAGATGGACAAGACTCCTTCTTTTTTTTTCTCCCCCCCTCCCTTCTTTTATGGGACCTCTAATTATGCTTACATGCCACATCAAAATAAAGCTCAGCATGTAATGCCTTTGGTATGGAGAGGAAGTGAGCTGGTCAGATGCAATAAAGCGTCTCTCTGCGGCACGTCTGTAATTTGGTGGCCTGAGTATGGACACGGAGAGGTAAAGGTAGGGAAGTCCCCACTGCCGCCTGCTGAGTGCGTGGTGCGGTACAGCCATCTATGGAGTGGCACTGAGGTGCTTTATTGAAGAACGCTCAACAAAATCCGCTTTTCTTGCTATCTTGGTTTGCCAGTATCATTGTATACTGTGTGAAAGACAAAACCAACGCACTTTCAATTACATATAACCGTGACAAGATATTTTACCCCCACCCTTGATGCATCGTTGGCGGGGACTGTAAGCACCCTCTGTTATGGCTTTGTTATGGTTTTGGCTGAGGTTGAGGTTAATGTTGGTAATTGGGCACCCTCAGACTAAATAAGCCTGTGGAATTAGGCTTGGACTAGTTGAGACAAGAGCTTTGAATGATACAACGTGTCGAGCTTAGACCGGATTTTTTATTTTATTTTTTGGTTTTGTTTTCCTGGCCATGGAGCTGTGTTGAGGCTGGCCTGTGCTTCTGTCATCTAACTCTCAAGCCTCATGGTGTGAGGAGAGGAAGGCCTCATAGCTGCCTGTGGAGTGCAGAAGCACCCGGTGTGTTTTTAATCAGAAACAGGGCTGGGAGTCATTACTGGGCCTTGATGCTTAGCTCATTGTCTCTTTGACTCCCTCTGTGGAGAGAAAGGAAGGCAGAGGACGAGGAGGAGGAAACAGACCAACAGCAACGTAGCCTGCGTGTCGGATTTAAAAAGGTCTTAGAGGGTCATACCCTGTAGACTTATGAGGTCGGGGTAGAAGGAGCAAAAAGGAGTGATGGGAACAGAGAGTGCACGATAGAGGAAGGATTGGATAAGATCTGGTCTGTCTCTTATCAGAGCAAAGCAACAAGATTGTAGGTCAATCTTGTAATGGAAGCTATAGTAACAGCAACATTAGCCTCAAGGCAGTGAAGTGTACTTCTTCTCCTGTCAGATTTATTCAGTCTCACACCCCAATACTTGTCACTCAGCTTGATGAGCTGTGAGATTATATCCGAGATAACAGAGCACCTCTGTGTGTCTTTAAACTCCTCGCTAAACGGCTAGCATCCTAGCTGTCAAACTGTAAGTATGTACGCTCAGTATCTGAGCTCATTCCCAACCTTGAGCTTGGAAAAACAAAACATCTGTGTTGGCTTTTTTTAAGTTTTCGCTCAATGAGTTTCTTTGGTGCCGCAGGTGTGACTCTCCATGGGGAGCTGGTTATTTGTTGGAAAAAGGATGTGTTTTCGACATAAAATCCCCCCGAGCCTTCCCAAATAACAGTGTTTTATTTTTATATGTGCTTATTTTATCAGAATTGACAGGTTTGGAACATGCAGCATGTGATACTAGCAATGAATGGGCTCTTTATAGATGGGATCTGTAGTTGGCTTCTTCCTGTGAATTTCACAATAAAAGTCACCAACACGTACACTGTGTGACTGATGTACATAAAATTGCTACACTCTCATTTAACATTTTAGGATTAAAATTTATATTTTATTTGACTAGTTATGAAAAATATTTTTTCTGAATAAATTTGATCCTTATTTGTATTAAGAATGTCAAATTACATAGAAAATTCTGCTTATACACTGTTTTGGTGAAAAGAAAAAAAAGAAGAAAAATAAGAAAACAAAATGAAAAAAGAAACTTTCATTAACTATAAAAATGAATGAAATTGGTTTAATCAATAATTAAACTATTTATTTGTTTATTTAGTATTTTACTGTAAAAGTAACCCTAGACATTGGTTTGGTTAAATGAAGCATAAACTTTTATTCCATCTAAAGGCCACAAGATGGCAATAGCTGTGGTTGCAAAACGACTTCCAGTCACAATTAAGTTTAATTACGTTTTCTGTCTTTACCTCTGCAAACACTTTCCTGGTGGGTTTATGGGCTCAGTCACTCATTTTGGGACGTATTGAATAGAAAACTGTCTCATTTGCAAATCTTTGTCATACTTTGTTTAAAAAAGAAGGATTATCCATGCTCATTGGCTGCCAACTCATTATTGACAACTCACATGCCAAAGAGTAGTTTCACAGTCAGGTGTGCACCTCCTCAACACATCTGATTTTTATTTCTTTAAACCAAGACGATGACAGTGAAAATGCTAATCTTGAGGCTTTAAAACAAGACTTCAGAAACCAGTGGATGATATCCATCCTTTAAACTGTCTATGAATGACGCCCAAAGACAAAGAAAGTTACACTAAATATTACACTAATGTAATAGTGTGATGTCATGTAACGACAGTATTTTTTAGCTGTTTTCTCTAGAAGCAGATATAAATAATTATGTTAGCCTTGTAGCTTCATTCACTCATTTTCACTGACTATCCTTCGAGCACGAGTAGTTGCCGCTTTTCATGAAACACCAGTACTAGCAATCAACAGGCTCTCTGTAAATGCTCTCTGTTGTGGGCTTCTTCCTCTTCATGCATTTCACAATAAAAGTCATTGACATACACACTTTAACCCAGTGTGAGAAAGAAAACAAATTAATTTTAAACTGAAGCAGTAAGAGGAAGCATGTGCATTTTCCCACGCGTGCAGAACAAATCTGGTTTAAGGTGTGATTGAACAATCGAAGTACCAAAACTAACTTTTGCTATCTAGACTTTCCAGCTGTCCGGTTAAATCATTAGTGATCCGTTTGAGATTTGTTTTTGACCGTGTGACAAATACCAGAGTAGCAAGTTCTTTTTACTGTGCTGGGGTCTCTGCAAACTTCTACAGAATATATGCAACACTTAAGCTGCTAATGTCAGTCCTTGTAAATTTTTTAAGCCAGGCAGATTTTACGCACTAAGTTTCTAGTTGTTTACTTCTTCGCTTTGCTTAAAAATAGGGATTGTTTCATCAAATACCAATTCAGTCCATTGTTAGTCTAAAAGATATTGCTTAAAGCAGCTTCATTGTAAGCACTGCAGCAGTAAGGTTTATTTCTGACAGTCTAAGTGGGCTACACTTGGACCGGATGTCCTCCTGTGATTGGCCTAGATATTGCTTACAAATATTAGGAAAAACCTGGCTGAATGACTGACAAATTAACAAATGAAAATGCATCCATGTGGGACTCACAGAATAGGTTGATGCTTTAAATAACTAGAGCAAATTGTGAAGTCTCTGAGATTTTGAAGCAGTTTGTTGGAGCGCGCTCTCGATTATCCCCGAACTAATATGAGAACGACAAGTTAGGTGTAGTTTCCTCCCCTCTCAGTCAAATCTACACTTTGGGTAACGCTGTCCGTCACTGAATGAGATGCAGTCCCATTTGTTTCACAGAATGGGCACAGCTGTGTTCACTGTAATACAGTTCATTTTGTTGTATTGTATGCAGCGTTGTATTTTGTGGTCGGGGACATTTTTGTCGCTGTTTGTCTTGTTGTTGTTTTTTCCTCAGGCTGCATGCCACATGGGCTTTGGACACAAATGCACACGCACACACACGAGTGAAAGTCTAATTGCGGGAGAAAATTTTTAAGCTGTTATGATTTTAATGCAGCGCATTTTTATGTTGCGCCTTGTCAAACAGCACATCAATTGTGGTGACTGCCTTTGACTTTTCTTTCTCCATTAGGGTTTCTCACTAATCTTGTTTTAGGATGCAGACAATGAGACATGACTGTGGTAGAGACAAATGCTAGACAGAGAAGTATAAGCTTCAAAAGAACAAAAAAAAAAAAGAAAGAAAGAGGTCCATTAACATTTGTCAAATTCCTTCACCCTCCCCCCACCCCCTTCTAGTTATGCACTTGTGTTACATCTTGGCTGACTTCTCCTTAACTGGATATTATTTGATTTGGAGTAGTGCCAGGGCTCAGGAGCATGCGGCCTTAGCTGTGTAAACAGCTGTCACCAGCAGGAGTCATAACTAATAGGTATCTGTGGACAAGGGTCATGTGTAGTTTATATGTTTACCAGCTAATGGCTTCAGAGATGGTACCGCCTTGGTGCGGTAATGAACACTAGTGAAGTGTAATGGACAGCATGGGGCTGCTTAGCATCAGCAATGACGATGAGTGCACACATTTGTATTCAAAGGGTGAAAGCCTTAGTGAAATAGAATAAGAAAAATAAATGATCTCACCTCAACATTTATTTGATATATGTAACAAAGAAGATACTGAATCTTTATTGAGTTGATTTGCTCATAGCTGTAGCAGCAAACGCAGCGGCGTGCAGGTAAAAGGCGGGCACAGCCATTCAATCCATTCATCTGTCTCCATTGCATGTAATGATAGACTTGACAACCCTCCTACCACCCAGAGGGTTTTGGATGCGAGTATCGGCTTCTTAAATCTTATTGAAACATCTAACACATACCTTGGAAGCCTGTGTTCTTTTTTTTGTTTTGTTTTTTTTTGGGTGCAGTAGTCAAATACTGAAGAGCACGTGCAGTATTCGGGCTGAAAGAAAATTCAGCTACAGCAAAATGCCCCCCTCCTTCATGCGTTATGAAAGCATTTATTCCAAGGTTCTCTCAAAAGGCAATATAAGAAAAGAAACATGTCCTCCCGCGGGCTGAGTCCTGGCCTCTCAGAGCCAACACAAGCCGGTTTCTGTTAAGAAATCTGGGCAGTGCCAACCATTCAGGTGCCGGTTTGTGGTGGTGTGAAAACACGAGGCCAGATGTGACCCAGGCACCTGCTACAGGAGCAGGCGGCTCTACGCAAAACTGTACATCGCAGACTTGAGAAGTACCTCAGATGAACTTCTCTTTAAAGATTCTTTGTGTATGTGTGCGCTTTCTGGTAATTAAGTTAAAGAGAACTTAACAAAATAATGGCAGCTTTAGTGAAAGAAATATAAGTCTCAGCCTTCTAATGACCTGTGCTGTGACCATTTCTCTCGTCGAAAAGCTGGCAGCAGGCAGTTAAGTGAGAAAACAAACAAGGTTGCGGTATTTTCCCGTGAAAAAGTCGATATTGGATCCAGTCCAGTTTTTCTTTTTTTGACAGAGAGAGAAAAGTGTGGCTTTGATGTTTAGGAGTTTTAGCTTTTTTTTCAGTGTCAGGCACCACAACTGAAAGCGAGACCAGGTCTTTGCCATTTGCCCCCTGTGGTGCTCTCCACTTTTGACCCCGGTAAGCACTTCAGATCTCCCTTTTGGCCTCAGTGGGTGAAGTGCGAGTGTGAAGTAGTATCTTGTTAAGCACTTAATAAGGAAGAATTTTTCAACAGCTGTTCATGTTCTTTTCGTTTTTTTCTCTTTTTTTTTTAATGATAAATGACTTGATTCAAACACATTCTGTGAAAATGAAGATTCCATCAGGTGGCAGCTCTTTGCTCCTGCTCCCGTCTCCCAAAATTTGGCTACCCCTAAGAAAATAAATAATGAAACTCTGTGAGGCGAACAGAAAATGTCAAAGCTTTTAGTAACTGGCTGATTTATGCGAGTCCTCACAATTGGCAGTCTTTTCCTGGATCTAACATTCAGTGTGTTTTCTTAACGTCCAAAACCAGTGAAAAGAAACCAGTATGTTTCTTTTCACTGTTCCTTTAAACTTTCATTCTTTTTCATTTAAGATAAAACATACTGTATGTTTTTTTTTTTTTTTAAAGTTCCTTAGCAGAATAATTGTATATAAAACATGATTAAGTTACACAATACAGTGGAACCCCGACTTACGAATACCCCATTGAACGAAATAATTCAAGTTACGAAGGCACTGAATGGCAATATTTCTGCCCGTGTTACAGCAAAATGTCCGTGTTACGAAATCCGCTGGCTCTGATTGGCCGAGCCCAGAATGCCCAGAATGCCTTCCGAATGATGTGACAACCCCTTGGCTTTCGTAATTGCGCTTCGCTGTTCCACTTGAACGACATATTGTTATTCTAGTTAGCAATTAGCCTATAGCCTATCGTTCAGCATCACCTCACTCAAAAGGCGCAATGGGTGCTTCGACTTACGAAACTTTTTGACTTACGGAAGACCCTCGGGAACGAATTCATTTCGTAAGTCGGGGTTCCACTGTATAGAATTTAATATTAAAACCTATATTTGTATAGAATATTAAGATGACCCCTCCTGCGACCTGCTCTGACACTAAAACAAAGTCACAATTATCCATGAGGAAACAAAACTCCTGTTTTGTTATAATCTGAATATGTGACTTTTGTACTTTATCTTCGTATAACCAGCATTTCTTAAACTGTGCGGTGTATGGGGCACAGTGCGTCATTTATATTAAAGTCATCGTCATCATTATCTGATCAATATTTCATATCCAACTGAAGTTGCATAGAGTGTGTTTAACTTGATAGGAGAACTTTTATTTTACACCTTTGACCTTGAGTAATGGTCACAAAAAAAAACCAAGTTAGCATATCTTGACCATCTTAAGTTGAGGCTAATAAATGTTTTTGAGAGAGAGTAAGTTTGTATAATTTAAAGTAAAGCCAAGTAATCAAATTTTACAATGATGGAATTTGCCCTACCTTCAGCTACTATTCACTAACACTAATTCCACAATTTACTGTAATTGCTAAACATTTAAAAAGCGTGAAAGTAAGCTAATTTTTTCAAGTAAAAATCTGAGCTTTTAATACAGCATTGATGGCAATTTCTTATATTTTTATTTCAGAGTTCCACGTTTAGCAGTTCATTGTGATCCATCCAGCTTTTTCTACTTAAAAAAATAATTTATTTTCCCAGCTTTGTGAGCCAGTGATAGGAAGTAACAAAACCTTAAGTTTACGGTCTGTTTTCGCGTGACACGTCAGCAAAAGATGATTATCTTCCATCTGGAGCTCCAAAAATATGTTTCTGGCAAGTACGAAAAAGTCACGTCCAAGTTTTTTTGTTTTTCAGATGTGTGAGCTAGAAGTGGAGATGAGTTTAGTCAAGGTGATGACACATGGGGAGGGGAGCGTGTGCACGGGTTAGGGCGGGAGAGATGGAGCAGAAGCTACATGGGGTGCAAATATGCCAAATATGCCCGATGACTTTGCTGATCCCTGTGATGTCCTCGGTCGCCTCCTGCACTGGGAAAACCCACAGCCAAGTCCCACCCAGCGGTGTAAGAGTGTGTATTTGTGTGTGGAGGTGCGTGTGTGAGTGAATTACTAGACTACCCACACGGTGAGCTACAGGTGTGAAAATTAGGTGTGAGGTTTATGTGTGATAAATTACCAACATGTGGCCTAATCACAGCCACTCCACCTTTCCCTCCACCCAGCTTTTTCCCCTCAGCCATTTCTTCCTTCTGTTCTGAGAACACATTTTTCCCACAGCTTGAGTGAATTTGAGGGAGTGTAAATACTGAACTATACAAATTCCAAATGGGTTTCTTTCTTTTGGGAATTACTTCTTATTTTGCATGTCTTATACTTCATAAGTAGTTTATGCTCTTTCAGTCAGTGTCAAAAACTGTTAATGTACTGACATTCCTGATATCAGACTGCCTAGATATACACTAGGTTATCAGTTATCAGCTTCTCCTCATTTCTTTATATTTTGTTAGGAAAATGGGGAATGGGTGCCGTGATTCACTGAAATGTAAAACAAAAACAAAGTTTGTACAGTTCTAACAAGCCTGAAAGTCAATGGTATGACCATCTTTATTCTTCAGCACAGCCTGAACTCTCTTAGGCAAGCTTTCTTAGAACTTCTTTAAGCAGTCTTCAGGAATAACTCCCCAGGGATCTTGAAAGACATTCAAAGCTCTTCTTTGGATCTCTCACTGCTTCACTAACGTTTAGGTCTGGGCTCTGGGGAGGCCAGTCAATGACTGATAGTGTACCATTGTATGTTTTACCATCCATGTATGCTTGTGTTGCATTGGCAGTGTGTTTGGGATTTGCTGCCAATCAGACACTTGTCAGATGATTTTTGCATAGTGGCTCAAAGTTCGACTGTACTTTTCTGCATGTATAATTCCAACAATTTTGATAAACATCACTGGCTTAACTGCAGCCCAAAACCATGACAGATGGCTGTAGACACTCACTGTTGTACCTCTCTCCCGATGTCCTCCATAGATGTGATTTGATACAATGATTTGATCAAAACACTACATCATCACTACAAAAAACCTGTTTCCACTGATTATCAGTCCAGTTCTTTTCTAATTTGGCAAAAAAAAAAAAAATCAGATTTTTCCTCTCTGTTTGCCTTCTTTAATAATGGCTTCTTGACAGCCACACTTCCACTGACACCATTTCTGATGAGGCTTCAGTGGACAGTACATGGATCAACTCAAGGGCCCAGTGCATCTCTGCACACCATGCTGAGATATGCCAGATTTTCAGCTATAATCTCTTTGGGAATCAAAAATACTGTTTTATTTCTGGATTTTACTTTAGAAGTGGGACAAAAATTATATGTTTTTGTGACAAGCTGCTAGTAACAAAGTCCTTAAGGACACTATTAAAACTGTCGCCTGGCTAAGTTGTCTGTTACAGTGGGGCAAAAAAGTATTTAGTCAGCCACCGATTGTGCAAGTTCCCCCACTTAAAATGATGACAGAGGTCAGTAATTTGCACCAGAGGTACACTTCAACTGTGAGAGACAGAATGTGAAAAAATAATCCATGAATCCACATGGTAGGATTTGTAAAGAATTTATTCGTAAATCAGGGTGGAAAATAAGTATTTGGTCACCTCAAACATGGAAAATCTCTGGCTCTCGCAGACCTGTAACGTCTTCTGTAAGAAGCTTTTCTGTCCCCCACTCGTTACCTGTATGAATGGCACCTGTTTGAACTCATCATCTGTATAAAAGACACCTGTCCACAGCCTCAAACAGTCAGGCTCCAAACTCCGCCATGGCCAAGACCAAAGAGCTTTCGAAGGACACCAGGAAAAGTATTGTAGACCTGCACCAGACTGGGAAGAGTGAATCTACAATAGGCAAGCAGCTTGGTGTGAAAAAATCAACTGTGGGAGCAATCATCAGAAAATGGAAGACATACAAGACCACTGATAATCTCCCTCGATCTGGGGCTCCACGCAAGATCTCATCCCGTGGGGTCAAAATGATCATGAGAACGGTGAGCAAAGATCCCAGAACCACACGGGGGGACCTGGTGAATGACCTGCAGAGAGCTGGGACCAAAGTAACAAAGGTCACCATCAGTAACACACTACAACGGCAGGGAATCAAATCCCGCAGTGCCAGACGTGTTCCGCTGCTGAAGCCAGTGCATGTCCAGGCCCGTCTGAAGTTTGCCAGAGAGCACATGGATGATACAGCAGAGGATTGGGAGAATGTCATGTGGTCAGATGAAACCAAAGTAGAACTTTTTGGTATAAACTCAACTCGTCGTGTTTGGAGGAAGAAGAATACTGAGTTGCATCCCAAGAACACCATACCTACTGTGAAGCATGGGGGTGGAAACATCATGCTATGGGGCTGTTTTTCTGCCAAGGGGACAGGACGACTGATCCGTGTTAAGGACAGAATGAATGGGGCCATGTATCGTGAGATTTTGAGCCAAAACCTCCTTCCATCAGTGAGAACTTTGAAGATGAAACGAGGCTGGGTCTTCCAACATGACAATGATCCAAAACACACCGCCCGGGCAACAAAGGAGTGGCTCCGTAAGAAGCATTTGAAAGTCCTGGAGTGGCCTAGCCAGTCTCCAGACCTCAACCCCATAGAAAATCTGTGGCGGGAGTTGAAAGGCCGTGTTGCTCGGCGACTCGGCGCCCCAAAACATCACTGCTCTCGAGAAGATCTGCATGGAGGAATGGGCCAAAATACCAGCTACTGTGTGTGCAAACCTGGTAAAGACCTATAGTAAACGTTTGACCTCTGTTATTGCCAACAAAGGTTATGTTACAAAGTATTGAGTTGTATTTTTGTTATTGACCAAATACTTATTTTCCACCCTGATTTACGAATAAATTCTTTACAAATCCTACCATGTGAATTCATGGATTTTTTTTTTCACATTCTGTCTCTCACAGTTGAAGTGTACCTCTGGTGCAAATTACTGACCTCTGTCATCATTTTAAGTGGGGGAACTTGCACAATCGGTGGCTGACTAAATACTTTTTTGCCCCACTGTATGTATCGACACACTCGCTTGATTTAGGTGCGTTTTTTTTATGCTCGAATAATTTGTCATTGTTAAGTAGCTTCGCAAAAAGCAAAAACCAGATCTGAGAATTATCTGGTACAAGGGCTGAAAATGGACCATCATCTGCAATTAGCTTACTACATACCTTGCCGTGTTTGAATGATGCAGATTTTTTTTTTTAAACTGTATTTTGCAACCACATCCTGGACAATTGATCTAATCCTTTCCAAATGTGCTATGCATCACCTCTGGAGTCTCACGAATAAAAAACCATAAAACAATTTATTATACTCCATGTAGTTTTGCAACTAAAGGTCAATGTGTTGGCACAAATTTACGTAGAGGTCCATAATTCATCCAGGCCAGTCCTTTTAAAAAAAAAAGCATAAAAATGTCCACATTCCATCACCTCACTGGTTTAAACAACATGTTTGCTATTGATAAAATCTCCAATATCCAACTGCTTGTTTGTTAATGTGCTCTGAACCTGTCGATTTCACTTGGCACCATCGTTAGTCTGGTGTGAGTTACTGAAAATGGGTTGAAATAACTCTGGTGTTTCACAAGAACATCATCACCTTTTGTTGAAATTTTGAAAAAAGATAGACAAGAAGAAGCAATGGAGCCAGCAAGAAATGCAAACCACATGTTCATCTTATGGTGCCTGTTTAGGGGGTGATAAAGTCCATCTTCGTGACTCATCAATTAACTCCTGCAGTGCCCCAGTGATTAAATATGACAAGATCCTTTTGCACCTGCACTGGCCAGTCCTAAATGTATAAAACAAGTATTAACCACCAAGAGAATGAAAAACAGATGATGACCCATCACAGGCAGCAGACAGGCTGATTTTTTTTTTTTTTTTGTCCATTTTTACTGAAACAATGGCAAGAAAGAGAACAGATTTCATGTGCATTAAATAGGGAATATTTTGTGCATTTAATAGTGTCAAAGTGCTACAATTAACACTGTTGTTTTTGGTTCATTTTTTTCTAAACCACTTTAAAGCTGTGCTGTAAATCTATAAAATATACCAAAAATAAAATAGGCCCATAAATGCAGCGTTCCTAACAAATGCTTTTTAAAGTGTCACAACTCTTTTAGAATTGACTTTTTTTGTTTTCTTACTCCACTGGAACAAAAGTTTAACATGATTAGAGGTTTGCATTGTTTCACTGCATTGTTTAAATAATGCTGACACGGACTGCAAACAGATATTCTGCTGTTTTCATGGCAAGGCAAAATTGTAAAACATTTATGGGACCGCAACCCACAATGAAGAGGCGATGCCGTTAGTTGACCACCACATCAAGGTCATTCTGTTTTTTCCCCCTCTCATATATGACCAGCTTTTGAGCAGCTTTCCACTGGCTGAAGGGTGTAAGTGTCCATCACTGTGGTTGAAAGTGTGAAAACACTGCGAGAGGCAGGTTAGTGATTCATCTTTTATTACGAATTTCCAAACAGGAATTACAAGGTCTCTTTCACATCAAGGAATCCAGATGTTGTGTCTGACCCGAATAAGGGACTTAAGTCTTAAAGATATTAGGAAGTGAACTAACTTGGGGTCTTCATACAGACTTGAAAGGAGTGCAAGGTTGAGAGTTCGACTGGACAGATGGGCTAAAGGTGCAGAGTGTTTCCAGATAATCTTGGAAGCACTCTCAATGTATCTCTATTTGACCAGCTGCAAAATCAGGAAGGACATTCAAATCACACTTTGAATGAACTTGCAACCTTGTTGCATTAAAAATGTTGCTTTGAAGACTGTGTTCCCAGTGACTTTGGTGCATAATAATGGTGATAAAACAGTAGTAGATGGAGTCATAGATTCTTGGCAGCCTTGCTTTTATATACCGGTAGGAATATAACCAGAACAACAGCAGGTGTTGAGCTTCCTTTTGCAAAGGGTTGTGTTGCAGGGGAGTTAAACTCATTGACGCAGACTCACTCAGACTGATTACAGCATGTTTCTGTCTATCTGCATTTATAAATTAGATGTTAGTTATTTGCAACCCTTCACCAAAACCTTCACTTAGAGTCTAAGAGTGGTTGCAATTAGTCTGTGTTGAGCCGCAATGGTTTGTAGACAGGTTGCCTCCCATCAGGCAACTTGTCGTTAAATGATGTTTGAGGATGTTGACTGCTCAATCTCTGGGTGACCTGTTGTTCATACTCTCATTTGGTTGCAAACAGCAGAAAAAAATCAACCACCAAGTTTTCCTAGTCACAAAGAGGTTGTTGTCCTGTTTTTACTCTGACGTGACAGAGACATAGAGACATAGAGCTAGGCCACATTGAATTTTAAAGCTGCAAAACAACCAACATTCCCTTGAAAGCTCACTAGGCTATTTAATGTGTTTTATCTTGTGTAATCATGTTGAATCTATGCGTGTACAGCAAATAAATTGTCTTTTTATGGGAAGTTTGAAACTTATGTATGTCTTGGCTGAGCGCAGTAAATAGGGAAACCACCAGAGACTCTAACATGTTAGTTCTCATGTACACATTAACCCTACCAGTATCAATCTTGTTATTTAACTCTCAGAAAAAACACAAACAGAAAAAAAAAACTCCAAAAAATTGTTAAAATGTCAAACTATTCCTTCCATTCATTTGCATCCGTGGTTATCCAGTGAGTCAAATCTATTTTTCTCACCTGCATGGCACTGTGGCCCGACCTGTTGAGTCACACCAAATTAAATTAGTTTGACTTTTTGTTTTATTACGCACTAAAAAGTGTTGCCTTCATGTTGCCATTTTTCCACTTGCCTGTTTGAACCATAGCTGCCTGTTTTACCCATTCGCCATTACATTAACAACCACGCTTTTAAGTGAGGGTTCAAATCCCCGAGCTGCCTGCGTCGCACGGTGGATCTGTGTCACAAGAACACTTTGGCTGGGGCTAATATGTCTGACAGCAAAATGTGTTTGCTCAGTCTCATGCTGCAAAATCATTATAAGCAGCAGGACTGTCCCAAATTATAAACATGTGCTTACAGTATGATCTGTTAAAGTAAACCGGGGGGAAAAAGGCATAGATCCTAAAACCTGACTGTTTCCAGCTGGAACAGAGTCAGAGGCAAGTCCAATATATTTTCTGCTAAATTGGAACAGAAATGCGCCTTCAGCACACAGGCCCAAAGTACCCCCCTCTTTTACCCCTTCTGCTTTTACTCCGCAATTTTTTAGCTAAGTGCGACTTCCAAATTCATGACAAAGTCACGGGCCCGAAAAGCAGGTCGTTTGATGTCATTTTCCATGCTCGAACAATGTTGAGATGTTACAACCGCTTGTGAACTGCGGGTGTGAGGGCTGACACTGCTACAGCTATGGAGCGTAATCCTCGATAGTTTGGTGGTTTGAAGAGATCCAGAAAGTGGCTGCTTTGCTCCTTCTGGTACGATTCGCCGCCAGTCAGCTGGAGGCTGCTGCGCTGTCCTGTATATGCCCTTTCCTTGTCCCATGCTTTCTCTTTTTTCCCCTTAAGTGGAACAGCAGTAAGCTTATACCAGCATTTAAGGGGAACAAGTGAGGTAGACAATAAACAATAATAGTCCCAGTGCCACGAGGAAAGCGTATAATTCTGTTGGTGAATGTGGCGCTTTCCACATGAGAGTGCAAGTCTTTGTGACCTGCTGCTACTCCAAAAGCTGAGGTTTTCCATCACTGCCTCTTGACCATGTGACATTTATGGATAATATAGATGAAGCGGCTGATATATTTTTGCCGTGTTACTGGATGATGTCAAGATTCCCCGTATGTATATATGTGTCCTGCACTGTAAAGTGCCTTTTCCAAATAATGGACAGTGTGCTGGATAGCTGCATTCACAGTCTGCATTATTAGATTTACATACCAGGGGCCCTTGGAGAAATGAAGCAGAACTATGAGAATAGAAAGAGTTGTGTTTTAATATAAGCACCAGTCTTCAGTTTTGCTGAGTTCGGAATTCACCACCGTGTTATGATACCGATACAAGTCTGCAGCATTTCTGCATCACCTCAGCAGTTAACCGGGACACGCTTTTTGCTAGCCCACTCTGGTTTTTTATTTAGTGCTTGGTTAAAATGACAGGTGTCAAGGTAAACTATGGTCTGTTACTTTTTGCTGAGTGAATGACACTGTGACTTGAACTGAGGAGCCGAGGCATGAAACAGAATCATGTTACTGCTTTGTTCTAAATGTTGTTGGCCACAGACAACAAAAAAAATCCTTGCATCTGAAAATGACATCCCAAAAAACATAAATACAAGGATCCTATGAAAATTAAAGGAAATGAAAATAAAATGTATATCTTTAAGGGCCTGAAAATGGTTACAGAGAATCAGTCTTCATCAGTAATGACCTAAGATTTGTTAACAAAGTCAATCTAAAAAAAAGACCTACATCACTGAAGCCTACTAAAACATGTCTTTTGTTCTTTTTGTGAAGTTCACCGCTCTTGAAGAAACACAAAAATTATATGCAGTTTGCCTTGTTAGGGGTTTGGAGTGCAGAAAGTTGGAATCTTTCAATATGAATGTATTCATGGGTAACAGTAGGTAGGTGAGTGCAAGGCAGGAAGTTAGCTGACCGTGGGTGGAACCTCATGGCGTATGCTGATGGTTTTGGCAGCCATGAGCATAATCTGTCACGCTGGCTTTGGACTCATAAAAATCTACCTGCAATGGAGTTTGTGTTTTTTTTTTTTTTTTTCAACTTGATCTTAAAGCAGCCCTAATTACTCTTGAGCTGCATGCAGTTAAATTTCCCAGGCTGCAAAACGAAAGCTGCCACGCTCCAAACACGCTGTCATTCTTATGCTGTGACTCTAACTGTTGTTCGACAAACTTAAGATGAACAGCATACATACTTAATAGCAGGTTTATAAAACATGTTCTCTTGCAGCCTTGACCACTTGATTAGCATAGCTATGACTCTTGACTGGGTACTTTCCCAGTCGAATATGTGAGTGGCATCCTATAGTAGATGCATAACTGATGGATGAAGTCAAGAGTCAGTTGCGCTAGTTAGCTGTTACTGCTTCTACTCCTATGTATTTACTTTTATGGCCAAACTTCCTGTATGGGATCTTAATGAAGGGTAATCTTGATCTTGTGGATTCTTCTACTTTGACATGAGATTTAAAAGATAGATTTGGCAGATTTTAGAGCATATTGACAGCGCTAATGCTAGCCAAACATGTAAACTTGCGTTACAAGATCTGTCATCTCCACTGTAATTGTAACCAACCATTCAATACATTTTCACAGCACTGTATTTTTGTGTTGGGGCATCAAGTTGGTCATTCCTCATTTGGAGAAGGTTGATGTCTAAGTAATGCAATTCAAGGGGATTCCAGAATAACACCCTGCCTTTGTCACTCTCAGAAACCTTTAAGCTAACTGCTATTGATCTAAAATAAAACAGGTGTTGGAACTGCATGGCATATTTCACTGTAACATGATCAATTTTAATTTTGGTGATTATTATATTTTTATAACATGAGAGTATTTCCAAACTGGCTGCCATCTCACTCTAGAGAAGACAGCCCACAAGATGCCAGGTGCAGTTGGGTTTTTGGATAGTTAGTTGGATAGAAGCATGAAGCATGAAGAAAAAGAAAATCCTCTGTAAATTAGCTGAAAGGACACTGCTTAGTGGCGCACTGGAAAGTACACTTTCTGACAAAGGTTAAATAAGGTTTGGGCCAGTCTTGCGCTCATATTGTAAGCTACATATGTAGCTATAATTAGCAGGTCTTTAACTTAATTTAGTATAAATATTGGGGCATAGGGAAACAGCATAATCATAATCTAGCCATATCAATAATCTGTCCAGAAATTTATAAATTATTTATAAATTAACTTGCCATGTACTGTGTTTAAACTTTGGACAGTTTTTGTAATGAGGAAAGTTAGATCTTGCTAAGCTAACTGGCTTCTGCTTTAAACTTGCACACAGACGTAATCTTCTCCAAACTGCCAGCATTTTCTTTTAAAAATGTACCCATTATGTAAATTCTCTTTATAAATGCAAATGATTTCAAGGTATTTTCCTCCCTCGGGACTTACCAGGGTTTAGCTGTCACAGTACATTTGTGAAGGCTGAGGTAGACGATATGTGAGGGGTCCTTCATGTGGTTCCTGTATGAGAACAGCAACTTTGCACAGCGCTCTGCCTTGTAGACATGACACATTGAGGCACTTATTAAGTTTTTGTATTAAAATGTCCTTGTGGAGGCTTTTTCAGCGATGTTCGTATGGATTTGGGCTTTTGTAAATAGAGTACTTGAAGCCCAGGGGGATCTTTACTCAGCTGTCAGAAGTGGGAACTGCGGATTTGTTTTGTTTCACGTAATAAGCACTTTGTGGTTGAAATCGTAAACGACATCACTTTATCATGTGAAAGGAGTGGTGCTTTTAATGATGTGCAGTCCTCTCCCGAAGTCTCAAAATACATACCGTATACGTTAAACCTGGTATCCATAATGAGATGTTGACCACTCGGTCCATTTGTTCTACATCTGTGGGTCAGTTTAATTTCAAAGTGACTGACAGAAGAAGAGCATGGGCGTGAAGAACAGAAGAAGAACATGGAACATGTGTCTGAACACACTTAGCATTAAGATAGACTGGGTTTAAGTAGACCTGGTGTCTGAAAATAGGAAAGACATAATATGCCAAAAGAAAAAGGGACCACATTTACAATTTGGAACATATTCTCTAGCAAACTAACTATACGGTCCTCCCAAATTAAATTAAACTGCTGTAATATATGGAGATGTCTGTTAATTTACTTTTCAGTATCTTTTCTTCTGCTCTAAGTACATTTGGATGTTTTTCTTAAGAATGGCTGAAACCTGCTGGCAGTCGGCAGATTGATGTAAAGTGCACTAGACATTATGCCGGTAGTGTGGGACGTGAGTTGGACAGCGTAGCTCCAGACACTGTGAATTGTGGCCTCTTTCCTGACATACCTGTGGCCTAAACCTCCAAACCTTTCCACAGACGCACACACACAAGCTAATCTCCCCAAGATCTGGACCAAAAGAGTTTCTCTCCACTGCCTTCAGCCTTTCCTTCCCTACTTTCCCCATAGTCATATGGTAATTCCAGGACACGGGAAATGCTTCATTCAAACAACGTATACTGCGCTGTCCTCACTTGCCGACACCGTGAGATTAGCAACAAGCAGAAACAACGGAGAGCAAAGAATGAGCGGGAACTTTGAGCCAGGCTCATCAAAAGGCCTTTCAATAACTATAATTTCTCTGTTGATTGACCTGCCAATGGTCTGGGATGACCACAGGCCCGGATAGTGTTTTTCTTTCATTCTTGTTAGGATAGTTTTGTTAGCATAGTGTTAAGAGGTTTGAGCCCGCTTGAAACGCGCTGCAGAAATAAACTTTTTCCAGCCTGACAGGTTTACCTTTGCCAAGTTGGCTTTCCTTTTCTGTCAGTGCTATGCTCAGATTTAGCAAGGGCAGACGGGAGTACATGTGACTGGTTTAATGCGAATGTCAGTTTGCTGTAAATGCACCCAGATTGTGTATTCTACAGGAATATATGGTTGAGTATTGAGGTTGGGTCTAATGATGCAGTTTAGTCTTACAGAATGGAAGGATTGACAGAATGAAATATGAGATATATTCGGGGGAGTGATTCTCGTGATAGCGATAGCGTTACGTTACCTGACGGGAAATAGAAGTCGGCTTTAAGTTCCTGCACGTTATTATAGCACTTTCTGTAAGGTAAGGAAAGCACTTGACATTTGTCCAGTTGTACTAGATGCTAGGTAAGGCGCACCTGTATCCGCCAGATGACTTTGAGGATGCCATCTTGGAGCTGCATTGGCACAACTAAAACGTTGGATTGACAGTTGAATATAAGACACGATTTTCCATCTGAGAATTGGAAGAGCCAACGCTAGTATTAATTTGGGGTTTTCATTCATGTCTTACTGAGCAAGTGCTGACTGGAGATGAACCATCCCCAGTCTGTGTGATGAATGGAGTTGGAGCGCACATCACGGCGCTGCTGTGATCGATGGAGTGTCGCTGTAAACCTCATCCCTAAAGACCATCAGAGACACATTCTGATTAGCACTTAATCTTACTTCCATCCACTCTGGCTTCAGGAATACGAGCACAGTTTGGCAGAGCCAGCATACCTCTCTAAAGACTGTCTCCCAGCGCTCCAACAAAACAAATGAAAAAAAGATGAGACCAAGGCAGCCTCCGACATGCGCTGACTTATTTTTTACATGATTACAAACTGATGCTTGCAATGGGCCCACTTAGCTCTCACTTTTTCTGGTTGAATCCCTTCAGAGAAATCTAATATGTGGATCTATGGCCAGTAATGCAGGCATGCTCTGCTCTGTCTCTCAGGCTGTCCAGCTTGCTACACAGTGTTTTATTAAGCGTTGTGGTAGGTCGCACAGTATAAGCACCGCTGTTACCCAGTCCCTGCCTGTGATATTCAAGACTTGGCTTGAAGAACATCTGAAGTGTCTCTCGTTTGGAATGGCCCGAGGATATTTTCCTGTAAACGGGATGCTAAGGAGTTTAGATTGAAAGTCACTTATTGTAGAAAGGACTGTCTTTTTACTGGCTCCTTTGTCTTCCACAGGCAACTCGAGCTGAGGCTAGAGCTGCTGCGGTTCTGGGGGCTTTCATCGGCTGTCTCAACACAATCGTTTAGGAGGCCAGCTCTGACCAGAATTAATGCAATATTCACATTCATAACCAATCAGCATTCGAACGCTGAGAGGCGAACTAGAGTTTGCATGAATGACAAATTGTTGAATTGGACATATTTACTATGAATTGAAGGATATCCTGCTGATATATCTATTATGGTTGTTTGGGTTTTTACTCTTGTACTTAGGTATTATTCTAACGGTCAGCCCTCCCACAGTTGAGTGTGTTGCCTCTTGTTCACCTCGTCCCTGTCACAGGGTGAACTTACGGTCATCCGCAGATGAGTAATGATACAAGGATCTGAAGGAATCCTGCTTCTTTGTTGCTGGTTCAGAATAAACAGCCATCTGAACCACCGTGGAAGTTACATCTTCCAGCGGTAGTCGAGCTAACAGAAGCACTGACCTCACACACACACACGCACTGAAAATAAAAATTATTTTTTGTGTCTGATGATCATTGATTGATGATGGTAAATTCACTGTTCAATAAAGGATCGATCACAAATGCTGATTTCAGAAAGTTTTTAGGAAATATAAATCTGTGTGTTTTGTGTGAACAAAATCTTTGATCGAAAAAAAGTGACAGATTCTTCCGGATTCTAATCAACTCTTGCTCCTATGTCACCCTCTTTCTTCCCCCCACCCCCCTGTTTGTCCTTCCTGCAGCTAGCTATGGTGCGTACCCCATCTGTAAAGGCTGCTCGGTGTGCTCCAGGGATAACGGCTGTGTGAACTGCCAGCCCAAACTGTTCCTGTTTCTGCGGAGGGAGAGGATGAGGCAGTATGGGGAGTGTCTTCACGACTGTCCGGCCGGATACTACGGCATGCGCAGCCCCGAACTCAACATGTGCTCCAGTAAGATCCTATCGAGTTTAACCTACCCAGCATCCCTCATACACTCCACCTTCACTCCCCAAAATCTCCTTCCACCCTTGGCTCCCTAGCCAGACATACAATACCACCTCCCATTTTCCCACAGCGAATGATTTATTGCGACTTACTCAGAGGAGACGCACATGCCTGACAATTTGAATGGCTCATCCGTTCACACAGGTGGATGTAACTGGTGAAGCCTTGTCTTAGCAGCCTCTGTAACGCGAGGTTGTCTGAAGGCATGAAATCGAACCACAAATGCAACCAAAATGCAAATGCAATTAGGCCAAAACTAGCTTTAGGGCCACATTAAACAGCAGTACGGTAAAGCAGTCCTTTTCGAGATACTATGCAATATGGAGAAAGATGTTTATATGTTAGAATAAGGGAAGGAAACTTACTTGTTTTAACGACTGATTGCCGGAGCTTGTGGATTGAGGTTTTCATTAGACAGTGTAATTTCTTGGGAGTCAAAGAAATTTTTTTTGCCTGTGAACAGAAAGCAGGCCACCCACCAATATATTGTGCATTGACTGGAGAGTTTGATTAAGAAAAGTAAAGCAATAAAAGTGGCACTACACCTTAGACTAATATTGTATTTAGTATTTAGAGAAAGGCAATATAATTCAGAACTTGACTTACTTTTATTTACTGTTTGAGTAATGAAACCATATTAAATATCCCCTCATCATTAGGCATATTAGTGTTTTGGACCACACCTTTGGTCTTACATACTCTAGATTATACTATTAACAATAGCTCGTCAATCAAATATGTCCTTCTCCTCTTCATGTTTCACTTTCGTAACTTAACCTTTACGAACGTGAAATATGGCCGGAGAGAAATAGAGAGGACCTTTATAGGTGTTGGCTGAGTGTTTCATATAAAAACAGTGGAACTTAAATCCTAGGCCAAACTTCTGACAGGCGTACTGAAATTAAGTCCCAGATGAGGATGTCCGTACCTTTGCCTCTGACATGCAGCAACCGTAGCCCATCTAGATGCAAATATATAGATTGGCTCATTTTGATATTAAAATAAAAGCATATTACAGCCAAACTACCAATTTCTTTTTTCTTCAAGCCATAAATGGCCTCTATTGAAAGTGAAACTTCAGTGTCCAGAAATCTGGCAGTGGAACATCAGCGCATGTTCATTTTTACCTGGTCAGGTTGTGATTCTCCATCAGTCTTTGAGGCTCTGTTCAGAAATTAGTACTATAAAAGGTTCAAAATATAAATTCATGAATGAATTTAAAATAACGTTTTTCTTAATTACTAACAGTGTTTTGTGGGTCAGCCTGTTCCCATTCTTACCAAACATAAAGCTAAACCTTTACTAACTAAATAAAATTAAAAATATTGAGGAAATACATTGAGATTGAGATTATTCGAAATGGGCGGTTTTTCCTTTTTGTAGGATGTTTTTTTGGATTTAGGATAACAAGATCACAAAAGGTTTGCAGAAATATCCTGTAGTGCAGTTTGAAACTTTGAACGTCTCTTTTAGCAGACTGCTGGTATCAATTGGATACCCACAAACAAAACCCTTGCTCTTTGCATGCTCATAGTTCATCAGTTTTCCCACATTAGAGGCAAAATCCTAAAGGCTCCAAAGTCACTTTATCCCATTTTCATTACTCAGAGAAAGCTAGAAGTGAAAGACATCTTGTTTTTTGGTCGAAGAGAAAAAAAAAGTCTTTTAAAACGTTACTTTTTAACCCTGCTTTCCTGACTGCACCGCCCCACACAGGCTGAATTTTGACTTTAAGGGATCCTGATGTGTGGGAAGTTAATCTGGATCACTGGCCATGCAAACTGCTCATAGAACAACATCTTGTATTGTCATGTAGCATCAGACTTTAATGCGAGAACTACTTTGATGTGATCGCTGCTTCAGCTGTGGCTCTCTAATCCGGTTTCCTATTCGAGTCTCACTCTCAACTGCGCTCTGTGTGTCATTTCCACTAAACAGCTGGCATCCGATCATTTTATTGCGGACATTTTATCGACTTGGAAGGTAATATTTGTGAGCTAATGCAGGCAACTGGAACTCAGACACAGTGGACATGAAGGGCGATGATGAGGGGTTCTCTGTGCCCTATTTCTTTGGTGTTTTTTAAGCACTGCCTCTGAAATCACTTAGAGGACAGCTGTTTATTATTAAATCCGAGTTTGTCTGTGTGATCTTATCACATTCAAGAATTTTTTTGAGGGCTGTTCTGAAATTCTTCTACTAAGCAAGAGGTCGATAGGATTGGGGACTCTCTCTGAAATCTAATGTTCACTTTTTCTAAAGGAAAACCGTAAACTGACATTGTTATGCAATATAAAGCAAGGATAGCTAGACAGAGGGCTGTAGTTTCACTGGTATGGAATCTAAGACAAATACAAAAATCGTATGTATACTGTTATGTTGAACAAGTCATGGTTCAGACTGTAAATTTAGATGTCAGATGTACTTTCTCTGCTGTTCAGGGTCAAGCTCCTGGTCATAAATATAGAGATCCTTGACTACAACTGTTAGTTAAAGATCCTCCAAATGCACTATTATGGTTGATCTCTATTAGGGTCAGCTGGCTCATCTGGAAAGCAGGTTTCTTGTGGCTTTCTGGTCTTCTAACAGGTCGTCATTCACGCGTTTCATTCTTTAGAGGATCACATTCTCACCCAGCTTCTGTGCACTGCAGACAGTCTGGTCCACCTGACTAGCATGTCTTGGGAAAGTGCTCGCCAAAAACTGTGATAATGCGGTTCTACTAAAATTGAAGCCAACAGCAATACTTTAATGTATGATCATTTAAATCTTTGCTCTTTGCAAATCCGCAAAGAACTCAACGTTGACTGCTGCTCCTTGTTACTAAAATGTTTCCTTGAATTTCCTCTGAATACCTTGAGAAACTGTGCCGTATGATGAATTTTAAATTTAATGCACACTTTTCTGGGGGGTTTCCCATTCACTGCAGGGAAGATAACACCATAATTAGAGACTGAAACAATGGGAGCTCTGCTTTCTGTGGCGTAACGTAACTGGAAGCCCATTTGCAGCTACACTTCAGCTAGGTTCCAAAGAGGCTTGAGACATGGGAGCCACAGTGTTTACTGCCATCACGGAGATGGAGCTGGTTCGTCAGTAATGTCTTTTTGTTGCATAATATCTTTCTGTGTGACCATATTTTATGTTCTTGGACCTCTGCTCCCCTGAAACTCCTTTCAGCAGCTAATGAATGGGTTGATATGAGCCATAAACCATATGCTATAACTCCAGTGTTATCCACGGGAGTTCTTATCAGTTGCCCAGAACAGGCCCCACACCGGTGTCTGTGAGTGTCAGCCCACCGCTCTGCAGGGAAGATTTGTAGCAACGGACACACAGTGCGCTGCTTTGTGTACAGCCAAATCTGCATGAATGTAGAGAAGTCACGCTCTCTGCAAAGTCACATTTCATATCACTTTGCTTTTAATATACAATCCTCATCCAAAGCATATTCTGTCATTTGCTATCACAAGCGAGCTCACTGGCTGAAAGAATTATGAGCTGAAAGGCGACTATCAGAGCTGTCTTCTGTATGAGACAAAGTGTTGAGAGAGTCAGCATGAGTGCAGGGCTGCATTGAAGACTTCCTCCCTCGGGGTGTATTACAGACCCCCCACTGCTAGACATACTCTAGCTGCCAGCACAGTTGCCTTACCCCAATGCAGCAGCTTTAAAAAACCCACGCTGCGTTCACTGCCAGCCACCAACCAGTCAAATCAAGGCCTGAGATCCAGTATCCTGGAAATGTGATTTAAAAATTGCCCCTAATTTAGTGCCAGTCTGTTGTGCTCTAGAGACTTCTTTCTTTTTTGTTATGGGTCAAAATAGAAGCTCATTGGATGTAACCTCTCCAAGATCATTTGAATTTTAAAGTGCATTTTGGGAATTTGTTGGGTTGCAGATCCGTTATGCATCATGATCGTTAACCATATGGGCACAAGTGTGCGTAAAGGTACTTAAGTTTTTGCTGCCTTTAGCTTTCAACAGTGGCAGGAGTCTTTCCTTTAAGCTCCCCTTTCCTCGCTCTGCTTCTGAGCATGTGGGTATTTCCATTGCAGTCTAACCAACAAAAAGACCAGTTGCTTTTGGCCTTTGAGCTTCACCAAGGGACATTTAATCATCACAGCTTTACTAACCGCACTTTCAGATTTGCCAGACAATACAACGGGCCCACCAAACCAAGCCCGCTCCCAGGACCTTACACCCAGACACAGAGTTGAATTGGGTTTGTTCTCAGAGACCTGCATAATTATGCATGCCAAAGTGCAAGAGTGGAAGGGCTGTCTACGCTTGACCACCGTCTGAAGCTTGAGCTGTCTGCGAGTACATGCTGGAATATAGGAGCCCAGCATATCACAAGACTGTGCCTTTTGGAGTGAAACTACGAGGACCTGCTGACATGTCTGTCATCCCTGATCTCTCTTTGGGAGATACTGACTGACAGAAACATCACCTCTGCTCCACCTTGCTCTGCGCTTGTGTGCGGAGGTGCAGCCATGTGGGGAAAAAAACGCACAGAGAGTGTCGGGAAGAACATGGCAGCGCTGGCTGTTGCCACGAACATCTGCCGTCCGCAGCCCCACACGACATGGCTGGGTGGCAGCGGGCAAGCCAAAGCTTCCATGTCAGCCAAATTCAGGGCCCCTACAGTAGGTTAGAGCTGTTCGACTTAGGCTGGATAAGAAAGATGGAAAAAGAGGGCTCGTTTTCCCCCTCACTCTGCCAGGCCCTTTTTATAACATGGACACTCCTGCTGTGCATCATCAAGTCTGGTTAGTTTTGTGGAGGTGGCTCTCTCAGTAGACTGATGACTGGCCTGACAGCCCAACTCCGGGCTCAGCTATAAGCCTGTGAGGAACAATATGATTTAACACCATCGCTCTCTGCACAGCGAGGATTCGTGTCAATAAATGAAGTGATTACACATGTTGCTGTGAGCCAGTGGAGCAAGTTGACAGAATCTGACACGGAGCTTCAAGTGTCCATGATCAAATCAGTGGGTTCCCCATCCAGACCACAGCTGAGGGACTTCCTTCTGCCAAGCATGTGCTATTAGATGACAAGGGACACTCGGTGACTCATGTCTTGACTTCAAAAGCACTTGGCGTGCAAACCGCGTACAACTGAAGTGCAAAATCAGATGAAAAAGAAAAAAGAAAAGTGAAGCAGTGACATTGTAACAGTGGTGAAGCACTGACGAAATCTCTTCAAAACTGAGCATCCTCAGCCACTGCCCCCCACCACACACACACACACACTTTCCAGTGTTCATCATATAAGTCACAGCCAGAACCAGGCTGGGAGATAATGATGATAATAAGTTTAAGTCACAGGAACACCGGGCCTTCTCTGGGATCTGATGACCTCATTATTTCTCATTAGTTTCCCTGTGGCACCTAGATGAAGACTTTAAAGGTGGTCCAGAGGTTAATCCCGCTGGGAGAGTGAACCCACTCCCCTGTATCTGTTTCTGGAGCTGCTGGACTAGCCTTCTCACTGCTGAGCTGGTCGGTGGTCAGTATAGGGGCTTCTCCGGTGCCTCAGATAGCCCACGCTGTTCCAGATAGCCTTTTGGCTGATAGCTGGACTCTGAATGTCTGTCACAGGGATTCCCTTCCTAACCTGCCCCTCATGCCGACGACCTCTGACCCTCCGGCTTTGCCTACTTTCATTTCTAACTCCCATGCAGTTGCATTGATGTTGTCGTCCACCTCATCCATTTCCCAGCATGACATCATTGCTTATCTGCTATTTAGAAAACTAGATACCCGGGTGTTTGAGCCTTTGCCTGGCTACATCTGAAAAACTGAAACCAAGAGTGATGTTTTAATCAAAAACCTTGTCAAGTGCTTATGCTGCTTCTGCAAGGACATAAACCTCCGCACATCTGGGTTGCTCATATTTACTGTCGATAACCAAGGATTGCACAACAGCCCCAGTGCTTCAGAGTGCTGCCAGATGTTCTTGTTCTCCCGCTCCCTCTTTTATTTTTTGGTCCAAAAGCTAAAAGTCTCTCAGGTGATGACAGGCCTGGGAAGTGTGAGGGGTAAAAAGACAGCTTTGTGCTTTCCAATTAGCGCTGTGATTTATTTGCTCGCTCCCTGTATTGGGCTTGTTTTGTATCAGACCCAAGCGTTGCTGATTTAACTTCCTTATCCAGACAGAGGCAGGATACTTAAAAAGAACAGCAGAGTGCATTTATAACAGAACTGCTTGGCCTGGTCAACGCCAGAAAATCCGTAATGAAACTAGAAAATATGTAGATGAATAATAATAATAATACAATAATATCAGATGATTGAATTATTAAAGCAAAAGCGATGTGTGAAAGCAGGAAATAGCTCAAGGAGCGAGTGATTGATGATGAGTCCACCTTCATTTTTCAGAATGTGGAGTGCAGCTTTATTGTGGAATCACATTTATAACTAGCCTTATCTTATTGGTATGTGTGTGTTTGTGCATATGTGTGTGTGTGTGTGTGTGTCCATGGTTTGTTTAGACTGGTCGGGAAAGCGTGAGACCAGAGTGAGTGGGCAGAGGCCATACTTTAGGGTTCAAAGTGGAGCGGGAGGGACCCCCTTGTTTTGGAGGAATGTCGAGGAGGAGGCCTGATGGTTAGCTGAAGATGGTGTAATTAAGGGGTGTGATTGTGAGAACCTTCCCATCTCTGGGCCCTGCAAGGGTCACAGATAAAAGAGCAACCCTCAGCCTCCACCACTAACACGTGAGAGAAAAAGCATGTAAGCTTATGCATCCTCATACAGGACACAATCAGCAGAGCAGACGACACCCTACACAAGAACCCAGCCTTCCAGTCTGAGGTGGATGGTGCCTGCAGGTTAAAGGTTTGGTTCACTCTGAATTTACTGGGCAAAAGAGCCACATAATGTTTCTGAGTAGCAACATAAATTAGACAGCCCCGGGGAGGCTCCTACTAATCATGTGGGCCTGTGCGTCGCCCCGTTGGTGTGGTTGTTGTAATTTCGCCCTGCCTGATGTGTTATTTGCAGAGAGCTTGATGACACATTGCCGTTGCCTTTCTTTGCAAGCGCGGCACAGGGTGTCATGTGCAGCACCAGGGTGTGGCGTGGGAGGATAAGTGCGCTGTTGGTTTTGCTGACTAAAGGATTCAGCATTTATTTAGCTGTGCAATAGAAAATCTTGTCGTCCCCGTCCCACCTTCCACTCCAAAAATAAAAACAAAAAACGCACTGCCACCCTTTCATATTGTAGCCAAAGCATCCACACAGAGTCGTCCGCTTTTGTGATCAAGAGCCACTATTCGCCGTTTAATGAAAACCCGAGTTCCGAATGATCTTTAGCTATGGAAACGCACGCGGATCGGAAGCGTGTGAAGTGATACGACAGCATATTAAGGACTCAGAGGTTCAGAGCTCCGGCGGGATGTGTTCTTCCTGTTTCAGCACGAGCATTAGTTGAAAACATGTGCGCTCATGTGCTGGATGTCAGTTCATCCTGTTGAAAGAGGTCAGCGTGACATAATTCCTCACCGGCTCTGCTGCTGCGTTTTCACACTGTTTGCTCGCTCACTGCGCAACAAGAACACGAAGGTGAAAACACATTGATGTCAGGGAAAACAAGTCCTATGATATAGACTAGAGCTCCGTAGAGAAATGAATCACAAAGCATTATCGACTTTTTCTTTTTTTTGTGGGAGAGACGGTATAATTCCTTCAAGGCCTCCCCCTTTCCCCAAAACCCCTTAGCTCTCGATCAGCTCCAGATGAGAGGCTTGCTGATGACTCTCCCTCTTTCTTTGCTTCTCCCTCCAGGGTGCAGGATAGAGAACTGCGAGTCCTGCTTCAGTAAAGACTTCTGCACCAAGTGCAAATCGGGTTTTTACCTACACAAAGGGCGCTGCTTTGATAAGTGCCCCGAGGGCTTTGCCCCGCTGGAAGATACCATGGAGTGTGGAGGTATGTGAAGCGAAACAAATATGTAGAAAAAAATGGAAATGCCTCCTTCTCTTTTACACCTTTCTTTATCTGTAAACAGTATTCTATAACTTCTCAGTGTGAGTTGCTTATTAAAGAAAAAACAATGGGACCACACACAAAGAAGTTATGGCATCCAAGTAAAAGCTCCTTCAGCTTGCATTAATCTTGACCCCGGGGTATCTGTGTTGACCCCTGATAGCGCTGTGGTTTCACGGCACATCACTTTTTTCTGTCTTTCTCTGCAGAGGGCTGCGAGGTGGGTCAGTGGAGCGAATGGGGAGCCTGCACCAGGAGAAACAAAACCTGTGGCTTTAAGTGGGGTCTGGAGACCCGAACGCGGCACATTGTAAAGAAACCACCCAAGGACACAATACCCTGTCCCACCATCGCCGAGTCCAGGATGTGCAAAATGGCCAAGCGGCACTGCAGGAACGGTGAGGAAGTTACACAGCCATGTGTTGCTTTTTGTGTATGAGAAAGGCTTTCTGTCAGTCAGTCCCGATTTTATCCACACTCACTTTAAGGTTTGCTCTACTCGGGCCAATATTAAAGAAAACAGTGCACTTATCCCAAAGGAGAATTCTTCCCATCCTGTCAGAGTTCCACCTGTCTCATGTAACTCCTGTACCTGTGTTTTCAGAATCTGTTTTTTTTTGAGGTGTGCCGTCACATTTCCTTGCGTGAAATATCACAGTTTTTCCATGGCGGCCATAAGATAGCCTGCTCTTTTTCTTGGGTATATTTCCTCGCCCCTCTCTTCCATCTCCTCAGTGGAACTCTTCAAAGTACAAACTGCAGGTTTCCTCAATGGCCGTCTCTGTTTCCTCCCGTCAACTTGAGAGATATTTGCGGTGCGTGCTGCATGCATGTCAGGCCATTAAATGAGAAGTCAAATCTGGAAATTCTCAGTGTGCAAATAGAGCTAAAGGAAACATTTTTTTTTCAAAAAGTAAACCATTTTCTCTTAGATGGTCCAAACACACCATTTGGGGTGACGGCCTCAGTTAGTAGTGCTTTTAAAATAAATGTCTTTTCCCTTAATGTGCTTTTACGTCTCTCATAAACTTTGGATTAGAATAGGCCAAGTGTAAATATTTAATTCACCAAATAAGGAAGCAATTACAGTGGCAGATATCATTCAGCCTGTCAAAACAGTGTTTAACAGAAAGAGGAAAATATTCTAACCTTGAGGATTTTTCTCCATTTTTGGCCTAGACCGTTGAATGGGAGGGTCATTTAGCGAAGTGGTGAAAGAGTAAATAAACTTGAAATAAACTCTGATAGTTTCTCATATTTCAGCAGTACCGAGGCGGTTGCTGCTGTCTGGGTTGGAAACTGTGATTCCATGGCACATTTAGTTCCTAAAGCACTCTGCTGTTTGTCAGGGAAATTCTTCCCAACCCCCACGCACCTCTTCATGACTTTGCCATGCCTGCTTGACCTTTTCCAAGAAATTTTATGACCTCCTTTAATTAAAATGTGGCATTTTTGTACATGGTTACTGTCGTCAGTTATCTCAAGCATGAAGTCAGTGATGGAGAGTTGTTAATTATGAACAGAGTGCGTAGCAGAAGCTTTTTTCCCCCCTTTGGATTCTTTAAAAACTCGACACCAGACTTGCCCATGTCCATCTTAGTTAACGCTACTGCTCCCTGATGATCCAGTCTTTGTAAACCTCTCAGTACAGTTCCCTTTCCAGTGACTTGAGTTACATCTCTAGTGGTTACAAAACGTGTGTTAAAGTGTCACTGTGTGTGCATCTTGGGGCTCTCTGGGCTTGTGAAGTGCTGCGGTGGCCCGTTAAATAAAGGCAAATTTCAGACTTAGGCATGTGTTGTTAATTCCTCACTGCTTGTGAAAAATCCCTTCTTGGCAAAGGCCGGTGAAATGCAACACTCTACAATTCAAATAAATACAATGTGAAAATGGAAGCTGCTGAAGTAAATGGGAGGAGAAGCAGTGCACACATCTAGAACTGTTGCCTGGGAGCTCAGCCGACAGACGCCGGCAAATAATCACGTCCGTGAGTGAAATCCAAGCAGCGACATCCGGGACTGAAAAAGAAGGCGGAAACTGCAGTTTTTTAAGTGTCCACTTGAGGGGGGCTCCAAATACAGCTCAGTCCACATAGCTTCCCATGTTAAAATAGCTAACATTACAGGCGTAAAAAGAGAATTTTTACTGCCAAACATCTTCGGACTGTTTCAGCTAACGCTTTTAAACTGCATCAGTGCTTAAAGTTAAGGGCACGGCCACATTCACCAGTGCTGGCAGAGGATGCTTGAAATTGATTCAATCACTGAACTTGGACCTTTAGAGAGTTTATGGTGCCTGTTCTTCTTGGCCTGATTTTAATGCAATTATCTGAGAAAATACATTGCTCAGAAAATGATACTCGATCATCAAAGTGTAACAAAAAGTCTGTTAATGATCATTGATATAAATCTGTACAGTAAAGAAGCATAAAGAATTTTGAAATCATTTCACCTTGCTTGAATACAGATGGTGACAACAGTCCATTGTTCTCTCCATTCTTCAGACTAATTTTCTTAAGTTCTTCTTTTTGTTGGCATCCTTATCACTACTGGTGGCGTGAGACAATACCTCCAGTACATTCAGTTAGCACAGGTAGTCCAGCTCCTTCAGGACAACACATTGTATATGTGCTGCTGCAAGAAGATTTGCTGTCTTTCAGCAGTCTCTAAATTTTGGAGGATGCAGAAAGAAAGCTGCACAGGGCATCGACCAAGAACAGGACCAGTATCTGTTCTCTTGTTCTCAAGTGGAGGGCTGCCAGAGCCCAACAAAATGACTTCCAGTGTGTCCTGGGCTACTCATGTACAGGGGGGCGTGATGTCCTTCAGTGGGACCTGTGCTGTCAGTTTAGCACCATGTAGCTCAATTGGCATTCACCAAAGAATACCAGAATTGGTCACAGGTCCCACTAAAGGATGTCGGACCGTCATGGAGTCTGTCTCTGACAGTTTAGTCAGAAACATGCACATGATAAACCTTGCAATGCAGTAATCAATGTTTTATTTATACGTAAAGCACATAGACATCAGCACAGGATTGTATAACTGCACATTGTAAAGATGCTACGGATTAAATGGAGACAGAAAATAATAGGAAGCATGTATCTATATGCTATTTATGGATGCATTTCAACACAGCCACGTATTTAAATTACACTGGACGTCACAGACAGATCCCTGTCTCCCAGCTCAGGCAGGGCACAAACAGACGCTACACGAGCGATCTTCGTTCCCTTTCTGTGTCTGCAGAGATTTAATCCCCCTGTAAAATGTGCACAAGAGGAAAAAGTAAAGCCCAGATAAAGTGAAGAGGTGAGTTTTCACATTGAACATGACGCACCGTCTGATGTCTTCAGTGCGTGTTGCCGATCAGTGCAAACACCGTATATCACTCGCACTGCTGGGATCCATTTGGGCCAGTGTTTGCTAGGAAAGCAGGATCCTGATTACGCAGGTTTGTGGCGCACGGACAGACAAAACATGCGGTGAAGGGTTCTGTTAAAGAAAACGCTATTGCAGCATTACAACTGTACTGCATACATGACAACACATAGAATGAGTAGACAGATAATTAGTGTATATTTTCAGCATCCGGAGCCACGTTGTTTAGCCAGGAACATTTTGGTTGTCGTTCACGTAGTTCTCCAAACTTACAAGAAATAACAGTGAAATCCTGTCATTTCCAGGTGGGAATGACGGAAAAAAGTTGCAAAAATAACCTACATTTGGACCACCATGGCAACGCATTGTACCTTTGAGATGGTAAAATGCTCTTATAGCCCCTGGATCCCTGGAGCATTGCTCTGACCAGGCTAGAAACAATAAAGAGACATTATTAATAGCAGCTCTGACACTATCAGCACTGGCTTCCTCCCATTCCCTGACTTGTGTGTTGATGGGAATAGAGGATAGGTGATGTCTTTAAGGAATTCCCTACAGAGATTTCCCAGCAGCCCCCTGTCATCAGATTCACTGGTTTACAAGCAGATGTGTGCGATGAGTTTGATGCCCATTTGAAGTTCATTTTCCTTCTGCCTATCAAACCATCTTTGGAGTTGCCTCAGCTTTCTCTCTTTCCCCAGTCATGTTACTGTAATCTTTGAACAATGGCCGCTTCGGCGATGGCAGTGACATTAAATGTTGTGTAAACAACATAAAGCCTTCAAAACTCTTATCCCCGATTTGGCATTTAAGAGGGAGTAAAATCCAACACAAATGGCCCATTGTAATTCGGGCTCATGTCCAACCGTTTCTGCAAATCAGCTCTCAGAGCTGTATTTCCATAGGTGTTTATTAGGTTTCTAGGTAAAGGTAGATATTTGCGGCCAAGGCCAAAGTTAAGCGAACAAGCACAAAAAATTTACAATATGAAATTATGAAATAGTAAAAATTTACAGCTTTGCAAATATTTGGAAGTGATAACCAAAAGACATTTAGGATCTGGCTTTTTAGAACAATGTGCTTCAGTGTACAGTTACGCTTCTACGACTGCTACTCTGAGCCCGTGAAGACTCGCAGGCACATCGCTGACCTCATGGAAAGAAAAAGAGAGGAACAGAAAGAGGCAGAGAGAGGAAGACTAAGAGAGAAGGAGCATATAATGATTATCTTTGGCCATTGGATTATGTACCTGCACTTGGGAGAGCTGCAGGCCTTAGTGAGAGTATTGATCTCTCGTATGTGTAACCAGAGAAACCCTTTCTGCTGTAGGGCTCAGCTGAGGCCAAGCCCTCCATCCCATCAGTCATTTAAGTGCTTGGATCCAGCCACCACTAATACTGCCTGTCATAACTTAACTGTGCAGTTTATGTTTATACTGTAACTGTGATAACTACTTCTTCTGCTCCTGCTGCTCAGTCCATTCCCAATGCCATCAATTTGAACCTTGAGGGTTTTTTTTTTTTTTAATACATTCTGAGGCAGGGGTGTAGAAGAGGATAAACCCACTTAGAATCAGTGTATCACCTCATCACTCCTCTGCAGTGTGACATCTCTAGGCCTTTGAGGTCCTTTGTCTCCATTTAAGCCATTGGACGTGACAGAGCAGTGGCACACTACCAACAGTCTGGTGTACGAGACTAAAAGGAACGCAGATCCGCCCTGGATAGACCAGACTCCAGGAAGATTTGGTTGACTGGTGGGATTTTATGCCAGGTTCTGTCTGAACCCAGTCTGGTTCTGCGGTGAATCCACAGTACCGCGGACCCCCCTAGTCCTCACCGTCTGCGAACCATCTGCTCGAAAGTCTCTGCTCCTGTAAAATGATGCACAGAGGGATGGTGATTGCCTTAAATCCAATCTGGAGGAAGCTCAGCTCAGCCTGCTTTGTCTGTGGCAAACACCGCTCGCGACCCCAAACAATTCTGGATTCTGCCAGCGCTCGCATTTAAGCGAGCAGTATATATGTATGCCTATGAGCGTGTGAGACACAATTTTGGTGTTTATACTCACCGAGCCAAGGGGTTTAAGCTCTGGCGAAAGATGCCACTCACTTCTGAGTATTTGAGTTACGCACTCAGCATGATCACATCTGAGTCTGGCCTGTGTTTGGCTTGGAAACCCGACATCCAAACACATTTCTGTGTGTGTTTTTGTCGGATGTAGCCTTCGACTATGAGGCCAGTTTTTTTTTTCCTGTTTTTTTTTTTTTTGCTTCTAAAACAGATGCACACTTTCAACTTGAGCCTAATTGATGGAGCGTGGTCTTCTCGGCTCAGCAGAAAAGCTCACAGCGCAGTGGGTCCAAGCCAAACAACGACAGAGCTCTGCTCGAGACACCGCTCTAAACTCTACCCAAAGCTCTCGACAGTAAAGGTTTGCACTCCTCTCCCTTTGTGTACTTATCTCATTATTCCAATTAATGTTCGCCGGGTGTGCGCTACAGGAAGTCAGTGGAGCTGGTGCACAGATGACAAGTTTCGCTCTGATTTCTACCGCACTACAATGGCAGGTGGTGATTAATGGCGATCTCTGGCCCGGGTAACATCACGGACAATCTGGATCAGTTCTTCCCGCCAGCGGGAGTGGAGTGAGGAGCGCTTTCCCAGGACAGAAGGAGAGCCCTAATTGGCAGCCACCCTGTCATAGTGATTATTTGTGCCTCTCAGTGCAGCCTGTTGTGACTGATGGAGCCACGGCTTAATCTACATTTAATAAGGCTGCTCCATAGGGGCTGACACAGTAGCTGGTGAGGGGGCCTCAGGAGCACTCTGCCTCCTTTGGAAAGCATTGATGGTTTGGCTGCGGTCACATGGGCTTGAGTTGGTGTCTGACTGTGATGACGCCCACCTGCCACCACCACCCACTGCACAAACACTCATCAATCATTGATTTAATTAAATTCTTACCAAATCTGGGGCAGACGAAAGACGAGAAAAAAAAAAAGCGAATTAATTTAAACATGACAAATTCCATGTGTTGCACACATTGCTGTGGCTCTGTAAAACTGAGGTGAGCGTGTTTTGGAAGTTTTGCGCTGTGCTGGAGTGAATAAGAGCGTGGGTGAAGAGGACAGACACATCAACCTGTCACTGCCTTGGCCAGGTCTCCGGCATCTCAGTGCCAATGGCAGTTACGGTCACCACCACGGTCACACGCACAAATTAACACTTCATCTATCACGTGTGCGCATTTGTGCCATGATTTTCTCCCCATCTCTCCGCTTGTGTTTCATATCTCCCTAAAATTGATTGTCTAGGCTCTTGTCTGGACAGACCATCAACACGTGCTTTATGCCGATGGTCTCAAACCGAACCTTTGGGTTTGTTTTTCTGGCCTCTCGTGGTGGTGTTAAATCTTCCACTGCAGGAGAAGGTCATTACCGGTAGTCTTCTTAGAGACTTCTCTTCCCTGGGTACATTCCTTATAGGGCATGTGGGGGTGATGCTGGAACCCTGCGGGGAAACAGGGGTGTCTCTGATTAACTTCCCACTAAGTGTCCCTGCTCTTTGACCAAAATAAATATGGCTGCTGTCATTTTGTCTGCAACTGTCTTCAGAGAGCAATATTTGAAACACCCATGATCCTGCTGGCTTTTATATGGAGAATCCATCGTCATACCACAGGCATGAACCATAAACATGTGGAGGCCTTTCAAAGACCGGGGGGATGGAGGGAGGGGAGGGCGTTGGAAGAGGAGGGGTCAGTGGCACTCACTGGGGCTCCGTGCTCCACATTATTGTCATCTGGTCTTTTCCAAGCAGGAAGAAAGAGGAGGGGTGTGAGGGTTTTTTGTTGTTTTTTTTCACACTCTTTGGCCCAGTTAAGTTGTGGTTTTGCTGAACTGCCTTTTGTAGACTCGTGTACGCACATTAGATACAGACGTCCTCTTATTTGTTTGACTGGGCTTATTGAAATGTGCATTACTGCTGTCCTTATTCCCATTGATGCGAGCTAGCTGATGGCGACAGCCAAAAGTTGATGCTTGCGCTCACCCGTGACTGCAGACAGCATTTCACTGCAATCACACTGTTTTCAGAGAGGAACTCTGTCGGGGACGAGGGGACGCTGCGTCGGTTGCGCGGCTTCCGTTGTCGTCTTCTGGCTGAGGAAATGAGGCATATGGGCCGACATCAACAACCCCATCAAAAACAGACGTACACAAACAAACAAAGTGGCAGCAAACTGGTGGGGGGAGAGAAGGAGGTGGTAGAAGAGGGGGAGGAGGGGAAATGTTCTACAGTAGTGGAATGTTTTCATGTTCTCATGCCCCCCCGTTGTGCAGTGTATGGGCTGATATTACCCATGAAACGGTCATGACCATAAAACGACCAACGACCCCTTGATTGGTGCCGTTACACCCTGTGATTTTTTTTTTTATTATTATTTTTTTAACTGCAGACAAGACAGTCTTTACAAGGATAGATGGAAACAGCTTCTGATTTGATCTTTGAAGTTGTGATGGATCATATATGTAGCACTCCTTGGCCTTTTGTAAAATATGTGACTATATGGAACCTGTTTGCCCTCTAAAAAAATGTTTATTGAAGTTCATTGCTATGTATTTGGAGGTTACTATGGTTTTAGAGGCTTTTCCAGCATGAAATTATAGGAGTATAAGAGTCAACTCTGTTATTTATTGTAATTTCTTAAAGCTGAAACAAGGCAAAATGTAAAGCCATCATTTCTTCTCCAGTCTGAAAATATGAAGCACCCATAGCTTGAAGCAGGCCCGTGTTGGGGTTTGTCACCTCATATTTAAATAACCCGAACTGGTCAAACAGTGATCTGTCTGATCGCGCCCCATCCCTGCAACGCCTCTCTGTCTGCCAGACCTCCAGTTCGCCGCTGCTGCCAGCTCTCCTGTGGGGCCCACGAACGCTTTCATCTCCACATCCACAACACGCCAGACAGATGAGGATGCGTATGCACACGTGCGCACACCCGTTTACACCGCCCGAGTGTGAGAAACGTGTAATAGACACCGATAAACAGTAAAACAGACCTCACAGGCAGAACAAGTCACCGCATTATCTACTCTTTCCCTCGTCCCTCTTTCCATTCTCTTTTCCTGTCTCGCACTCGAATGACACGCTAGTGCTCGTGTATCACATATCACAGTGCGGGAATAAAGTGCATGCCACGGAGGAGGACGTGTTCGCGTGGCGCACATTGTTTTGAAGCGGCACTCTGTGGTCCTCACTCTCTAAGCGGTCTGGCTTGAGGAGAATAGAAGGCAGGCGAGGAGCCGAACGGGACAGCCTGAAAACATCTGGTCCACAGTTGCACTGGCTCAGCCTCCAAGAACCCCTCTCCACTCAGCTCCACTCCACACCACTCAACTCCTCTCCTCCTCTTTCCATCGCCTTCACTTTATTTCTCCATTGCTGCCGAGTGTCTGTATAGAGCCATCACAGCGTTTAATTACAGCTAGTGATTCAGAGAGAGAGGCTGTGGCTTCTGACCCACTCATGTCCATGAACGTGGACCCAGCGCAGAGACATGTAGACACAACAAAGAACAAGTATAGACCTGCTGGCCGTTGGCTGCGTGTATGTCTGGGGTGTTTTTCTATGTGTCTGTGTGAACTAAGTGACAAATACAGGGGGTGCAGACTAAAAGCACAGCCATTACGGTGGTAAGTAGAGGCCAAGCCCAGCGTACCAGCATTGAAGAACACTGCACTCTCATCAGCACACAACTAAAAGCAAAATGCCAGGGTAATGTCACAGGTTAACAATGTCAGCTTAAATGAGTGAATGCAGGATGTTAGTGACCCTGACATGCTCAGACTAAGAACAAAAAACACAAGCACAAAGTAGCTTCCACGAGCCAATCTGAAGTTATTAGCTTCTTACATGCTTTTAGTTTGGAGCGAGTGGCAGGTAGGGTATTTAACTTGATTGATTTTTAGCCACTTGTCCAGGACAGATCTAGCTGTAAGCTAATATAAGCTAATACTGACTAAGTAGTGTCTTATTAAAGTTGAAATGCTAGCATGTTATCAAGCTTTTGCCTATTTTTTTTCCATCCCAGCAGACACTGAGCCTTGTTGCCATGCATTTTGGTTCAGGTTTTTGACTACTTGATGAGTCTAGTTTTGAAAAAGAAATAGGTCAAGCATCTGATTCTGTTAAAGCTTACTTCTTCACTATGTCCAATAGTTTTACAGCCTGGACTCACCAGTATTTCTTTATTGTTAGACAATTGCAGGTGGCATAAGTGCACCAGACCATGAATTTTCAAAGGCAAATAGCAATTCATGCAATGTTACCATGGTTTGTTATTTTGTAAGCAATATATTAGAGGACAAGAATAATATAATGCAGCATCTTTGTATTTCTTTGGGTGGATGACACGTTCCTCTTGATTTAGGGTTTCAGCACTTTGATGTAAACAAAGTGCAATAATCCTTCTGTAACTACTTTTTGACGGTGTTCCTGAGGGGTCAAATTCACTGCAACTTAAGAAAACACCAGCAAAGAGAGAAATTCTACAAAAGCTCACAAAACACAACAGAAGTTGAATAAAACACAAACATAGAAAAAAATAATGCAAAAGCAAAAAATAAATAAATCACAAAATAAAAGTTTTTTGGAAGAAACACTACTGTGACGGAACAGCTCCAAAAGTGAGTAAACGGCTAATAGCAAACATTTATCTGATACTTCGGCAGCTGGTCCGTCACATTATTGTGTCCCCAGAAACACTTCCATTGTGTTTTGTGAGAGTTTGGGTTTTTTTCTACTTCTGTTGTGTTTTTGCTGTTGCAGAGGTTTTTTTAATTTTTTATTGTTACAGTTACAGTTAGTTTGACCATGCAAGGGCACCGAACATTGCACTTATAAAGTAACACGCACAATTTGGATCTAAATGCTGCTATGATCATTAAGTAGAATTCATGGTTCACAGTCTACTGGAAGTTTTTGTTCTTGAGTTAGAGTATGTAGTATATCCGGTCTGCTGTCATTGGTCTGTGAGCCATCCACGGAGAAGACCGACATTGCAACAGATGAAAGCTGAACTGAAAATGAATACACAACGTACTTTTCGTGCTTTATTTTTTTGATCTTTGAAGTTTTTTCCGTGGTTTTCCTATTTGCACGGAACTCCTCTGTGGCTCCCTTCCATGTTTCGGCCCACTTTTCAACTAATCAGCATTTGGCACATGCGTACGACATCCGCGTCCAGCAACGTGCAGTTGTGATTTTGGAGTACTGCACGCGAGCACGTCTGCGGTGGGTGAAAACCCCCTCTCCGCTTGCTGCCCAAAAGGAAACGGACGCAGACGGACGCATTTGCAGGACCATAAATTACACTTTAAGGTTATTTAAGGTCTTCTCCAGTGTGTCAAAACAGCAATCCTACTGCTTGGATTTCATTTTAAGGGCAAGCAGGGTGGGTGTTGAATGACAATTATGTCTGTGTGACTGAAAAACGTCTTCCTAATCAGTGCTATGCCGTTGGTCAGACGATGGCATGCGCCAAATTTCTTCCCCTCAGATGACTTAGGACATTAAACTAGCACTCCGTGTTGACAGTTTGACCCCAGAGTCCAAAATCGAAAATAAAGATGAACGTGTTTTCTGGTTGTACTCCTGATCTGATTCACCGCCTCCGGGCTTGGACATTTCAGATTATTCCACTGAAAACTGCTGTGTGGTCTCTGGGTCATAGCCAGTGACCCAGATCTCATCATCGGTGATGATCCTTGACATGAAAGTTGGGCCAATTTGACACGTTATTTGAGGTTTGTTCTCAGCTCAAGTTTGAGGTCTAAGGATGGTGAATTTGCTAATGCATACATGCAGATGGTCAGAATGGGACTATCAGTCAGCAATCCAAGTGCAATAGAAGAGCTGGAAAGCTCACAGAGACAATCCTGGTGAGAATAACGGGCAAATTTACATTTTTGATTGCACATAATACATTTTCAGTCCTCTTAGTCTGCTTGTCTGTCACTGAAATTACACAACAGAAATGATCTGGCTGAATTTCTTGAAACTTGGAGAAGTTACAGAAGAGCAAATGGTGCTTATCCAGACCTCTTTTAGACTGTGTTAGCACACTGGCTTTAGTGGCGCAAAGGGCATTTTCTCAGAGTTTGAATATTCTGTCATGTTAAAAATGGTCCGTTTAGTGCACAGAATATGATAGCGCTCCAAAGAAAATGTCAAGAAATGACTGAATGGGCCATTCAACGAAAGTCAACCTATTCCAGGTACCATATCAAATCCCCTCAAATGTAAATGCTCCTTCTCACTGGGTGGCAAGGTTCAGGACCATGATCCCAGCAGGCCTTGAGACAGTTCTTTCAGATTAGAGAGCGCTTAAGTCTTTCTTTGATTCGATTCCTTTCTCTTGCCCCTGCTGCATCTATGACAGATGCTGGAGTACACAACTCTCTCTCCCTGGTGAGGTGAGACCATGAAACGACCGTTGAAATTGCACTGTAATCACGCACAGCTAAAAACAACAAGAAAATGTCTGCCATATGCCTAAAAGCCCTCTGTTTGTGTTCTTGTGAATTTAAGGGGGATTATTGACAAGGGAGTGAGTGGTGCCTGGATAGAGGAGCTGAGCCGGCAGTGACTCTTATTGCTCGTGTCTGTGATCGGATCTGTCAGAGCCACTCAGCTGTCTGTCTGTCTGGTGTTTGACAAGTGTTTGATGCAGCACAGGCCTTAGAGAGGATCAAGCCCTTCCTGAATTGGCTTTACCTCTCTCCCTGTGCAACAGGAGCTCAGCGAACATCAAACGCATCTCCCCCCTTCCTTCCTTTGTGAACTAATGAACTATTTTTATCAAAAAATATGTGCCGTCTGTGGGATCACCGGAGGAGATTGAACAACAGCACCCTTTGAGAGTTAGGTGAACAATCAAGGAAAACAAAAAAGTGGCTGCCAGCCTTGATTCTCTCATCACTGGCCATTGCACAGGGATTGCACCATGATCCTGATGGCCCCTGTCTATGTTTTTGTGCCTAAGCCCATCTGACTTAGTTTGGCTCCCCGCTTGTTAGGGTCTGGTCCTCTTTTGGGACAGTTGTGCTCCATGTCCAAACATGTGAGGGATTTCCTCCTGAAGTTTCCCAGTAGAGAGAAGGGGTGGGGGATGAAAAGGCTTGTGCAGAATTGAGATGTAAAAAGGGAGTCTTGCTGAACAATTTCTTTCTATATCCTTCCCCATTCCCTTACAGACCTAGAGAGACAGGAGGATGTATTGATTAGAGGAGCATGTGCACTCAAACACATTGGAAAACACTCAATGACACAGCTGACCATAGATGATTAGCTGGCTTGTTAAAAAGGTGATTGTAAGCCAAATTCAATAGCAGACGATACACTTAGAAATAAAGAAAAGAGTCAATAAATACTGTAAGCACAGTAAGCACAAATACAAGATCAGACATTCCTTAAATTACTGTTTATTTTTATGATGGAAGCAATGCTGTTTAGCGTACGCTAGTTAGCTGGTTATGCTATCGATTTCATGTTTAAGCCTAGAAACACTTGGGATGAATGCTACTTGGCAAACAGGGATACAGAAAGCCCTCTCCACTCTTAATACACCTTATTGTGTGCCCCCTCGTGCGTATGCTAACACCCATTTTATTCCTGTCTATAAAGGAGGCTGGGGAACTGTTACGCAGAGAGATTCTTGCTCAGGCCTTCCAGGCTCACAGGAGGTGGCTGATCCAGGTAAATCCCCCAGCCAGGATGCTTCATTGGGGGTTGACCCCCTGCGTTACATGAGCCCCAGACTCTCAACAAATCCTGGAGATGCAGATTCCCCTCCTCAGACAAATAATAAATGCTCCAAATACTTATATCACCTCCATAGTTTGATCTCCTTTTCTTGCCCAGATCCGTTTAGAAGTGCCCATTTAATTCTGCTGACATGCCTGTTTATGCACAGAGAGGAAGATTGCTGAGGTTCTTTGGAGTGAGTGGTTTTTTTATTGCTTTTGCCTGTGGATCGCAAGTCTGATTAACTGTATCAAGGACAAGGTGGATGGTGTACAAGTGCATGAAACCGAACCGTCAAATAAGATCAAGAGCTACAGCAGCAAGCAGCAGTACATCACTGTAAAGACACAGAAATGTAAACGGCAGTTATATTACACAAGCTTCTGAGAATCTTGTTATCGAGTGTCCAGTAGAATAAATGAATCCATGCTCGATCATGTGTTTGCTGAAAAAGCTTAATTTCATCAGTTCGATGCAAAGCACTTATCGGAAACTAAGATGGATGACTATGATAACTCTGCAGCACATTTCCTGCTTTATATCACCGCATGTGGAAATTATAAGACGGATCAAAGACTCTATAGAGATCTCATCTTAATATAGAAGGCATGGAAATTAAACTGGAGTGCTGTAGCTCTTCCTATCTTTGAGTAAAGACAAACAGAGTTGACATCTGTAATAGCTTACTGTCTAGAATAATGAATTTGCTACTGTACTGTAGATCCCAGCAAGTTCCCCGATCTTTGGATCCATGTTTATATTTTACACTGCTGAACACTGTAGCTCGCTTTAGCTCACTCCCCCATGCGCACAACAAATTCAAAAGCAAATAGACCACGCCAGTGGCAAAGCCTTCAGGAACATTGGTGCAGGGGCCTCCCTTTGATAACTGCTGTGCTTTATATTTTTGTCATCAGAAATGAAACACAACATTAAGCCATTCATTAAAGTCAACTAGAGCTAATTATCCATCATTTACCCAAGAGCCCACGGGCCAGCGCAGCCCCCGTATACTTAGGCCCAGATGTGTCGATGAGTCAGTCGGTAGATAGCAGACCGCAGAGGGGGCTGCTCATTTCTCTCTGGGCCCTGCGGTTTCCAGGGGCATCAGACTCAGCAGGCTGGTCTTAATGCCTGTTCACAGACTGACTGCTGACGTTACCCTCATGACACCATGAGCCGTGTAAAGCTACCGCAATACAGCAAGGCTCCATTTACCAGAAAGAAAAAGAAAAAAAAAAATCAATGATGATCAGTTATACAGCCCTAATTCAAACAGAAAAATGAAGAGTGAGTATCGTACCTCTCTAGCAGGCACGTCTTCCGAGTTGAGAGGAGGCTGATTCGCATTAGCGGCATGCCTATGTTCAGACAGCCTCTCATTGCTGCAGGGGGCGACAGCGTGCGTACGATCCCTGCTCCCAAGTTGTTACATTTTGGCAACCCCAAGTGGAAGTGGGAAAACCGTAACAGTTTGCAGGATGTCACAGACCAGAAACCAGATTACGTCATGTAATTTAACCCCTGAGACCTAATTTCTCCTTTTCTGTGTCTGGTACGCTCACCAAACGATTAGAAATAATGACTGAACCGCTTTACCACTGAGGATGAGGAAATCTATCCCTGTATCACTGTGTTCGGTTGTCTACTGACGAGGCATCTGCTCAGTGCAGTTTAGAGGAAGCATTTATAGTTTGAGGTTAAGTGTTTGTGCGGTGTATATGACCTGTTGTCCAGTGACGGGATGCTAACTGAGGCAAAGAACCGAGGTGTAGTTTTCAATATCAGCTTTAGACAATTAGCTCTTAAAGGGACTGGTAAGGAACCATCTTGCTCCTGCGTGGGGCTCTTTTCTTCAATCAAGAGTGTTTGTGATACAGTATTAAAGTGAAAGAACATCCTGCTCTTTTAGTGGTTCACTTTAACCTCTTTTGAACTGATGTTCTATCTGTCAACACAACCTGCCAAAATCATGTCTGTTCTTAAGCCCAGTAGCCAGATGAGAAAATAGCATTCTTCTCAAGGTTGTAGATTATACATTTGTTCCACCGTTTTTTTTTGGGTTTTTTTTTGGTGTGCTCGGTCGTGCAACATTGGGAAACCTTTGTATAAAACCATGGATACATCAGTCAACAGCTCCTGTTGTGGTATTTGGCATCTTTAGCTGACTAGTTAACAGAGCAAACAAAACATCGATCAAATTGATGCATTTCAAAATAATCCTCTTGTATTTAATAAATCCCTGCTACACACTCAGCATGATGAATACACGATGAACACAAATATACACACATTACATTTTGACATAATAGACAGTAATGGTGGTGGTGGCTCATGCCTCTGAGATACAGTAGCTGCTGATTTTCTGTAATAAAAACACCTTCAGCTTTAAACAGGCTACTTCACCCATCCTCTCTTTCTACAAATGAATAAAGATGTGTAGTTTTGAAAGCTTTGCAGTTGTTTGTAAATGGGCCACATAATGTAAAAAATCTAATTCAATTTGTTTATGAATTGGTAAACTAATGTAATTAGCCTCCATCGTAAACAATAGTTAGAAAAGTCATACTTTACTATGATTAGCTAAACATCTTTTAAGATAAATTTCATATGGGCATATACTGTACGCTGGCTCCTATTATATTCATTGGCATGTTATTTCTCTGTCCTGAGTAGTTACCTTAGCTCTAGGATTATCATGTTATGTTGTGCCAGTAAACTGTATCTCAGAAACGTGGGAAATGATACGTGCTCCAATTTTCCAACTTTCAAATCTGGCCTAAGGAATCGATCCACTGTGTGCTTTCTTGTACAGCAGGAAGAACTAATTCCTGACTTTCCAACATTTTGGAATGTTTTAAGTGAGTAAATGTGAAGAAAGATCTCTGGAAGGCAAGATTTGACTTTGGAGTTTCTTTGGAAGATAGTCTAATTTAAGCATCTGTCAAGGTCTCTTGTTAATAACTTGTTTGTGAGTGCTCGAGCCAGCAGCAGTGGTAACCCGGGGGAACAGTTAGTGTATTGGGCAAAGTTGAGCATGACTTTGAACCCTGAGTAGACTGATGGAGGAGAACTTCATTGCTTCTGTAGCCGACCTGTGCAGGTTGCGGCTGCATCTTGCTGGTGTTATCGTTCATCTCCCAAGGGGGAAAAACAAAACTGTCTGTGCTGACCATCGGGCGCATTAATCACCGTGTCAGTCATGCATATTTTGCCAGGGCTTCTCTGCTTAGAGACGCTAATCTCCGAGTCCGGTTTTCGCTTTAACTTACTGTCAGTGAAATAAGGCATCAAAGAGCAGAGCAGAGAGCTAACCTGCTTTTTAAAATCTCTGCGCTTATCCTCTGCCGTGGTCATAGATGAGAAAATAATGAGCGACCTAATCCCAACATTAGCTTTTTAAATCGGAATGCGTATGTTTTAAATCATTCTCTGCCAGCAGCGTGGTGATAGTAAGCAGAGCATGGGGTGAAAGGGAAGGAGGACGGAACGAAAGTGAATGAAAGAGTGTGATCCAGAATAACCTTGTTAGGGCTAAGTGACGCTGTGCAGAGGGCCTTTTGTCAGTTGGCTGGCAAGATGAGCATCTTGTAAATGATTGTCCTCTCTGTCAAGGGGCTGATTTCTTTTTTCCTACTATCTGACTTCTGTGTCTCTGCCACAGTACTTCAAATACTGGAGCTTTTTCTCCTTTCGCATCTGTATCTGTTACAAACTGTGGCCTCTTTTTATACATAATTTCATCCTGTAGCACGCTCTCCTTGTTTTCCAATGTCAAATCACCCTTCTGCAGCGTTTCCCCCACAGGCGGACACAAACAGCACAAAGCGCCATTAAAAGTTTTGGCTTACCTATCAGGCCCACGCCTTAATGAACCACGGGTCAGCTGAGGTCACATGGCTATGTCCCACCTATAAATCAACTGCAAACTGAGTTCAGCGGCAATATAGGGCAGTGTCAGTCCGTAACCTTTTCCCAGACAGAGGAGTTGTCGGTGTGTGAGTACTGGCTGGCTGCAGATCCTTTCCCCTTCACAGCATTATAAATGTATGTGTGAGGAGGCCCTTAATGGCTGCTAATCCAATTTCTGCCACTGAAATCAAATCTCACTGGCGCCAGTAGTTCTCTCCTTCCCTCACAAATAATGGCCTCCGCTTTGGCCTGTTTATGAAAAAGACGAGCCGCCAAAAATTCCGGCTTTACCTTCCTTGAGTCCCATTGAATCTTCTTCAAAACTGTTTGAATGTTTTTGTTGTTGTTTTGTTGTTGTTTTTCTTCTTTGTTCTGCCCCCAGTCCCTATTCCATGTTTTTCGAAACTTATTAATTAACCGTCTGTGTCGAGTGAAAGGATGGGGTAACAGAAGAGCAGGGGCAAGTTTTCAGCAGCGTAGGATCCCATTTACCGTATGTCTTAATGCCTTCTCGAGGTCAGCCATCGATTTTTGTTCTCAAACACTGCACTGCTGCCGGAGCCGTGAGTGGATGAAATCACTTGGCCTGCCCATTGGTTGGTGTGTTGCTTCTTTTTAGGAGGTTGCGGCCTCTGTGACGATAGGGTAAGATAGCAGTAGCCTCACAATAACGCGTGAGCAAACAGTGAAAAAGTAGTTTTTTGGGTTTTTTTTACTTTAACGGGAAAATCTCTTTATGGTGACAAAAGTAAACAAAAGTCTGATTTCTCTCATGTAAACTTATACATGTTCTTCAATTTGCTTCCCCTTTCCAAAACAAACATATTGGCTTTGACATAGATGAAGGGAGCTTTGGCTTTGGCCCCCTTCCCCTTGGATATGGATTTGACTGATTATCTTTCAGTGCATCAGTTGGACAAGTAGTCATATTGCCATTCCACAAGAAGATATTATTCTGGAGTGTGATCCTAATAATATGATACGTCTAATAGCACTTAACTCTTAGTTGGAGCTGTACCATACTGAGAGCCTCAAATAGAAAGTCGGGGACATGGAGAGGGGAAACAGCAAGGATAGGGAAGAAAAAGAAAAAGTAGCAGATCCTCAGTGGCTTTAAGAGGTTATTGAGGAATGTCCTCTACGGTGCTTGTGGAGAGGTTTAATATCTCTTTGCTCATTGGTTTGGCAGCTGAAAAAATTGGAAATGACACAAAGTATTTCTCAAGCTCACAAAGGTGATATAGAAGCTCACGATCATGGACTCGCAAGCGTACAGGGCATATGCCGCACATCATTCGCACATGTGCTCGCACGCTGACTGATACACAAAAGAATTCCACAAAGGTCACTTTTGACAGCGGTAAATAACAATCCCACCGCAGGCTCTGCTTCTGATTCCGAAATGCAAAAACATTTTGATTTGCTCTTGAGAGCTTTGTTTGTTTGTTTGATTCACTTTTCAGTTCAAACCCGAATGCGAACGTCAAGTTGGCAAAGAAGACTGTATCTATGGAGGAGAACCAAACATTGGTGAAGTTGCGGTTTTGCTCTACTGATAGTAAATGCAGCCAGAATGGAAAGAGAATTTTTTATTTTTTTTTAAATGGAGATAATTTTCTTATAAAAGTCATGTTCTTTTGATTTGATCCTTGCTGTGCCAGTTTCAATGCAAAACAAAGACGGAGAATGATTTGAAGGCCACTGTGCCTTCCAAGAGAAAATTATCTTTACATGCTGTAAGATTTATGAATTTGTTTTTGGTTTTGAAAGCAATTGATGCAAATTAAACTGTTTCCTCTGTGAACCCTAGTAATCAGCTTAAGTGATTACATCGGTCGTAAATATGAGATGATGAAAGCTCAGTGCGCACTGTACCCTGAGGAAAGGCTAAATGGGAGTTCATAGGGTAGATATGATAAAACATCACACTGGGACTGCACCAGATGCAGGGGGGAAGGGGCTTATGTGGGGAGTGGTTGCCCTCTAGCTGTCAGCGTTGAGACTGGATTATGAAATATGGTCCTAATTTTCTGTTGAGGTGTGTTTATGAAGCACTATCAGTTAGCTTGGGGGCGTGAGCTTAGCTTTGAAATGTACTGGTAATGTTGATGTGAAGGAGTATGATTGGAAGGAGTCACTAGTGGCTTGGAAAAGTCTGAACTTGTCAATATCTGCTAGATAAAAACCAAAAAACCCCCAAAAGAAACATTTGGGATGAAAACATGGGAACACAGACAGGTAAAATATTGAAAACAAAGAAAGTGAGAGGAGAGCCTTTCAATTAATAATAAAAACAACAAGGAGCCACTGGACAGAGTCAGGATTCATGCAAATGCTAAAGTAAAGTTTTTTGGGTACCAAAGCTAGGGAACAGGCTAGAAGGCAGTGTATTTGGTTTCTGCTGTGAAGGCCCCCATGTTTATTTTACTTCCTGTGTTCCATATGGAGGATGATGATTTTGCTTGTACTCATTGTTGATGGCTGTCATCAACTTGCCACAGCCACACACCAAAAGACTGAACAGGAAAAAAAGCTTTTGAAACAACGTTGCAAGAGGGTGCTAACGATGGAGGCACTGTTTTGAGACTTTGAATGCAAAGGTTACCAACCATAAAGAATAAGTTCTATTAAATAAGCATTCAGATTAATAATAACTAATTATTCAGTGCACAGTGGTGTATAAACGCACAGTGAATGTCAATTCATCCAAAGTTATATTGGAAGTGTGCAACTGGTGATTATATCAGTGATTGGAGCTTATAGGTAGCAGCATTTATTAGTGCAAACAAAATGGATTGAATTTTCCATCCTTCTTTTCCTTCTTTTCTTTTCATCCTTTGCGAGCTACTGTCATTGATGATAGACTATTTAATTCAAAGTCTGAACATATTGCAACAAGGTGCCAGCATTAGCAATGCAGCCATACTGACACGGCATTATATCCAGTGACACAGTAAAGTAGCCTAGATAGTGTTTTCTGTGTAAATTTTAAGTAAAATTGTAACACAACTGTTTAACTCTTTAGTTTACAATAGCAGGGACTGAAATGATCTAATAATGGAGCTCTTCAGGAACCTGCCACAATGTCACGTAATAAATCGAAATTAAAAAAATATTTCCTATCTGGGATGCTGTAACCTGGGCCGGGTTTTTTAACCATTTGCTCAAAGCCTGCCTTTACCACCGTGTAACCGAGTCAGTAATTTCCATCATGTCATATGGGGTCCAGTTGTTTACTTCTGGGTGGCATATCTCCAGCTCTCTTGCCTTTACTGCGTGGTTGTACTTGATGGCGTGCCTCAAGTGGCAAAACAATTTGTTGTTTCCTCCTTTAGCGAGAACAGTTTTCTTGCATATTTTGCAAAGCTTTATTGGAGTACCTCCCTTTTCCTCCCTAGACTGACATGTGGCTCTCGCTGTCAGACATGTCTGGGCTTGTGCTGTTGTGCCAGCTTGGGAATGTAAATGCATGGTGTTGCTAATATCATTGGTATTGTGATATGACATTTTTTATACCATGTAAAAATTTATAATGATATTAAGGATGGCAAATTCCTAATTTGCAACAGGAATGTAATAAGCAAACTTAGCTTTAGCCCTATTTAGCGCCGTATCTACCATTCCCATTGTTTAGCTAGTTAGCTGTTTCTTTGTGGGAAATAAATGCAATCAGTGTCTGTCTGTCTGTCTGTGTGTGTGTTTACTGTCTTTACTCAGTTGGCCTCAACACTTAAACTTTCAGAACAATGCCAGTGTTCACACTAACTAATCAAAATCAAGCAGGAGGAGAAGAAAAACTGGGCAGGCGATGTTTTTTTGTAACCAGGCAACAATAAGCACTCAAGAGAAGCGCAAGTGAAAATGTGGTCAGGGGCACAGCGAGCAGAAAAAATAATGCTAAGAAAACTAGCTTTAGGCATTACATGTAGAATTACACTGCAGGTTCTGTTTTGCCTTTGATTGTAGCTCAGTTTTGTTGTCACTAAAAATTTTAATTTTCATTCTCTTCACAATCATTTAAAACAATAAAAAAATTCAAGTTTGCTCAATAAAATATGTGATAGTAGCAGTGCATGATGTAGAAGAGGTACTAATCAGGCATTTCAGGTTGTAATTAATTAGCGTAACTATTAATTTGTGAACTTTTGTTTTGATTTTCTATAAGTCAGCCTGCTTGTGCAGCTGCTGAGTTTGTTTCAGTGTGTGTGTTTTGTGAGCGTAAAACTCTTTGGATTACAGATCCCCTGCCCAGTCCTGAACTAGCCAGGAAAAGAGCCTTTTAACTTAACTCTCACATATTTATTTGTTTTAAGCAATTGCTGTAAATGCAGGCTTTTTCAGTTTAAATGCAGCCTTGCGTCCAAGGAATGGCCCACGAGGGCTTTGCCCGTTACTGAAGGAGTTTAATGCAGCACCGTGTACTTTATTGCTGTCAAATGTAATTTATCCTAACTTGATTGCACTGAAAGCCATGTTTATCAGGCACCTAGCAACACTGTTTTGAATGAAAATTACCTCTTTAAAGAGCAATTAGGAAAATGAACCTATAGGCCAAATGCTTTTGAGCTCCAGACTTACTTTAATATTATTCTACATTAAGTCACGCAGAAAATCTAGAGTAGAATCAGCTAAGCAAGTGTACAAAGTCCCCTGGGAATATTTTCAATTGAAGGGCATGAGAGTTTGATGGAAGAGATGTGAAAGTTGTTTTCAAAGGGTGATGTTAACTAGGAGCTGTGTGCAAGAAACTTTATTGCCATGTTTCAGATTGGCAAAGTGACTGAAAATAACAAGATTAGATTAATTGCAGGAAATAACTCAGAGATGGTTTGATGTTTGCATGCATCTGTATTATTCATTGGGAAACCCTGTTACTAGAGCAATATCTTGCTTTCTCATGCGTGTCAGCTTAAATGAGTGAATATTTTCAAATCTACCTCACAGAGCAGCCCTGAGAACGGGAAAACAGTCTTTTGTTGAAGGGCCAACGCAACACCAGCACATACAGTATGAGAAGGCAATTAGAGATGGGGCCACATTTTACACACCGTTACCTTCCTTTCAAGACAAAAGCTTAAACAACTGCTGTAATAAGATGTCGAAGCGGTGAAGGCCACCATATGAGACTTGTTTTTCTGTAGCACTTTCCTCCTGTGTTTCCCATGTCAGCGAACCAGAGCGTGGCTTGTTTCTTTGTGTTCTAGATCAGGATCCAGATATCTTTCTCATCATCCAAGCCTTACTCCACTTTTCCCCCCATTAGATTTTCTTTCCCCCTAAATTCCCTCACACTCACCCGCCTCCCCTCTCCTCCCTCTGCACACATACATCTTGCACACACACCTCGTTATCTTATTTGTGGCCTTGGCAGCCAGATTGGTTGCCTTGTGGTTCAGTAGCCAGTTTTCTCTGTCACAGAGAGCCTTGGGTGCAGATCCTTCACCACACACGCTTCCATGAGAGCAGGAAGTCAGTTCCCAGCATGCTTTGCCCATCCCAGTGAAACCTGGGATGGATTAACCTTGGGCTGGGGGACCTTTCCAACTTGGAAAAGAGTTATGCAACTTCCCATACTTATTGCTGCTCTCTATTGCAGTGACAGTGAAGTGTTGGGCTGTACAGACGTTTGTTTAAAACTGGGGTTCAGTTCTGAGGGCTGGAGCAAGCTAAGACCTCATTTGTGATGTTTCCTAACGTAGGACTCACTTTTTACATAATGCAGGCTTTGGCAAAAGTTCACATACGTACCTTTTTAAGGCCCTCACAAGCCAATTGTCAGCAAACACGAGAGAAAATACACATTGTGGAAGAGAGCCGGAGGTTAATAATAATAAAATTAACTGAAATGACCTGCCAACCTTAGGCTAAAGAAGAGAACGAGTTTGACATGAGGCAGTGTAAAATACAAAATCGCTCTCACTCAGAGAATCTCACACCTGACGGTAATGATTAAAATGAAAAATCTTTTCTCTCTCTTGTTTCTGCTCAGGTGGTTCAGGAAAGCATCGATCCAAAGAGCCAAAGAAGAAGAACAAGCAGAGGCTGCGGTTTCGAGCTCAGAACCAGCACAGTGACCACTTGGCCTCTAAACGCTCCAGCCAGTGAGGACTGAAACTACCCAGTGAACAAAGAACCAACGCAAAGCTGCTAGCCGCTGCTGCACCTATATTCTGACTGACGACTATCACGAACCCCGCCACCTCCCGTCCTGCTGCCCAGCCCTATCCCACCTTCGCCCTGCCAACCAGGACTCATAAATCTGCCAGTCCAACAATATACAGCATATAATGTGTGATATAAGTACAACACTAAACCACAACCACACCAAACACATGCTTTCATGCCTCTGCCTCCTGCTAATTCTCCCCGAGCTGCAGTGACCAGCCAGGTGACTCTGTTCTCCCAGCCTTGTTACCTTGTGGATCTTTACAGTTGACATTACCGAACTCATTTCATCGTCATTAACCATGTCATTCAACGTCTGGGGTGACGGAAGACGGAGGAGCCACCAGAGGTACCGCGGAGGCGGAGGAGCCAGGAAGGGGACGGTGAGGTTGTGAGGGAGTTGGCGACATAAACTGTTCGGGAGAGATTTAAAAATACGCTCGAGGAAGCAAAATGATGCTGATGGACAAGAAAATGGCATCTTGACCTGAGAGAGAGACTATTTTTTTGTTCCCTATATTTATGTCAAAGCTATCCTTACCTTCCTTATTCATGGAGACAAGTGTTCCCATTGTGGCCTTTATGTTATGTACATTTTTGAGAGTAATATTAAAAGAAATTACCATGCATAGTTGCAAAGTATTTTATTCTCAGCACAAACTGTTTACGTTCAGACCGCTTTATGCTCTAACTGTATAGTGTGGTTAAAAAACTAAAAAAGAAGAAGAAGAAAAGAATAAATTTAGTTGTTCAACTAGCATGGCAACAGACTCGTGTACATAGTTGATCTAATATTGAAAGCTTATTACTGTATTTTCAGTATTGACTCGTTTATCGTTCTAAATGTTTTAGAGAAAAAAAGGTTGTAATACAAGCTACAGATTAAAATGATTAAAAACAAATAATAAACATAGCCACCATATAGCTATTTCATTTATATGGTATATATTTGATTTATTTATTAATTCTGTTTTGTACTTTTTTTTTGGTTCAGTGAGAATTTTTGCCTCATACTGTTACTCTTATATGCTGAAATATTCTTTGCGTTCCTTATAACAGTGCATATCTTTAACACGTGGAAACGCTTTCTCGTCTGTCACGCAGGTGTTGTATTCCTTTCATTTGACCTCATCTACTGATTTTGATGTTTTAAAGAAGAAAAAAAAAACAAGACTAATAAAACTATGCTTTGACATATTCTAGGTTTATTGATTAGGATCCAGCAAATGTATGGTCATAGGACTGCATATGTGTACGTTGTGTTTTATTAAAAAACATTTCATGTGACTGTATGATGAAGCCTTTCATTATTGTCTGTGGCTATAATATATGTGGCTAAACTCTGAAACTGTAGTTTTCTTGTCTTTTTTTTCCGAGTACCATTGAGTGATTTCAAAAACATTTGTGAAATCCGTCATGTCATACTGCATGAGACAAGTGGTATCTCCAGCCAAAGGATTGGATATGGTCCACTAGGCCTTAACGGCATGACAGCACCGTTAAGGGTTTGTAATTCACTATGACGTAGCCTCGTGAAAGCTACAAAACCAGCGGATGTCATTGGTGGCTCATCCATCTCCAGCATTACACTATAATTTCCTAACAACTTGCGTTTGGCTGTGTCTTTTGTCATGCGACACACAATCGATCACCAACTTAAGTGATGCACGTCGCACTTACTTCTGTGATCTTCAAAACATTAAATAATCACAGAGAAATTTAGCTTTATGCTAAATCTATCTGGTATATGGGTGAAGAGAGCATGTTCTAATGCAAGTCATGGCTAATTTAACCCGAGGTCCACGCTGCGTAATCACCATCCCAAAAAATGAAGGAAAGAAAAAAAAATTCAAATCTGCCAGACAGCTTATGGATGCCCAGTAGCAGATGAATCGCGCTGTGTCACATACATATATCATCCTGGGAGAAAGAGACCACAGTCTTCCTGCTCTGCTTAACCTCCCCTGAAATCACAAATGATATTTCCACAGGGAGCCTGTCAGTGTTGAAATACCCCTCAGTTTATGGGCTCCATGTCTATCTTAAGGCCAAATATGCAGCTTTAAGTGCCTGAACATCTTTCACAGGTGTTCCAAGTGACACGGCAGACTTTACCCAGGAGGCTTTTCAAAGCTTAACAGTGGAGCCGCAAAACCAACATGTAGTAAAAGGTTATCAAGTCAAAAGAATAGCTAACACGTTTGGTTATTTTAGTTACCATGACATTAGAACAATGAGAATAGAAACATTTAATCAAACGCAATACAAAATGTCAGAATTGTTTAAATAAGCCCTGTATGGCTATAGCAAAGAAATCATTTTTGGCTAGCATGTTAAGTTCACAAAGAGGATCCAGATCAGGTGCTGCCAGGTCACTGATAGGGCTCACTGAGCCTGTTCCAGATCTGGCAGTAGATCTCCAGGAACCTGTCGTTACATTAGGAGCATGCCCTGATGTTGTCAAGCATGTGTACAAGAACATTAGGGAGCCATAAAAACTAGTGAGCTGCTGCAGTGAAATTCCAGTATAATGGACTAGCCTGCCTCATCATTTTTTCACTCTGATTTTAAGAGCGACTTTCAAATCTGCACTTTGTAGTTTGATTATTTTCATTTCAAGCAAACAGTGTGGCATCCTTTTGTTCCAAAGACATTACCCAGTCCGTATCAGTATAGATTTCTAGCATGATTTTTTTCCCATTGAGATCTTTCCTTTAGTTTTTTTTTAAAAAATCCACATTTTCTGTCTTGTTATTTGGGCTTTTGGAAGCAGCCAAATTTTGGGGGGAATAACATCAATGGCCAACCCATGGCCTTTAATACCTTATATGTAATTTAATGCACGTCTAAAGGTAGCTAACTTTAACTCTAGCTAACAAACTTACCCAGATGCAAGCCTTTATTTGACAGACAAGTAGTATTAAGTAGTTTTAGGCCTCCATCTAGAGCTGTCGTAAAATTTTACTTTCTAAAAAATTTATTTAAATATGGCAAAAGGGAGCCCATAAACAACCAGTTGGGCCAATGAATAAATGAAACAAAGCAAAAATGAAATAAATTTTTGAAAGGAATTAAACATGTCATAGAGGTTGAGTAAGTTGTTTTTAAAGACATCTGCTGCTGGTTCCAAGTTAATGAACGATTCACAGATGTCATCTCCCGGGCCAGACTATCACTACTCCAGACTTGGGGATTAAACCTTACAGCTTACGGAGAGGAACTCCACTGAAGTGGATTCATTAAGCACAAGACCACCACTAAAGCACACATTGCAGCATCCACAGTGGAAAAAAGAAAGTACAAAGAATCACATCGCACATTTGATGCGATGCGATCAAACTCTTATAGTTATTCTTTAATATCGGTCTGTCCCTTTCCACTCATTTGTTTTTCTGTGACTGTGAGAAAAAGGACATTGCTGCAATTCTCAGTATTGTTGAGGAGGTTAACAGTCATGCACACATCAGAAGGAATGGTCCTCCCTGTGCAAACCACTTCTGTAAAGTGTGTGAGTGTGTGTATGCCTTCCTTTGTGCGCATTTTTTTAATGTTTGTGCTGAATGCGGTTAGGTGGCTGAGACTGAAGCTCCCTTTTAATCTGACAGAGAGCATTTTCATTAGTTCTGTTGGGTCCTATTATTAAAGCCTGCTTCAAAGGCACAACAAGTGAAACCACTAACAGGAAATGACCCAGTGGGCTTGAATTCGGATAGATCAGTGCTTTTAAAGCAGGTTGGGATGGCGTTTAAGCGTATCTGCTGTCGGCCATGTATGGAGCTCACAAGACAGTAGGAGGATAACAGGAGGGGTGCTGAGACCTCTGCCCTATATTAAACATGCTGCAGCTTAATGCGAGTAAGCAGTTGTGGCATATGTGACACATTTGTTCCAATGTGCATGGCAGAAGTGGAAGTTATGACATTGGTGGGGCAAATAAGATTGCCCTGGATAATAAATGTTGCAATAATTTGCTGTTTTTAATAACTGTATAATGAGCCATCGCTTTGCCCTGCGAGTTGACGGAAATCTGGAATCATTAATCTTCTGGTGGGTTAGCCATGGTGTTTGGCACGGGCTGAAACAGCACTGAGTAGGAACATACTGGTGTCAAAGGACAAGCAGATCTTAATATTTTGAACAAGTTTGCCATATGTTAGACATCATGATGTGTACAAGGCTGCGAAATGGTGGCATTAATGGGTGACTTTTATTACTAAACTCGCTCCTAATTGCAACAATGCAATCCAAAGTCAACTCTCAAAGCAGGAACTCGCTTCATTTGGAGTTGCTAGGGAACACGTTAATCCCTAGAATAAATACAGTCTTCAATAAAAGCTAATTGTCTGTGACAGTCATTTGCTTTGCTGCAGAAACATTCAAAATGGGAAACTGTAAAAAGATTCAAAGTTGGAGTAGCGGTGCACCAGTTAAGCCTGCGTGGACGATCGCAGTCGTGTAGCCCCGTTATGTCGGCCTCACCTGCGGGACAGGAAACGTAGGCCCTTTGTCATAATGCTCACCTTGTGCATTAATATTGCCATGCTTTGACACACATATATTTTTGTTTAAATTTCTGGATGACAGATGGGGATATTTATGAGTCACTTGCGCTGGTAGTGTTTCAGTTGAGCTTCATTGCAGCAGGTGCAGAAGTGAACATGGGACATTTTTATCACCATCCATTACATGGAGCAGACAGGCATTTCTATACCTACCCGGCGTGGCGATTCCTAAGGGTGCCGTAACTATTGTTTTTCCTGGCCAATTCAACCCCGCGTTCTTCTGGAATACCTAGCTGTTTCTTTTTCACTGGGATTCAAATGCAACACAAAGCCATTGTCCCTGCTCAGTCATAGGCAGAGCAACTCGCTCATACCACTCAGGATGTGACACGCAAGGGCTTTATGACCTGAAATGAATCATACTGCACACCTTAAACGCATTACAGGCTGGGCAAACATTTCCTCTAACTGGTGCTTTGAGAGCCATGGGCACAACCATTATATTGGACTCAAGAGCCAGCTGGTGAGGACAAATCCACAAGGATTCCTATTTTCCCTCTTCTGACTCTCTGGCAGCCCTGCTCCATTCATTCAATTTTTATATGTGCCCACTGCCTAGTAGCTGCGTTACTACTGGTTTCAAGGGAGAATTAATCAAAAACAGGTCTTATTAAAGTATATTAAGACCAGTTGAATGGGATATAATGTACTCAGTCAGAGCCCAGAGGGGCTTTATGTGAGCCATAGCTGACACTAGTGGCTTCTACGTGTAGGGATATGTTGTTCTGTAGTGGCACTGCATTCCTTCCTGGGGGGCTATTCGCTTAAGCCAGGTATTGCATTGTGGGTAAGCAGATTTTAAGTGGGTATGAATACAGCAGGGGGTAAAGCAGGCTCTCATTGTCCAGGAATGTTTATCCCCAACCCCTCCTTGATTCAGGGATGGATTATGCAGTAGCATGCTTCAGAAGCAACCTTTGGCTCCACTTGGAGGGTCTGTGGAAGGAATATTCATTCATACATATACACACACGTGCAAATGGTTGTTATCCTTCTAATAAGAAGCCAGGTTGATTGCTCCCTTAAGGCCCGTGGTGAGTAGGTGGAAGTGGAGCCGCTGAAGCAGGGTGTTGAGGGTAAGTCCCTGGGCTGGGCTCTTTGGGAAGACTGGAGCCAGTGATGCCCCCAGTGAGGGCAGCACAGTCATCATCTTCAGCACAGCAAATTTTATTGGGCAGTGTGTGGGTTGTAGAAACGTGTTTAATCAACTCAGCTATAGGGGAGGTCTTGACCTCATCGCAGACATTTCCAGCCCAGATTGAGCGTGCGTGTGTGCGTGCCTTTGCTGTCGAGCGTGACCTGCAGTGGAGTCAGTGGCTGACACTCTGCTCTTTGCTGGTTTAAGTGATTAACTGGAGAAAGTGATAACTGATTTGTCAGTTAAGAGTCTGAAACGAGACAGCGTTCCTCCAAGATCATGCTACAGGACTACATAAAGTGCAAGTGTGCAAAAATTGCAAAAACAGTGCAACAGCAGACTGAATGATGCAGACACAAGACAGTGCAGACACAGAAAGCGGAGCTTTCTGACTCACGGGCAGGTCAATAACCTTCAAATAACAATTACTGACTATTTGTAAATTACATTTACTATCAGATGGGCTGGCATCCCCTTTGAATTCTGATGCCTATGTTTATTTCCAGACATTTCAGCAAGTGCTGCCATCAGGTCAAGAGTTTGTAGCCCAGTAATTATGTGCTGCATAAAGCTCTTTGTTCCAGTTGTGTTTGTCTTAAAGATCTAAAGTGGCTTTCTTTTGTATGATTATCATTATTTTTCTGGCTAAACGCCTTCCCCTGCAAATCAAATCACCAACAAAAAGCAGCACTGTGTGATTTCCTCATCTTACCACCCGAGAAGTTTAGTTTACACACTTAAATATCACTAGTTTAAAAGATTTATAGACGTAGTGTACTGCATTTACCGATGAACAGGGCCCTAATTGCTACCTGCCTGCACTGTGCCTCATATGTGTATGTGGGTATGAGTCAGATAAAATAAACCACATGGTGTGTGTGCGTGTCTCTGTGTGTGTAAGGAAGCTGAACAGAGCTCTGTGCACTCATTTACTATCTCCTTGTGTGGTTTGGCAGCAGCTTTGTCGGTATGGGGGCGTACAACGGGCATCCGTCTGGACGTGAGGCAAGCCTGGCATGCCTCTCAGCCCCCTGCAAGGCTGAATGAGGGTGGGATCAGAGCAGGAGTCTACCAGGCTCCAGACTGGTAGTCTGTGCATGCGTGTAAGCGAATGTGTGTGTTTTTCTTTGTGTATCTGCACTTCTGTGTGTATTGGGGGTAATTAAATTGTAATCACACAGGCTTAAACAGCAACCACAGGGTTTGCCATTGTTCTGCATGTCACTTGCAATCTGTTGACTTCTTTGCATATTGTTCCATCCATTCACAACTCTGTCAGATAGACTGCCTGCGTCTGTGTGTTCCCTAATTATTTCTACACCGGTTTAACACCGCATCATTTATTTGACCTTTGTGGTCATTATAATAGTGAGGCACGATCCAGCCATGCTGAAAGTTACACAATAGCATGCACACCACCATGGCTGGATGCCATACCTCCATGTTCTGTACTGGATAATAAGTGAACCACTGCAGAGCTGAGCCTGGTTTGCACTTGGACAGCAGACCACCCTCGGAAAATATAGCCGCCTCTGTTGTTTGTCCCTAGACACTCCCTCTTTCTGATCATCACAGTTGTTTATTGTACATAATAGTAAATACAGCATGGATAAATACATACATCATATTTTTTTAGCTGAAGATGAGAAAGTAAAGCTGCTTTTGATGGAAGCTACTCAAATCTGAGCCTCACTGGCAACATATGCCACAGCCACTGAACAGGCAGCAGTCACAGCAATGATGGCATCTGACGGGGCTAGTGTTGTGATTCTCCCCGATGTCAAACGGCATCTGTGAAAAAAAATTGAAATACGTCTGAACAATAAATACATCAAAGAGGTTTCTTCCTGTTAAAAGGGAGTTTTGCTTCCCACTGTTGCCAAGTGATTTCTCACAGAGTGTTGTTTGATTGTTTGGGTTTTCTCTGTCTTATTGTATCGTCTTTACCTTACAATATAAACCATCTTGAGGTGACAGTTGCTGTGATATGTCATTATATAAACTGAATTGAATTGAATTTTCCTGACCTAGAGTTTAATTTTCCCCAGATACTGGTGTGGGTACAGTACGTCAAGGCTGTGACAACTAGAGGTTTTAAAGGAAAGAAGAAGCCGAAATTCTACTGTGTTTTTATGTAGTGTGAGTGGCTTTAAATCCAATGTTTACTGGCACATATTTCTAGCAACAATGTGGACACCAAAATAATGAGTAATTGCAGTGTAATATAGGGTGGTTGGGGTAATGATACAGTAATACAGCCCTCTCCCCTAAAATTGCAATGTAAGATTGGGCAACACCGTTTGTCCTTTCCTCTAAAATATCTCAGTTATTAATTCCTCAAATACACTTGACGTATATTTTCTTTGTCTTTTTATCCTTTAAAACTTCAGTTTGCTACTGCTTTGTTCTGCTTCTTTGAAGTATTTTTTGGGTACTGAAAATGCACCCTAAATATAAAAAAATTGCCCTGTAAAATTACAGGATGGGTTGTCGGCTGTATTTTGAAGTGCTACTTGAAAACACTGTAGACTAGAAATTGAATGAACTCAAGCTTCATGACTTATTTTAAGTATTTGATCAACTCAGCATACCATCCATGTTTCTACTGACGTCTCTTCTTGCATTGCAGCAGGATCATCAGTGCTCTTTTCTTCCTCCATGTCTTCTACCTGTTGATTAGTTGCATACATTCAGAAACACAGTAAAACACACAGAGCTGATGAGCATTGAATAAAAAGGAATAAATCTTAATTTACATCAAGCAGGCTACTCACGGTTGTGAATGGGAAGGCAGCGTTCCCCTCAATGTAAATAGTTAGTGCGACAGCCAAGATGACTGCAGACGCGAATGTTTTCATTTTCAGCAGTTTAACTTGTCAAAGAGGTTGAATTTCTATCATTTCTGCTATCAGCGCTTTTGAGCATAATGGCTCTGTTTGCTGATCATGCTGTTATTTATACAGTGTTACCTTGTCACTGGCAGTACTTTATTCCTTCTTGGGAAAGACTTGCAACACTACTTAAATGATGCTGGGTATTGTAATAGGAAATTCCCAAACAACAAAATGTTAAGTATTTTGCACTGGTGCGAACAGTATTTGTTCAATAATCTTAATTCCTTAATTCAGCCATAGTATTGAATTTTCATGAGTGCAACAGTTTAATACAGCACACAGTTTGTCACCTATATTCTGCACTATGCTACTAATACACTAATTATTATTTCAAATCAACGTGTCCAGTGCTTGGAACTTTCTTATAAGAAGATGCTAGACTGAGTGGGTTTCAAATGGATCAGTATCAAATGTCATGTAACTGTCAACTTAAACACAGAGCAAACGGCTTATCTTTAAATTTTGTCACTCTATTACAACCACTTTAATAATGTAAATCTGTTCAAGGAAATAAATTGTAGGGAAATACCAAAATCAATAATGACAGGAGTGCACGGTGTGTTTACTCTGATAAAGGTTGAAAGGGTCTTTTGAATTTTACTAAACATCTTGTGCAATAACCAAAATCCCTTATCTCCACTCTGTCTCATGTACCGTGACCTCGCTGACCTGTTAGCTTTAGCTTAATGAGCACATCTGTGTCAACAACAACAGTAGGATTATTGGCTCTGTAGGAATACATTCTGCCTTTTTAACTGTTTTTTTAGGACTATAAGGAATAATTACTTCATTTTTTGGTCTCATTTATAGTAGCTGCAAGGACCACTGCAGCTACAAATCCACCTCGAATATATTGATGAATTGATGGATGATTTCATTATTTTTAAAAAGATTCCAGCCCCTGAGGAGTAATGCTTTCAGCACTGGAGTAATGAGTGCAGTGTTAAAGTACCTGTGCAGAAAAATAAGAGCTTCTTGCAGTGTTGTCATTAATGGGGATCACACAGCTGGGATTTGTTTACCTTTTTCCTCTAAGTCCTGATAAAAGTAGTCCCCCTCTTCTCCCTCCTATGCATTACTTAATGTGATCAAGTTTAGTTTGAACACTTCACACCAATAAATGATCACTGAAAATGATCAGCTACATAACAGCCAAACCTACACTGTGAATTGTTAACCAACTTGTTAAGAACAACAAATGGAAACAAAACGAGAAAGTCTAATCCATCATCAGATCAAAAGATCTGTACGGGAAATTAAGATGTGGTCTAAAGTTTACATGCACTCATCATGGGCATGAATGTCGTGGTAACTTTGGGCTTTTAATGCTTTCTTTGAACTGTTGTTTTTCCAGGGTGGAATGATTGTACAGAAAATATCCTTAAAACAAGAATTAGTTGCAAAAGCTTGAATTTATTGATATATTAGAGCCTGTGTATATAAATATATAAATTCAATTTATGTCCATAATGAGTCTATATAAATGTTTGACAAAAAACAAACAAACTCCAGGGCTAAAAAATAAAGCTAAGATGTTAGTGCCAAAAACCACTAGCTGGTACTATTTTTCTGCTTGAAAAACAAGCCAGTCCCCGTAGACTTCCATGTTAAATTTACAAATTAACTTCTAAATCAAAAAACCCAAACAACAATGCCATAAATATAAGGTCCCAAGCATGGAGAGGCTAAAGTCTAAAGTGCTGACGCACAAATACAGACTTGGCAGGAACCAGTTTAGCTGGTTACTGCTTTCAGCTGTTGCCATCTATATAAATGTAGTTATAGCTGCATAAAGTGGATGAATCAACACTTCATAGCACATTTGCTGTCACATACCATTGGGTCCTTATACAGTGAGAAGTACTACTGAGTAACAATTGAACTGTCTATGTTATATTTATATAAAATGTTATGTAGTGCCACATAATGACTTCAAGTTATAGGCCATCCATGTAAAAATGTAACGTGAAGTAACAAATGCTAAGCAGTCAAATCATTTCATGTATAACAGTCTATACTTAGTGGTTGATGTGAGAATCGCAGGTAGATATTCTCAGAATCTGCAGCACAATCCACAGACACCAGCATTGCAGCAGCCGCAGCAAAAGCGACACTTCATGCCACGCTTCTGTCTGTGGTACGGCATCTGTGTGAAAGAGGAGAAGAGCAGAGAGTTTATCTTCAGCTGCAAGTCACTTCATTGTTTCTAATTTTATGAAAAGTTGTGAGTGCACAGTTTATTTTAAACATCTCCCTGCATTTGAGAGATCTCACAATTACTGTCTTCATTCATTTATTGAAGTAAACTCACCACCCATGAGTCAGCTGATACCTCCTGGTGTTCAGCAGCTGGACTGTCAGTGCTCACAGCCTCTTGTAGCTCTTGCAGTTCTCGTATCTGTAGAGAAAGAAAACAGATCTTAGCATCTTCACAACAAATTCATGCAGAAGAAGCACGTTACATGAATTTAACACAGTATGTAACCTCAGCAAATGTGGCAGAGCTCTGCTGAATGCAAATACACATGAGTGCAACGGCCACTGCAACTGCAACGCTGAACGTCTCCATCTTCAGGAGGTTTGAGTGGTTTAAGGTGGTCAGATCCTTTGACTCTCTCGTTGACTCTTGTCAGCTCCTTCGTGATGGTTGACTGAGGGAAACGGTGCTGGTATTTATACTCATTTGCTCCACTGCTGCCTCGTCACTTAGAGTACAGAAACTACTGTCGGGAACAGGCTTGCATCAATAGGACAGGGAAAACCCATATAGTTAAACATCCGAAGGTCAAAGTTCATGCCGACTGAGAAAAGTACAGATTTTCTCCTTCCTCAGGAATTTTCCATTCCCAGAATTTCATAGCACAGGAAAATATGGAGTTTTGCAATGTTCCTGAAATCAGGTAGAGTAAGAGCTGTGAGTGACGAGGCAGCAGGGGCCCAAATCAGTATAAATATCAGCACTTCTGCACACATTAACCATCAGACAGAAGGACTCAGCTCACAACAATCATCCGGACCAGGAGAAAGAGTCGAACTTGAGCCTCTCAAAGCCTCCTAAGATGAAGACGTTCAGTGTTGCAGTTGCAGTGGCCGTCGTGCTCACATTCATTTGTGTTCAGCAGAGCTCTGCTGTCCCAGTCACTGAAGTAAGAACTTGACTTTAACCAAGTGTATTAGCTTACAAGCTGCAAATGTTTGTTTCAGTGCTACAATGTGGTTTCTACTGCACTCAATTCATTAACAGGAGCAGGAGCTGGAGGAGCCAATGAGCATGGACTATCCAGCAGCAGCACATGAGGAGGCATCAGTGGACTCATGGAAGGTAAGTAACACTAACTGAGTGAAGGTGGCCAAATTACTTCAGCTAAATGAAAGTGTTTGTTAGAGCAGGTGAAAATAAAGAGCAGTGATGCTGCTGCAGATGAACTCTGTGCTCATGTCTCTTGTGTTTCCTACAGACGCTGTATAACAGCAGACACAAGCGTGGCATCAAGTGTCGCTTTTGCTGTGGCTGCTGCACCCCCGGTATCTGTGGAGTTTGCTGCAGGTTCTGAGGATTCCTGCTCCCACAACCACTCAGCATTAACAAACTGTATGTCACAGTTAATGTGTGAGATTATACTGTTTTAGTAACATTGTGTCCTCAGTTACTGCATCAACTACATGCTTGTATTACACAGTTTATCACAATAAACTTTATGGTCATTTAGATATAATGTGGATTTTTGTTGTCATTTTAAATGTCGTATTTTCCTTTGTTACATTTGTAAAACTGACTGCTATGCACCGTCCATCCATCAATTCATCCATCAAAGCTGCCATAGGGCTACAGGCAGGGTATATCCTGGACAGTGTTAACACATAGAGAGAAAAGCATTCATGATCACAGTAACCCCTGTAACTGATTCAAAATCACAATTTAACCAAACACCAAAGTGTTCTGACATTTGAGGGGAGACTCTCCAAAATATTCTATTTTTATTTCAAACACATACGCAGTTGGTTATATATGGTTAAAATGATTCAAATGCAGTAAATATATACATTTTTCATATAAATAGAGTCCATAACTTGATTATTGTCTGTAGCCCACATAATTAAACACTTTAGTTAGATAAAACATGTGAGTTTTGATGTTATGTACTGTATAGCCTGTGTAATAAATAAAGATGTAGCCCAATAAGTATAAAATCCAGAAAGCTACACGACATGGGGCAGTTCATTTACAAACACAAGTGTAACTTGAGTTTCACACTGTTTTTTGTTAGAAAATAATCAAATTGTTAAATGCTTAAAGTACACAAAACGTCAGAAATCTGCACTGTCATGAACAACAATGTAAACCTAATTTTTGGATTAACCCTCCGAAGTCTGAATCCCAGCTTGTGCACATCAACCTCACTGATTTGCACAAATACAGTTTATAATGAAGACATGTTAAATATTAAGCACTGAAAACAGTTTGGTTGTTGTTGTTTGGAACGTCATTTAATGCATGTTGTTTTGTTGCCATAGTGATGCCTCCAGGGGAAAATTAGGGAGCAGAGCAAGAATAAGACTGTGGATATATGTTTTGATAGCTTTGGGTTCTCTTTGTTTTTGCCTAACAATCATAAAGAAATGTATTATATTTTGTGTGTGTCCTCATTATTGAGCTTTAACCCTGCATAAAGGCCAAGATGAATCTCTTAGAGTAGAACTTTACAGTAACTATTAGAATAAAAAAAAAAACACACATTGACTGCTTTAGTTTTTAAGATTCACTTCTGTCTTAAGTATTTTTTGTCTCCATATAAGATATCAAAATCTGTGCATACAACTTGATGTAAAAAGAATCTATGTACATTCCGCAGTCTATGATGCTAGAATGGCATCGCAGCATTTAAACATGTTTTGAATGAAAACATCAGCATATGAAAACAAAACTGAAGAGACACTGCAACCGTATGAAGGAAGACGACTATTTAGTGAAATTTCTACATTTCCCTGAGGATTAACTGCTCTGTAACTTACCAAGAACTAAAGTAAGTTCAAATTTCATTTTATAGACTTAAGATCATTTACTTAAATATAAAGCCTGATTTTCCTGCCTGCCAGGACAGTATTTATGTACTTTACATTGTGCAAGTCTAGACTATATTTTACATCATAGAGAGGATGATGTGGCTCTATTATTCAGGAAAACAAATGAAGACTTAACTATTTGTCAGCTGTTGTAATATTTGACAAATTATACATAAATTAGAAAATGTTCTTAATCATATCTTACAGTGACAGAAGCTCTGCTGTTAATCTTAGTATCTGCAGTTTTTACACGCTTACATAAACACACGCAGTTACTGTCCCTCCATTTAGAAAGACAGAGGCATCAGAGTGAGCATCATTCAACACAGACGCTCTCACAACACAAATCCTGACGTCGGTTTGCAATAAATGTAATTTAAAAAATTTACATTCATGTATGCTATATGCATTTTGTCCATTCCAAAGTTGTGAGTCTATACCAGCCAAAATGCTGTCTTTAGCTATTAACATTTGAAATGATGAAGGCACTTGAAAGTAACACAACATTAGCTGCCTTTCCAGAAAAAGACAAAAACCTTTCAGAAGTATAGTATGTAAGGTTTTGTGAGGTTTTCCTCCCAGGCTTCTAGACTTCTGATTGGCCAACATTTCTACACGGTTAGGATTTGGCATATTCCTGACTTTGTTTTTAGGGTTTACATGTGGAAGGAGATATTTTTTCAAAACTGCACATGTGGACGGGGTTTTTTTTAAACGAAAAAGGAAAATTTCCGTTTACAAAAGTGCCCGTGTACGTGTGGACGTAGCCTAAAGTTATCACAAAAAAAGCAAATTCGCTGAACATTCTGAGTTGTTTAGTGATCATTGTTGTTTTCTGTTCCTTGTAGTCAAAATGAATGGAAGCGGAGATGGATCACAAAATAACCGTAATGGTAAGCACATGCACTCAGTCGTAAAATTGATGAAAAACTGATTTTCAGCAGATGTTTATGAATGCTAATTAAAAGATAAAATGATCTTGCAGGCCGACAGGTTAACCCAGAAATGTTTCCAAGAGGAGATCAGGAGCCAGCTTACGAACCTGTTGGTGGAATCTGGGGTTTACTGGAAAGACTTTATGTTACTCTCTATGATATCTTTTTTTGGAGGCTGATTGAGCTACTAGATGAATTAGAGGATCGATATGATGTCTTATATATTGACTTTCACAATGTCAATGACGGCAATGTCAACAATGTAAACAATCACAATATTAATGTGAGAGACAATGATGCCAATGTTGACAACAATGAACTGCATGATGATCATAATGCTGTTGTTGTTGTCGGCATTGAAAATGACGATTCTGATGAGGCATTTGAAGACTGTGAGGATGTTCACCCGTACATCCCAGAAGAGGATCCTCAGCCAGGTGTATCCAGGAAGAGGTCTAGAGAGATGGATGTGGAAGATGTGGAGCCCAACAAAAGAATCAGATGGAGCGAGGAGTTTTCTGATGATGACTCTGACTTCATCTCTGCCTGTGATACTGATAGCGAGGGCTGTCCTCATCTTGGTAATATTGCTGATGAGGTACCGCTGTCTGTTGGATCCACGAAAAGGTCCAGAAAGGAAGATGGAGATGAAGAAGAGCCTAATAGCAAAAGATCCAGGCTCGCAAACTCTGATTCGGGGACCAGCTCAATTGTGTATGATCACTCTGAGAGCAGTAGTGATGAACTCTTTGAAGATGCCCATGAAGAGACTGACAACCATGAAACTGGAGGCTCGAGGAAAAGGTCCAGAGAGGATTTGGAAGAAGAAGAGGAATGCTTGCGCGTTTGCAAATTTCGGAGGTGTTCAAATGAGTCCACCAGCACCCGTGATGACAACTAACACTATTTCAACGGGATTTTTCTGTATCCTTTTAGTAGGCTGATGGCCTACTCAGGTGACCCTGAATCCTCCCTTGGTTTTGCTGCCAGAAGTTGGGCATACACTGTGCAATTTTTTCAGTCGCGTTATTCAGCTCCTGTTCAAACTGTCCGATTGACTCGTAGGGGTTAGAAGTTCGTAGGTCACGATACAGGGTCTCATACTATACGGCCCGATGCTCTGTGCAACCTGAGTGCTCACACTGTTCGTCCATAGCATGAAGGTTATAACACAAAATTTTACACTATTTTCACGGTTGTTGTGGTCGCGATAATTTTGTGAAGTCACATCGAAAAGGCTCGGATGAGCTTGGCAGTTCTACAAGTTGTGCCTCCATCGCTTGTGTCCGGATCACACGCTGCACTGCCGTGCTGTTCTGTCTTTTCGCTTTCATCTCTGTGTTTGCGCGTGCGCAGTGAGAGACGCTGCGTTGACACCCTCACAACAGCCGACAGGATTTCAAACAGGTTTGATTTTCTTACGACCAAATGACTGATGATCAGGAGCTGATCGTGAGGTGTTAATCACTTCTCGTTACCCCATGTATACGATGCACGACACACGATTAAGGCCAAACTCGGGTCGATCCCCAAAACAGTTGCACGACTGAAAAATCGGCTCAAAATGGGCCAAAAATCGCACAGTGTATGTCCAGCATTAGGCGTAGGCTGCTGGGGGATTCCCATGATGCACTGGGTGTTTCTTCTTCACCCACTATGTGTTAATAGACCTCTCTGCACTGAATTGTACTTGTTGTTAACCTCTGGCTCTCTTCCACAGAATGTCTTTATCCTGTTTTCCTTCCCCCTCCCCAACCGGTCGCAGCAGATGGCCGCCCCTCCCTGAGCCTGGTTCTGCTGGAGGTTTCTTCCTGTTAAAAGGGAGTTTTTCCTTCCCACTGTCGCCAAAGTGCTTGCTCATAGGGGGTCATTTGATTGTTGGGTTTTTCTTTGTAAGTATACCTTACAATATAAAGCACCTTGAGGTGACTGTTACTGTGATTTGGCACTATATAAAAAAAATTGAATTGAATTTAAAATTTGAATGGATGTGACTGTGTAGATTCCAAATCCAGCATGTCCAAATTAACACTGTCGGATTTGATTTCAACACTATTAAAGTGTCTATATGGGTCCACACCAGAGAGTGTTAATTTAACTCTTTTTGGAGAGTTGGTACGTTAACTCTGATTTAGTGTTAAACACCAAATCTGTCTGGAGTTGATAATTTAACACTTGGTGTTAAGAGTTTATATATTAACTCTCAAAAGAGTATTTTAGTTTAACTACGTAAGAGTTATCTTCTAATTCATTCTAAAAAGCGGGAATTTTACTGTTCTGAACTTCTAGAAATTTCTTTTGGAAATAAACATTTACTAAAAAGACGCAATGGTTTTTGAAAAACATTTATTCTGAATTGTGCACCACAATTTCAAAACATTGTCTGAAAGATGTAACAGTGTACATGTTCTCACTTTCATTAGAATTTTGTTTATTAAAAGGTCTGACATAGGTGAGCTGGTAAATGCAAATAACAGCATTCTCATTACTTATTTCTTCAATACAATATGCATGTCCTTCATTCATCCCTTTGTGGAACTTCAACGCACTTCTGCTCTCCCCCATATTCCATCTTCACAAGCATATCCTATGTGGAGACTGAATAAAAATTAGTTGACACTAATTAATGGTACAAATAATCCAGTAATCAATTGCAGCACAGTAAAAAAAAGGAATCCTTTTTGAGCCATTATTTGTGTAAAGTATTTTCCCAAAAGACAAGGACACAGGCAACAGGTAATACTGAACTAAATGCACATGGTTAAACTATTTATAAGAATTTGTTTAAAGAGATGGAATGGAGAACGTGGCTGCAGCTAGGAGTGTCAGCAGAGAGCAGGAACCAGAGGAAAAGCTATCGAGAGACTGATCACCTGGGTCGTGATGGGAACAGTCCAACGGGAATTCTGCATCAATCAGTCAGCGTAATGCCTAAAAGTTTATTCTGATGTAAATATATTAAATTCTTAAAATGAAGAATATGAAAAAAAATCATCAGTGTTTTTAACGACACTGCATTTCATTCATGTGTCTCTATTGGACAGTGTTGTAGAAGTTACAGGAGATAGGAATCAGTTCCACCTTGGCCTGACGTTTGATCACGTTTGGTTGTACTGGCTTTGAGCCTGTTTGTGATACGCTACATCCACATGATACAGCTACTCTAGCTTTTTTTGAAGTGTCGTGAAATATTTTGCTTAAATGTTCTGCAGAACGGATGCAGCGCACATACAGTACAGATATTATCTGAAACAGCATTACACAGTGTTACACCTACTTTACAGTTTCACCACAGTGCAACGTCTCTCAGTATTGTTGAGATGTTTTCTATTATTATGTCCAGTATCAAATTTCTGCTGTACGCAAATCTTTCTATTCTCTCTTTTTCTTCTGTGTGAGGGATTCCTGCATTAATCATGCAGCTTAGAAACTTCATATGCACACCGTGAAAACACCTCCAAATAAATTCAGTGAAAGGTTGTCGAGATAAGGTTGTCTAAAACATTTATGAATGAACTTGTATAGAAAGTGTTTCTAGGAAACATTATCTAACACTTCTACATTCTTTAAAAAAAAGTATGCTTGGTTTAACTTTCAAATAACCAATGAACCAGTCCATCAGCTCAAAGCTATTGTACATTACTGCATTTTTGTCATAATTAGTGGTAAAATTGAATGATGATGAGATGCTCCCCACTCATATAATTACAAATATGGGAAAATATGCTCACTTTACTTTTGCTATCAATGGCTTGGCTCTATTAACAGGTTGTACCACATACGACATGGGCAAGAGTATGAGGCAACAACTCTTAACTGACATCAGCACAAAAACTGTACATCAGGAGCTTCATGTCACTGGTTTCCATTAATGTTTAATTCTTGTCAGACAGAAACAGAAACAGACAGCACATGTTGTAGTATAGTGACTCTGAACTTTTTAATATAATAACATACTGTAGTTCCAAATGCTTGGTACACTGTTCACTGATACAGCAGGATGACCAGATGAAGAAACACTGTCAGACTTTAACAAATGCTAAGCAGTCAAATCATTTCATGTATAACAGTCTATACTTAGTGGTTGATGTGAGAATCGCAGGTAGATATTCTCAGAATCTGCAGCACAATCCACAGACACCAGCATTGCAGCAGCCGCAGCAAAAGCGACACTTCATGCCACGCTTCTGTCTGTGGTACGGCATCTGTGTGAAAGAGGAGAAGAGCAGAGAGTTTATCTTCAGCTGCAAGTCACTTCATTGTTTCTAATTTTATGAAAAGTTGTGAGTGCACAGTTTATTTTAAACATCTCCCTGCATTTGAGAGATCTCACAATTACTGTCTTCATTCATTTATTGAAGTAAACTCACCACCCATGAGTCAGCTGATACCTCCTGATGTTCAGCAGCTGGACTGTCAGTGCTCACAGCCTCTTGTAGCTCTTGCAGTTCTCGTATCTGTAGAGAAAGAAAACAGATCTTAGCATCTTCACAACAAATTCATGCAGAAGAAGCACATTACATGAATTTAACACAGTATGTAACCTCAGCAAATGTGGCAGAGCTCTGCTGAATGCAAATACACATGAGTGCAACAGCCACTGCAACTGCAACGCTGAACGTCTCCATCTTCAGGAGGTTTGAGTGGTTTAAGGTGGTCAGATCCTTTGACTCTCTCGTTGACTCTTGTCAGCGCCTTTGTGATGGTTGACTGAGGGAAACGGTGCTGGTATTTATACTCATTTGCTCCACTGCTGCCTCGTCACTTAGAGTACAGAAACTACTGTCGGGAACAGGCTTGCATCAATAGGACAGGGAAAACCCATATAGTTAAACATCCGAAGGTCAAAGTTCATGCTGACTGAGAAAAGTACAGATTTTCTCCTTCCTCAGGAATTTTCCATTCCCAGAATTTCATAGCACAGGAAAATACGGAGTTTTGCAATGTTCCTGAAATCAGGTAGAGTAAGAGCTGTGAGTGACGAGGCAGCAGGGGCCCAAATCAGTATAAATATCAGCACTTCTGCACACATTAACCATCAGACAGAAGGACTCAGCTCACAACAATCATCCGGACCAGGAGAAAGAGTCGAACTTGAGCCTCTCAAAGCCTCCTAAGATGAAGACGTTCAGTGTTGCAGTTGCAGTGGCCGTCGTGCTCACATTCATTTGTGTTCAGCAGAGCTCTGCTGTCCCAGTCACTGAAGTAAGAACTTGACTTTAACCAAGTGTATTAGCTTACAAGCTGCAAATGTTTGTTTCAGTGCTACAATGTGGTTTCTACTGCACTCAATTCATTAACAGGAGCAGGAGCTGGAGGAGCCAATGAGCATGGACTATCCAGCAGCAGCACATGAGGAGGCATCAGTGGACTCATGGAAGGTAAGTAACACTAACTGAGTGAAGGTGGCCAAATTACTTCAGCTAAATGAAAGTGTTTGTTAGAGCAGGTGAAAATAAAGAGCAGTGATGCTGCTGCAGATGAACTCTGTGCTCATGTCTCTGGTGTTTCCCACAGACGCTGTATAACACCAGACACAAGCGTGGCATCAAGTGTCGCTTTTGCTGTGGCTGCTGCACCCCCGGTATCTGTGGAGTTTGCTGCAGGTTCTGAGGATTCCTGCTCCCACAACCACTCAGCATTAACAAACTGTATGTCACAGTTAATGTGTGAGATTATACTGTTTTAGTAACATTGTGTCCTCAGTTACTGCATCAACTACATGCTTGTATTACACAGTTTATCACAATAAACTTTATGGTCATTTAGATATAATGTGGATTTTTGTTGTCATTTTAAATGTCGTATTTTCCTTTGTTACATTTGTAAAACTGACTGCTATGCACCGTCCATCCATCAATTCATCCATCAAAGCTGCCATAGGGCTACAGGCAGGGTATATCCTGGACAGTGTTAACACATAGAGAGAAAAGCATTCATGATCACAGTAACCCCTGTAACTGATTCAAAATCACAATTTAACCAAACACCAAAGTGTTCTGACATTTGAGGGGAGACTCTCCAAAATATTCTATTTTTATTTCAAACACATACGCAGTTGGTTACATATGGTTAAAATGATTCAAATGCAGTAAATATATACATTTTTCATATAAATAGAGTCCATAACTTGATTATTGTCTGTAGCCCACATAATTAAACACTTTAGTTAGATAAAACATGTGAGTTTTGATGTTATGTACTGTATAGCCTGTGTAATAAATAAACATGTAGCCCAATAAGTATAAAATCCAGAAAGCTACACGACATGGGGCAGTTCATTTACAAACACAAGTGTAACTTGAGTTTCACACTGTTTTTTGTTAGAAAATAATCAAATTGTTAAATGCTTAAAGTACACAAAACGTCAGAAATCTGCACTGTCATGAACAACAATGTAAACCTAATTTTTGGATTAACCCTCCGAAGTCTGAATCCCAGCTTGTGCACATCAACCTCACCGATTTGCACAAATACAGTTTATAATGAAGACATGTTAAATATTAAGCACTGAAAACAGTTTGGTTGTTGTTGTTTGGAACGTCATTTAATGCATGTTGTTTTGTTGCCATAGTGATGCCTCCAGGGGAAAATTAGGGAGCAGAGCAAGAATAAGACTGTGGATATATGTTTTGATAGCTTTGGGTTCTCTTTGTTTTTGCCTAACAATCATAAAGAAATGTATTATATTTTGTGTATGTCCTCATTATTGAGCTTTAACCCTGCATAAAGGCCAAGATGAATCTCTTAGAGTAGAACTTTACAGTAACTATTAGAATAAAAAAAAAACACACATTGACTGCTTTAGTTTTTAAGATTCACTTCTGTCTTAAGTATTTTTTGTCTCCATATAAGATATCAAAATCTGTGCATACAACTTGATGTAAAAAGAATCTATGTACATTCCGCAGTCTATGATGCTAGAATGGCATCGCAGCATTTAAACATGTTTTGAATGAAAACATCAGCATATGAAAACAAAACTGAAGAGACACTGCAACCGTATGAAGGAAGACGACTATTTAGTGAAATTTCTACATTTCCCTGAGGATTAACTGCTCTGTAACTTACCAAGAACTAAAGTAAGTTCAAATTTCATTTTATAGACTTAAGATCATTTACTTAAATATAAAGCCTGATTTTCCTGCCTGCCAGGACAGTATTTATGTACTTTACATTGTGCAAGTCTAGACTATATTTTACATCATAGAGAGGATGATGTGGCTCTATTATTCAGGAAAACAAATGAAGACTTAACTATTTGTCAGCTGTTGTAATATTTGACAAATTATACATAAATTAGAAAATGTTCTTAATCATATCTTACAGTGACAGAAGCTCTGCTGTTAATCTTAGTATCTGCAGTTTTTACACGCTTACATAAACACACGCAGTTACTGTCCCTCCATTTAGAAAGACAGAGGCATCAGAGTGAGCATCATTCAACACAGACGCTCTCACAACACAAATCCTGACGTCGGTTTGCAATAAATGTAATTTAAAAAATTTACATTCATGTATGCTATATGCATTTTGTCCATTCCAAAGTTGTGAGTCTATACCAGCCAAAATGCTGTCTTTAGCTATTAACATTTGAAATGATGAAGGCACTTGAAAGTAACACAACATTAGCTGCCTTTCCAGAAAAAGACAAAAACCTTTCAGAAGTATAGTATGTAAGGTTTTGTGAGGTTTTCCTCCCAGGCTTCTAGACTTCTGATTGGCCAACATTTCTACACGGTTAGGATTTGGCATATTCCTGACTTTGTTTTTAGGGTTTACATGTGGAAGGAGATATTTTTTCAAAACTGCACATGTGGACGGGATTTTTTTAAAACGAAAAAGGAAAATTTCCGTTTACAAAAGTGCCCGTGTACGTGTGGACGTAGCCTAAAGTTATCACAAAAAAAGCAAATTCGCTGAACATTCTGAGTTGTTTAGTGATCATTGTTGTTTTCTGTTCCTTGTAGTCAAAATGAATGGAAGCGGAGATGGATCACAAAATAACCGTAATGGTAAGCACATGCACTCAGTCGTAAAATTGATGAAAAACTGATTTTCAGCAGATGTTTATGAATGCTAATTAAAAGATAAAATGATCTTGCAGGCCGACAGGTTAACCCAGAAATGTTTCCAAGAGGAGATCAGGAGCCAGCTTACGAACCTGTTGGTGGAATCTGGGGTTTACTGGAAAGACTTTATGTTACTCTCTATGATATCTTTTTTTGGAGGCTGACTGAGCTACTAGATGAATTAGAGGATCGATATGATGTCTTATATATTGACTTTCACAATGTCAATGACGGCAATGTCAACAATGTAAACAATCACAATATTAATGTGAGAGACAATGATGCCAATGTTGACAACAATGAACTGCATGATGATCATAATGCTGTTGTTGTTGTCGGCATTGAAAATGACGATTCTGATGAGGCATTTGAAGACTGTGAGGATGTTCACCCGTACATCCCAGAAGAGGATCCTCAGCCAGGTGTATCCAGGAAGAGGTCTAGAGAGATGGATGTGGAAGATGTGGAGCCCAACAAAAGAATCAGATGGAGCGAGGAGTTTTCTGATGATGACTCTGACTTCATCTCTGCCTGTGATACTGATAGCGAGGGCTGTCCTCATCTTGGTAATATTGCTGATGAGGTACCGCTGTTTGTTGGATCCACGAAAAGGTCCAGAAAGGAAGATGGAGATGAAGAAGAGCCTAATAGCAAAAGATCCAGGCTCGCAAACTCTGATTCGGGGACCAGCTCAATTGTGTATGATCACTCTGAGAGCAGTAGTGATGAACTCTTTGAAGATGCCCATGAAGAGACTGACAACCATGAAACTGGAGGCTCGAGGAAAAGGTCCAGAGAGGATTTGGAAGAAGAAGAGGAATGCTTGCACGTTTGCAAATTTCGGAGGTGTTCAAATGAGTCCACCAGCACCCGTGATGACAACTAACACTATTTCAACGGGATTTTTCTGTATCCTTTTAGTAGGCTGATGGCCTACTCAGGTGACCCTGAATCCTCCCTTGGTTTTGCTGCCAGAAGTTGGGCATACACTGTGCAATTTTTTCAGTCGCGATATTCAGCTCCTGTTCAAACTCTCCGATTGACTCGTAGGGGTTAGAAGTTCGTAGGTCACGATGCAGGGTCTCATACTATACGGCCCGATGCTCTGTGCAACCTGAGTGCTCACACTGTTCGTCCATAGCATGAAGGTTATAACACAAAATTTTACACTATTTTCACGGTTGTTGTGGTCGCGATAATTTTGTGAAGTCACATCGAAAAGGCTCGGATGAGCTTGGCAGTTCTACAAGTTGTGCCTCCATCGCTTGTGTCCGGATCACACGCTGCACTGCCGTGCTGTTCTGTCTTTTCGCTTTCATCTCTGTGTTTGCGCGTGCACAGTGAGAGACGCTGCGTTGACACCCTCACAACAGCCGACAGGATTTCAAACAGGTTTGATTTTCTTACGACCAAATGACTGATGATCAGGAGCTGATCGTGAGGTGTTAATCACTTCTCGTTACCCCATGTATACGATGCACGACACACGATTAAGGCCAAACTCGGGTCGATCCCCAAAACAGTTGCACGACTGAAAAATCGGCTCAAAATGGGCCAAAAATCGCACAGTGTATGTCCAGCATTAGGCGTAGGCTGCTGGGGGATTCCCATGATGCACTGGGTGTTTCTTCTTCACCCACTATGTGTTAATAGACCTCTCTGCACTGAATTGTACTTGTTGTTAACCTCTGGCTCTCTTCCACAGAATGTCTTTATCCTGTTTTCCTTCCCCCTCCCCAACCGGTCGCAGCAGATGGCCGCCCCTCCCTGAGCCTGGTTCTGCTGGAGGTTTCTTCCTGTTAAAAGGGAGTTTTTCCTTCCCACTGTCGCCAAAGTGCTTGCTCATAGGGGGTCATTTGATTGTTGGGTTTTTCTTTGTAAGTATACCTTACAATATAAAGCACCTTGAGGTGACTGTTACTGTGATTTGGCACTATATAAAAAAAATTGAATTGAATTTAAAATTTGAATGGATGTGACTGTGTAGATTCCAAATCCAGCATGTCCAAATTAACACTGTCGGATTTGATTTCAACACTATTAAAGTGTCTATATGGGTCCACACCAGAGAGTGTTAATTTAACTCTTTTTGGAGAGTTGGTACGTTAACTCTGATTTAGTGTTAAACACCAAATCTGTCTGGAGTTGATAATTTAACACTTGGTGTTAAGAGTTTATATATTAACTCTCAAAGAGTATTTTAGTTTAACTACGTAAGAGTTATCTTCTAGTTCATTCTAAAAAGCGGGAATTTTACTGTTCTGAACTTCTAGAAATTTCTTTTGGAAATAAACATTTACTAAAAAGACGCAATGGTTTTTGAAAAACATTTATTCTGAATTGTGCACCACAATTTCAAAACATTGTCTGAAAGATGTAACAGTGTACATGTTCTCACTTTCATTAGAATTTTGTTTATTAAAAGGTCTGACATAGGTGAGCTGGTAAATGCAAATAACAGCATTCTCATTACTTATTTCTTCAATACAATATGCATGTCCTTCATTCATCCCTTTGTGGAACTTCAACGCACTTCTGCTCTCCCCCATATTCCATCTTCACAAGCATATCCTATGTGGAGACTGAATAAAAATTAGTTGACACTAATTAATGGTACAAATAATCCAGTAATCAATTGCAGCACAGTAAAAAAAAGGAATCCTTTTTGAGCCATTATTTGTGTAAAGTATTTTCCCAAAAGACAAGGACACAGGCAACAGGTAATACTGAACTAAATGCACATGGTTAAACTATTTATAAGAATTTGTTTAAAGAGATGGAATGGAGAACGTGGCTGCAGCTAGGAGTGTCAGCAGAGAGCAGGAACCAGAGGAAAAGCTATCGAGAGACTGATCACCTGGGTCGTGATGGGAACAGTCCAATGGGAATTCTGCATCAATCAGTCAGCGTAATGCCTAAAAGTTTATTCAGATGTAAATATATTAAATTCTTAAAATGAAGAATATGAAAAAAAATCATCAGTGTTTTTAACGACACTGCATTTCATTCATGTGTCTCTATTGGACAGTGTTGTAGAAGTTACAGGAGATAGGAATCAGTTCCACCTTGGCCTGACGTTTGATCACGTTTGGTTGTACTGGCTTTGAGCCTGTTTGTGATACGCTACATCCACATGATACAGCTACTCTAGCTTTTTTTGAAGTGTCGTGAAATATTTTGCTTAAATGTTCTGCAGAACGGATGCAGCGCACATACAGTACAGATATTATCTGAAACAGCATTACACAGTGTTACACCTACTTTACAGTTTCACCACAGTGCAACGTCTCTCAGTATTGTTGAGATGTTTTCTATTATTATGTCCAGTATCAAATTTCTGCTGTACGCAAATCTTTCTATTCTCTCTTTTTCTTCTGTGTGAGGGATTCCTGCATTAATCATGCAGCTTAGAAACTTCATATGCACACCGTGAAAACACCTCCAAATAAATTCAGTGAAAGGTTGTCGAGATAAGGTTGTCTAAAACATTTATGAATGAACTTGTATAGAAAGTGTTTCTAGGAAACATTATCTAACACTTCTACATTCTTTAAAAAAAGTATGCTTGGTTTAACTTTCAAATAACCAATGAACCAGTCCATCAGCTCAAAGCTATTGTACATTACTGCATTTTTGTCATAATTAGTGGTAAAATTGAATGATGATGAGATGCTCCCCACTCATATAATTACAAATATGGGAAAATATGCTCACTTTACTTTTGCTATCAATGGCTTGGCACTATTAACAGGTTGTACCACATACGACATGGGCAAGAGTATGAGGCAACAACTCTTAACTGACATCAGCACAAAAACTGTACATCAGGAGCTTCATGTCACTGGTTTCCATTAATGTTTAATTCTTGTCAGACAGAAACAGAAACAGACAGCACATGTTGTAGTATAGTGACTCTGAACTTTTTAATATAATAACATACTGTAGTTCCAAATGCTTGGTACACTGTTCACTGATACAGCAGGATGACCAGATGAAGAAACACTGTCAGACTTTAACAAATGCTACGCAGTCAAATCATTTCATGTATAACAGTCTATACTTAGTGGTTGATGTGAGAATCGCAGGTAGATATTCTCAGAATCTGCAGCACAATCCACAGACACCAGCATTGCAGCAGCCGCAGCAAAAGCGACACTTCATGCCACGCTTCTGTCTGTGGTACGGCATCTGTGTGAAAGAGGAGAAGAGCAGAGAGTTTATCTTCAGCTGCAAGTCACTTCATTGTTTCTAATTTTATGAAAAGTTGTGAGTGCACAGTTTATTTTAAACATCTCCCTGCATTTGAGAGATCTCACAATTACTGTCTTCATTCATTTATTGAAGTAAACTCACCACCCATGAGTCAGCTGATACCTCCTGATGTTCAGCAGCTGGACTGTCAGTGCTCACAGCCTCTTGTAGCTCTTGCAGTTCTCGTATCTGTAGAGAAAGAAAACAGATCTTAGCATCTTCACAACAAATTCATGCAGAAGAAGCACATTACATGAATTTAACACAGTATGTAACCTCAGCAAATGTGGCAGAGCTCTGCTGAATGCAAATACACATGAGTGCAACAGCCACTGCAACTGCAACGCTGAACGTCTCCATCTTCAGGAGGTTTGAGTGGTTTAAGGTGGTCAGATCCTTTGACTCTCTCGTTGACTCTTGTCAGCGCCTTTGTGATGGTTGACTGAGGGAAACGGTGCTGGTATTTATACTCATTTGCTCCACTGCTGCCTCGTCACTTAGAGTACAGAAACTACTGTCGGGAACAGGCTTGCATCAATAGGACAGGGAAAACCCATATAGTTAAACATCCGAAGGTCAAAGTTCATGCCGACTGAGAAAAGTACAGATTTTCTCCTTCCTCAGGAATTTTCCATTCCCAGAATTTCATAGCACAGGAAAATACGGAGTTTTGCAATGTTCCTGAAATCAGGTAGAGTAAGAGCTGTGAGTGACGAGGCAGCAGGGGCCCAAATCAGTATAAATATCAGCACTTCTGCACACATTAACCATCAGACAGAAGGACTCAGCTCACAACAATCATCCGGACCAGGAGAAAGAGTCGAACTTGAGCCTCTCAAAGCCTCCTAAGATGAAGACGTTCAGTGTTGCAGTTGCAGTGGCCGTCGTGCTCACATTCATTTGTGTTCAGCAGAGCTCTGCTGTCCCAGTCACTGAAGTAAGAACTTGACTTTAACCAAGTGTATTAGCTTACAAGCTGCAAATGTTTGTTTCAGTGCTACAATGTGGTTTCTACTGCACTCAATTCATTAACAGGAGCAGGAGCTGGAGGAGCCAATGAGCATGGACTATCCAGCAGCAGCACATGAGGAGGCATCAGTGGACTCATGGAAGGTAAGTAACACTAACTGAGTGAAGGTGGCCAAATTACTTCAGCTAAATGAAAGTGTTTGTTAGAGCAGGTGAAAATAAAGAGCAGTGATGCTGCTGCAGATGAACTCTGTGCTCATGTCTCTTGTGTTTCCCACAGACGCTGTATAACACCAGACACAAGCGTGGCATCAAGTGTCGCTTTTGCTGTGGCTGCTGCACCCCCGGTATCTGTGGAGTTTGCTGCAGGTTCTGAGGATTCCTGCTCCAACAACCACTCAGTATTAACAAACTGTATGTCACAGTTAATGTGTGAGATTCTACTGTTTTAGTCACATTGTGTCCTCAGTTACTGCCTCAACCACGTGCTTGTATTGCACAGTTTATCACAATAAACTTTTAATTTAAGTGCAATGTGCATTTTTGTTGTCATTTTAAATGTAGCTTTTTCCTTTATTAGACCTTTAAAAATGGCCATCCATCCATCTATCCATTTACATAACCACTTTCTTGTGGGGTGGGCTGGACAGTGTTCACACACAGAGAAACAAGCACTCAAAGTACAAAAGCTATGTCTGGAGCAGTCTTGCATCAGTGGGACTGGGAAATTCCACTGCATCGGAAATGGGAAATTATCCATGTTTGTTTCTTTGCTCTACAACTCCAAGTTTCTTTTTTCAAGCATCATTCTGATACTTTTATTGAAGAACCAAAATATGTACTATTTATATCATTATCACTGATACGTTGTTTCCCTATAATAACTTCAAAAATTTTAATGGCTCATGAAAGAATTCTTTAAACCAACCAAACGGATGAAAACAGATCAGGATCTCGAATGTTTATTTGCTGCAGATAATAACTTTTTAAATACTCAGATTCAATCCGTCAAACTGTGGATGTCATTTGTGAGTTCATTTAAGAATGATGAGATAAGCATATAACCAATATTCTGAAAGCACTGCATGACGTGTTGAGTCCTGTAGAAAATGCGCTTCTGTAGTTGAGTTAAAGAAAAGCTATAAACTCTTTCTTCTATGTTTAGATTTCATACACAGTATAAAGTGCCTAATACAAGCACTGGATTTGTATTAGGCACTGGACTACTACTGGATTTACAGCTGTGTGTGAACCAGCAAAGACAGGCTTACATTTGCATAAACTAAGTTGTTATATTACATCTTAACTCTGTCTTAGTTGCTGGTTCTAATTTCTAAAACCTGTCAGACTCACAGTAAAAGTGCCTCATAGAACCATAGTGTAAGCAACATTTACAGTTACTGTACATAAAACAAAAGAAGGCCTACATCTAAACAGAATTATTATCTCTTAACTCTTCCTTGGCTGCTGTATTTATTTTCTGAAACCTGTCTGGTGTGCTGCTCAATGTTGTTTAAGCAGCTAGGACACGTTTTGTCGCTCATAACTCACAATGGTTCAGCCTGCTCTCACGGGTGAACTTGCAACACTCTGTATTCCCAGCATCTATGCTTGAGCCTGCAGCTTGGAAATTCCAAGTGAAAGGCAAGCCTGCATTTGCTTGTTCACCATAGTTTGTCCTCAAATACCAAAGCAAAAGGAAAGTAATGCTGATTCTTTGAGATATAATGACAAACACGCATAACACACAAAATTATTTTTTTTAAAGAAGATGGATATATAATGGTGCTGCAGTTGTTTGTATTGCAGTTGCTCACTATTGAGTCCATCCCTCCATCTATTAATCGATCCACCCTCTTATGGTGTTCCTATATTTAGCTTATTGTTGACCATTCATTGTGAATAGCTGTGTAATGGGTTTCATTTTAGGGCTTTTGCCTTTTGGTTCGGGGTCTGTGCACCTGCAAACCGTGAGTGGAGCAGCTCATTTATGTGCTGAAACACCTTGCGAATAAATCCAAGAATCTGTGTGTGTGTTTTTGTGTATACTGTATACTGTAAAGTAGCAGTACTAGTGCAGTGTCCAATGATGTGATAAATCATATGAGCATTCATAAGCCACCCGCTTTGTTTATTTTCCTGTTTACAACTTTTTCACCCCCACAGAAGCTAGTGCTATGGAAGCCCATTTCTGCCAAAAAAAAAAGTATTCATAACTCAAAATTTCGACTCATTAACTCGAAATGTAGCTCAAAATTTTTAATTAATAAGTCGAAATCAGTAATCTACGTGAATGACGTCTTTTCCTTGTTACCTGGAAGCTGAAGCCCTCAGCTACAAATGCTACAGCTAAGCTACCAGTGTTACAGCCAGTCGTGAATGCACAAATTGCTGATTATTTTCAGCGTGACTTCACAAATGATGAAATCCTTGAGTTATTAGCGGAATCACATGGCGTTTCGATCAGCAAACGTACTCCTGAAAGCGCCAATTAGTTGTGATCCGGTTTTGAGTGTGCATTCCACGTAGATTGTTGATTGGCAGAGCTAACTCGAAATTTTGACTTACTTTTCTCAAAATTTGGAATTAATACATTGAAATTTTGAATTTATAAGTCGAAATTTCAAGAAAATGAGTCAAAATTTTGAGTTAATAAGTCGAAATCTTGAGAAAGATAACTTGAAATTCCAAGTTATGGATACTTTTTTTTTTGTGGCAGAAACGGGCTTCCATAAGTTTCAGTAGTCAGTAAAAGCACGGATAAAACAATCTACTGTCTGAAGCAAAAGTAACACCTGACACCTAACAGGATTCTGTTTGATTTTGTGCGAAAGACAAGAGCAAAATGTCAAGAGCCTGCAGTATGAGCCGATCCCTTAGCATACCCCCCCCTCCCCCGCCCCCCCTTTTCTCCTGTGGAGAGAGGCATTGGGAAAATATGTTTTAAAAGAACCACACATACACACACACACACACACACACACACGCACGCACACACTTATATTTGACTGATTTTACAGTCATTGTTTTAATTGAATGAATTGAGCACACCAACTGTGAGTCAGCTAACATCTCCTTATGTTAGCTGACTCACAGTTGCAACTGGACTGTCATTGCTTGTTGCCCCCGATAGCTCTTGTGGCTGCTTAAAGAAAACCAGATGTTAGTGTCTTGGCTGCTCATTCATGAATTTAAGTCGGCCTGTTTCGGCAAATGTAGCAGAGCTCTCCTGAAGGGCCCCTGCAACTGCAACATGTTATGTCTTCATTTTCAGGAAGGTTGAATGGTTTATGTTGGTCAGATCCTCTGACTGGCTTCTGTCAGCTCCTTTGTGATGCTTGGCTGCGGTAAAAGGTGCTGGTATTTATACTCATTTGGTCCAAGGTGCCTCATTAGTCACAGTGTAGCATTTCACGACCAGCTTACATCAGCAGTACTCTTAAACTGCGCAGTGTTTTGCTCTGAAAGCATGTATCCTTCAGCAGTGTTGTACAGGAGGCTGTGCAGTGCTCAGGTCTGACCTAACAGGGTGGTATAATTTCATTCAGCTGTCTACGTTGGCTATAAAATATATATATATTCTAAAAAGAAAAAAAAGAATTTAAACTGAATAGATAACAGCCTTTTCACCTCTTATGATGTTCATATATCTGTAACTGTATAAAAGGGCCCAAAGTTCACAGGACAATTCTATTTGAATTCTGATACAGGTGTTTGTAAGTTTATATAAGTTTATAAACTGTTCATTTAATATTTAACCTTCTGTTAGTTTGATCCAGCCCACTGTCTGGTGACATCATCCAGTTAGTAAGATGGCCAGTTTCATGTCGGACGAGCAGTGTTGGTCCGGTGGGGGTGCACTGATTCCTGTGGGATGTGATGTGTGCGTGAATGATAAAAAGCCACACACACCCCCCCCTGTGATTACAACCACAGGAATTGAGCTGTAAGTATAAAGTGCTTCAAACCAAACCTCAAGTTCCTTCTTCCATACTTTTTGACAATTTGGCCTTAGGTGGTGTTCTGGCCGACACACCGGGGTGACCATATTTTTAAAGAGTGAATCAGTGCCACAACCGTGCCTATCCCTGATATCTCCACTCCAGTAACATTAATGGAGAGTTTCTTAGCATCTTTAGTACTCGATGATTTCTAAACACTTGTTGTACAATGTGCTACATGTCTGAGACAACATGCCTTTTGTCCTGTCTTCTTTCTCTCACCCCAACAGATGGCCGCCCCTCCCTGAGCCTGGTTCTGTTTGAGGTTTCTTCCTGTTAAAAGAGAGTTTTTCCTTCCACTGTCGCCAACATGCTTGCTCATAAGGGGGTCATATGATTGTTGGGTTTTTCTCTGCGTTATTATTATTGTATCTTACATTCTTCCTTACAATGATGCTAGAAAGATGCGACTGTTATTGTGATTTGGCACTGTTTAAATAAAACTGAATTGAATTAAGACACACAAATATAAATTTGTGTGTTAATTATATTTATTTAATCTATATTTCTAAGCACCTTTAAAACAATGACTTATTGATGTTAGAAATTGATACACATATTAATGACTTTGGAGATATGTAACTTTGGTTTTTTTTTTATTTTCCTCTCACCTCTGATCTGACACTGAAGCGCTGCTGTTACCTTTCAGACAGAAGCAGACAGATGATTATAAGTTTCACTTTTTTTAACATTAAATATATATATATATATATATATACAGAATACATAGAGTTCAATTGATTACATTTGTTTTATTATTTATTTGATAATAGTTTACATGTTACTGGCACTTACTTTAATATACCACAGACTCAGACTGAGATAAAAACGACATAGCCTTTAGGAGCTGCGTGAGATGTCGCAGACTCACCTGTGTGGACTCACCTGCAGGTCGAACTGAACATGCTTTGAAAGAAAAGATGCAGTTTGGTTCCTCTGAGGATGGAGGAAAAGGTCTGTCAGAGTCTTGCAGAGTAACTGCTTATATCTGCAGCGGAGTGGAGACGTCAGAGCAGGACGCCTCTTTACACACTCAACAATTATGCGATAAAATTTCACCCAAACTGCCAGTGTGTGTTTCATTTAAAACAGTTAATCTGTCATCAGCGCAGGTGAATGGAAATGTGTGTAATGTGTGTTTTCATTTACTGATCCACCCAGTCATTAAGCAAATGTTTATCTTTCGGTGGAGCACCTTGAATACTTCATGTTCCTCTTGTAGTCATGGAACAGTAAAGAGGTGGTTTGCACATATTTCTACATAAATACAACATTGCTCTTTGGTGTGTACTAAGAATAGAGAAAAATGAGAAAAAATGATCTGAAATGAAAGTGGAAATGTGAACACAATTCTGGAAGCATGATGGTCAATGTAACACTTCAATTCAACTTCCACTGGTCTCACTCAAAAATCATTCTGTTTAATCTCTGAACACAGACTGGATCATTTAGCAAGCTTTGTTCACCTACACGAACGCTGAACTTTTCTAGCAACATGTCTTAAAAATTGATTTATTTTTCCAGGGTTTAAAGGCACAGTCTGTAAAATCTCACCACTAGATGTCAGTAGACTGTAGATTGCAGTCAACTAAATTCTGTTTTCTTACTCCTCTCAAGTCAAGTGCATAATCCCAGTTCTGGTGGTTGCTGTAGAACAACCACATTAATCTATAATCAGTGTTGGGACTAACGCGTTATTAAGTAACGCGTTACAGTAACTACGTTATTATTGTGGTAACGAGCACGGTAACTAGTTATTATGCCAAAATCAGGAACGCGTTACTCGTTACTGGGATTTAGATAGGCTCGTTATTCGTTACTTCGTGTGGTGGCTATCGCGGAGCTTCCACAGATTCAATAACATTAGCAAGTGGTGGAAGCCAGCAGGTGGATGAAGGAAAAGGGAGGCAAGAGGAGAGACCTGAAGCAGCCGCCGGTCCGAGTATCAGGTGAACTGAACTTCAGGTAAGAAGTTATGACCTGCAGTCTATCTGAGTCACATAAACCAAGTTTAGGTGGAGTTTATTTTCGTTATGCTGACTTTTTCGTACTGCGTGCTAGCTAGCATGACGGAGTTTCTATACAGCTGGGTGGGTGCTATGTTACTGATGTTGAACTTTATTTTGTTCATACGGTTAATTATTAGAGTTGCCAACTGTCCCGTAAAAACGGAATCGTCTGGTATTCAGAGAAAATATTACGGGTTTCTTATTGAGGTGAAAAGGAACATTTTGTCCCGGACTTCAGCTACAATGAAAAAGACACAAAGCTGGAGTTATTCTGTGTTTACGCCGCACAGCTGCCTCTTCTTCTCTCATCCTCTGCCCCTCCCTCTCCTGTTGCTACTTCAATCATGAAACTGATCAATGATCAGCTGATCGGCTTTTCTCTCTTGTTTGTTTATCGCCCACTTTGCGCCAGAAAGAGGAAACCAGCGGATGTCGCGCTAAACAACAGCAGTACGTTTAAGCTTGATCAGCTGTTGTTAGAATTTATTTAATATTACTTTCTACTATCAGCTGATGTTTGCTGGAGCCACAGCTGTAAACCTGCTGGTCATGATGTCGGTTTGAATATGTGGTGAGAGGGAAACATGAAGATGAAACCAGGAGATGTCCTTACTGAATCATCAGAGCTGAACAGGTGATGGAGAAACAGGTTTACCTTTTAGGTGACATGAATGAGTTGAAGGGAAGTTATGAACTGTTTCTGAGAGACAAATAACACCAGGATCCTTTTTTTACTTAGCTGATAGCTGGTAACTGTGCAGGGGCGGGTCTAGCAAAGTGTGGCCAAGGGGGCATGTAGGGCATTAACAGGGAGAGGGGGGCACAAGGAAATACTTTTCTTTCTTATTCTCATTTAAAATGTCTAGCTTTTAAAAAAATAATTATCTGAGTCTTACAACAAATGATTGATAAATTGATGCATATATACCATCAAAACAGTGTACATCACTGTCACAACAGCGTTTGTTTTCATTCAAAGGCTTTATGATTTTTCCTATAATGGTGGGCCGGTCTTTAGTCAAATCCCCCGGGACGATTTTTTTTTGTCCCAGTCCAGCCCTGTATGCAGCTCATCTGCAGTCTGGTGTTACCTACATCTTCCTATTCAGAAGGCAGAATTTCCAAGTTCTGAGTACCATCGAAAGCACCACGACTGCAGTTTTTGTGTTGGATGTAAAAAGCAGGCTAGAATCATGCGGCGGTCAACGACGGTCCAGGCGTGGGATTTCTCTTGTGGAAATGTGCACATTATTTTTTCCTTTCTATTGGTAGGTGGCACAGTGCACTTATGGCAAGTAAGCAAGCTAGAATACTGGCAGTCTGGCTGGGTATCCAGTTACGGAAGCAACACATTAACAAGAGAATTCTGAGTAAAACCAAAGTTACTTTCCCTAGTAACTAGTTACTCTGAAAGTAACGAGTAACTTGAAGTAACTGAGTTACTTTTGATAGAAGTAACTAGTAATGTAACTAAGTTACTAATTTAAAGTAACTTACCCAACACTGTTTATAATGAGTGCATGCTGTCGGTGTACTGTGTTAGCTGGAGTCCACGTCTATTTACTCTGGAGGAGGCTGTAAATTTTTTTGAAAGGAGTACAGTACAAGTCTTTTTAGCACATGTAGTGAGAGTCAGAGAATAATAATACTGCAACAAATCAGGACATGATCTTTCATCGACTTCCATCAGGTTTGTTCAAAATGCAGTCAGAAGATATTTGAGCATCTGTGCAACCATTTCAACAAAGAAAACCATGCAGAATTACTGCACCATTTACTACACTTAATTCAGATATATCAGATAAAAAGAGGATAAATAATCGTAAAGAAACATTTGCATTTGCATAAAGTAATAACATTTCTATGAAAAAAGCTTTGTTCAAACTGGCTGCTACAGGTCAACAAGTCACATTTTGTCAGTTTTCATATGTTTTGTTTTTTTTGTTTCACTAAAGTTTGTAATATTAGGCAAGAAGATGGGTGAGCAAGAACAGAGAGAAAGAAGAAAAGTGAGAGTAAGAGCACGGGGGGGCTTAGGAGGCAGAAGGTAGTTATTACATATTTATTCATTGTCAGTTCAACTGCATCATTTGTATTACAGTAACAAACAAATATTTCCTGTTACCTTTTTGTATCTCTGCATTGATTTTCTTTCTTTTACTGTACTTAAATTACCAGACTGAAATGACAGAGTTTTGTTACATATTGTGTGAAATAGACAACATTTTAAAAACTTCACCAAACTAAGCTGCAGTTTCTGGAAACATGTTTAAACATTTGAAAAAACTGGACTGTCTGTGGGCAAAAACGCATGTGAACTGGAGGGTCAGCAGTAAATCTGAAGGTAAAATTAGAGTCGGAACACATCGCTGTTTATGTTATGAAATGATTTCGTGGCCTTCATTTAGCCTAAGGACACAAAAGCGTTGATATATTTTTATCCACCAGGGCATACTGTGAACCCAGCAACTTATGTGTGTGATCTCTTATCGCTCTCCAACAGCTGGTATGACATTCACTCCTCCAGGTGGTTCCTCTTTTGGGGTACCCAGGATGTTTTCTGAACTAGGTAGAACAGAGTCGTGTTATTTTGCACCTCAGTCACAAAAAACCTTCAGAAAAAAACTGAAAGCTTTTGTCTCTCTGGGAGAATTTAACGCTCTTCATACTTTTAGAGCAAAGCTTCTGTTGCTAAACTAGACTTTGCATTATGTTCCTTGTTTGTTTTGACTTTCCGTATTTTTATCATTCCATGTCTGTTTTTGACATGATGAATTTTGTAATTATTGTAACCTTACAATGATGACCCTTCTTAAAAAAAGTCTCCTCAGAATTCATCGGAAGGGAATTCCTGCTTAAATTGAACAATTTTTTTTTTTCTTTTAAAATCCAAAGATCTGTCTGCATCTGTTCATGAGCACATAGGGAAGAAGCTGAACTTGGTAGTTCAGCTGAGCTATCCAGTATTTTTTTTATGTCAGCAGAAAAAAGACTAAAAGACTATTTCAAATGCTCATTGGCTCAAATTCATATATAAAACATTAACTATGACCACAGTTTGTGCTACAAAAGGCAGAATTTTAGCATGTCATTTCAACAAGCCTGCTTTTGCCTTAGCTTAGAGTTTAAGCTGGCACTATAAGGTTGATTCTACTCTGTTGTTGACACGAACAGCAGAAGACACCACACCCTGTTAGTCACTGCTGTTATACTATTTGAAGTTCACTGTCTCGAGCACATTCACAGTCGGTGGATTGTAATGTAGAGTCCCTGCAGTCAAGTCTGCACAGTCACAAACATTTGGTTGGTATGCAGATGTCTTCCCCGACCCTTGCGTTCAGCATCCAATAACAAAATTGGCATCACTTGAACCTAAATAGATCCTAACAGATTCACATATGCAGTAACATCAAAAGCTTCCCTCCTCTCTCCCTGGTATAGGTTATTATAGTAACCTGGGAATTATTACTGAGTCTACCACTGTTGACAGTGATGCTCACTCTTGATATTACTGACGTTTGATTTTCTCATGATAAGTAGTGTCATTCACCACTTTAAAACCTCAAGTAGATCAAGTTCCTGTTAAGGTCCTTCCAGTTAAAAACCCCCCAAAACGTTTTATTTAGAGTTAAAATTAACATCTAATTTACAAGCATCTAATTATTCAGCAGTAGATGCTTCTAAATTAAGCATTTCCATGAAAATAGCACATTAGAATAAAGCACTCTGACCACATGTCTATGTCTGAACCACTTTCAGCATTTTGCTTTAAGACTTTTCCTTTTTAATGTTGATTTTTTAAAAGTTTTTGTAAGAAAAGCAGAGATCTGATATTGACTGCGCTTCTTGGCTAACTAAAAACTAAGACATTTGGATGTTGAGTGGCATCTACAAACCAACTGTATGACTTTATTCCAGGTGACTGTAGCAGTCAGATGATTTTTTTAAATAATAACAAATAAATGTCATCGCTAAACAGCTTTTTTATTACAACATATTAAAGAACACATGTACAACTATATTTTAGTGGTTGATGGAACTCTTTTTGAACTTTGTTAACACTGAGAAGATGGTGTGTGGTTTCCTGTTCACAAAGGTATACTAACCAATTAAGTTGTCATTGTTTAAAGACTATATGAAGACGGATGCATTATTCCCTTCACTGTAATAACCACATCTAGACTTCTCACTTTGTAGGACCTATGTTGTTTGTGGAGACATCAACATCTGTCCAAACTGCGGTTCAGTTTTTGCAGTCATACTTTAGTTTTGACCAGTTGACATCAGGGTTTCAGCCATGTTCGCCAGAACATCTTTACCAGTCACAGTGATTACATGCCATTATGTATGCCAAATTCTAGCTGTGATCGAAAGCCGCAATATTTAAAAATTGGAAAAACAGAAAGAAAGAAAGTGTTTTTTCAACGATCACATTAGCTTCTTGGTTATTTTCTAAACGATGTCGATCCAATTTTAATAGCCTATTGGAAGAAAGCCATTAGCTTACTAAAGAGTGTATTCTTTGACTTAACGCCAGACTTCTAATTTGATCCATCTGTAAGAAAAATACTTCAATAAATGTTCTGTGTTTGTTGGAAGTTAGACAAAATTCAAGTGCCTATCAAGATCATAACTGATACAACATTTACAGCTGGTGTTTATTATTGCTGCATGTCACACAGGTCAGACCACAATAAGTTAAGTGAATGTCAGAGTGCTGAGGTGAGTGATTGATTGGTTAAATATCGGTGTGTTACAGACATTCTTTCTATGAAGAAGTATTAGGGCCACATTAAGAAAAAAATGTATTTGTTCAGTTTGCGAATAAAGTCAAAATTATGATATTAAGCTCAATACTATTTTGAAAAATAAGTCGAAATGTGGAGATCAAAGTTGTTGTTTGAAAGTGGGAAACAAACGGCCTCAGTGCAAGAAATAAGTTCTAATAGTGACCAGTAGAAAACCACCACACTCACACTGAAAATAGGCTACACAAGCCTTATTTTTCTTTGAAGCAGACTAGTGGGCTGAAGGCGTAGTTCTGAAGCCACCACAGTCAAAGTAATGTACTTGGTTACAAACAGGAAAAGGTGGTCACTCAGAAGAACAAGCAGGCAATCACATATCAGTCTTGCATCTTCCCGAGAAAGGCTTTTCACCCACCTTAACCTGCCTTGCGTCAGTACGGAGTGATTCTACACCAGATCCTGCGAATACCACTCTAGAGCTCTTCCTCTCCAGATTCAAGTGACTTCTTCTGGTTGCTCACTTCCTAATTACCGAGTAGGCTTTTCCTCCTTAAAATCCTGTGATGTGCAGTCTTCATTCCAATCTGCAGATGTCGCTGTGCGGCGTTCAGGAGAAAGCTTAGACATGGATACGGGGGTGGAATAAGAAACCAGAAAAAGGATAGCTTTGTTTTTGTTCTTTTATGACTGTAGTAACATGTGAGTTTGCTCCGAATGGCTGCGCTTGAGACTTTCCATTACAACTCCCTAAATCCACCGGTCCAACAGTTTCCAATCCAGGCTTTAAGTACAACAAATCCACGTAAATCTTAATTAAAATGAATCCTCCTTCCGGTACAACTTCAAAAGCAAAACCATTCGGGCCAGGTTAAAACTATTTTCTTTTAAAATGTCATTTTCCCTCACCAGAGTCTCCAAGTTTAACCAGCTTCCCTGCTACAACTGTGTCCTACAACCTTCTCCCTTCCTGTTTCTCTCTCTCAATTCCTCTTTCTCTCCCCTTTATAGAGAAGGGCTCAAATCATCATCAATCAACTACTCCCTGTACTCAACTCCAAATAGCTGGCAGACATATTTCACCATGCCACTTTCTCCAACACTACACCCTATATAAAATGTCTTGCATAGATGAGTTAGAGAAATCGTACTTTAGAATCAGTTTGAGTTGCAATTAAATGATTTCTCTCTTAGCACATAAACACAGTGTGGTGATAAGTATAAGGTTGTTGAAAAGATGGTGCAGAGAGGTGCATCAAGTCAGACGGATAAACCACACAAACTCGGAAATGTTGGCTGGATTTGTACAAAATGAAACAGCTGGAAGTGGACATATGCAAGGATACTGATGGTTACATCCACGTGCAATAAAGAGAAAGTATCACAGGACACAATAAGACAGCTGATCAAGTTGTTTCACCAACTAGCTAACACAATGCATTTTGTTGAGGGTAATCTCTCCTTATACACTGCCTCCAGAATTAAAGTGTAGCTTTGTCCCTAATGCTACTGCTTAGGAAGTGAAGGACAAGAAACTTATTTTTAAAGCAAAAGTAATATTCAAATAATTGATTTTAGCTAGCTAAGAAATCTATCATTAGATTCTCAGTTTTTGGGACAGTATTAGGCAGGCCCTAATATTTTGAAAATTGAAATGTTTACAATTTTTTGATTATATTAATCAATTTAAAACTTATTTCTCATCCTAGTTCAGATGACCAACTACTGACAACCTGGACAGTGGTTGGTCATCTGAACCCTGTGAAGCAGGGAAGTGAAAAAAAAAGCAAAAGATAGATATTCCTTTGTGCACCTGTTTTATATTTTGTAATTTTGGATAAACAAAAATGTTAAAAATACATGAGAAGCACCAAAGGAAAGTCTTGTTAGTCTAATGACGTGACATCACAGAAAAACTAAAAATATAAGACATGTTTAGAAAAGAAGCGTTTAGCTAACATGACTGGACTGCGACTGGATCTCATCCCTCTTGAGCTGTTGTGGGAACAGAATGATAAGGTAACCAAAACATGTCAATCAAAGCTGTCCAACTTATAGAATAGAATAGAATAGAATAGAATTCAACTTTATTGTCATTGCACATGCACAGGTACAGGGCAACGAAATGCAGTTTGCATCCATCCAGAAGTGCTTTAGTGATATAGATATATTACAATATATATTAGCAATAATATAGATATGTGAGTATATTACAGAAATGGGTCTATTATGGTATGTTATAATGTACACGGTATGAAGTATGTTGTGAATATTCTATAACTATAAGTATGTACAGGCTGTAGTGAGTACAAGCTATGTACAGGCTATGAACAGGATATAAATATGAAAAACTATACAGAATATGAAATAAATAACTTTACAGAATCTGAGATATACAGCTATACAGAATGGGAACTATGCAAGTTGTAAACAGTTGTAGGATTAAAGATTATCGAATGTACAGAATGATTGTTTACACAGAGCTATACAGTAGTGCAGTTAAGATAAGTGAGGGTGTAGATAGTTTCTACAGAGGCTATATAAAGTGCTAGTGGTTGTGAGTGGTGGTTCAGTCCATGTTATTATTGTGTGTTTGAGGGTACAGTTGTCCATTGTGGGTGTGTGTATGTTCAGTCCATGAGTTTAACGTGGGTCAGATGTCAGGAGGCAGAGTTCAGGAGTCTGACAGCTGTGGGGAAGAAGCTGTTCCGGTACCTGGTGGTCTTAGTCCGGAGGCTCCTGTAGCGCCTCCCAGAGGGCAGGAGGGTGAAGAGTCCATGCGATGGGTGACTGGGGTCTTTGATGATTTTCCCAGCCCTTTTCAGACACCGCTTCCTGTAGATGTCTTTTATGGCAGGAAGTGGTGCTCCGGCGATGCGCTGGGCAGTTTTCACGACCCTCTGCAACCCCTTCCGGTCCGAGGCAGAGCAGTTCCCGTACCAGACTGTTATACAGTTGGTCAGGATGCTCTCGATGGTGCAGCGATAGAAGTTCACCAGGATGTCTGAGGACAGGTGGTTCTTCCTCAGAGTCCTCAAGAAGAAGAGGCGCTGGTGAGCCTTCTTGACCAGCTTGGAGCAGTTGGTCGTCCAGGTGAGATCCTCGGAGATGTGGACTCCCAGGAACTTGAAGCTGCTCACACGCTCCACAGCCGTCCCCTTAATGTGGATGGGTGGATGTGGGTCAGCATTCCTCCTGTAGTCCACGATGAGCTCCTTGGTCTTCTCGGTGTTAAGTGCATCTCCTGACCTAAAGGCAGTGTTGCGGGCCTTCAGGAGGAGACGAACATCCCGGTTCATCCAAGGCTTCTGGTTGGGGTACATGGTGATCCGTTTCTGGGTGGTGACACTGTCTGTGGTTTTGGAGATGTAATCCAGTACAGATGAGGCGTACTGGTCCAGGTCTGTGTGGGTGAACATATTCCAGTCTGTGTTTTTAAATCTGTCCTGGAGCACTGCGTCTGTCCCCTCTGGCCACACTTTAATTGTCCTCACAGCAGGTTTCACACGTTGGATGAGTGGTGAATACCGAGGTGTGAGGAACAGGGAGAGATGGTCCGATTGTCCAATGTGGGGGAGGGGTCAGAGCTGCTTCAGGATGCATGGAGTAGAATTTCTCCAGATGACCTCAACAAACTGACAGCTAGAATGCCAAAGATCTGCAGGTCTGCTTAAGGTTCTTTAAGATAGCAAAGTCTGAAAGATTATTATTAGTTTGAGTCAAATCATGATAAAAATTCTAGTATTTTCTGAAGGACCACAGACTTTTGAGTATATAAATGTCAAGGAAACCCACCAAACCAAGTTTGTTACTGCTCAGGAAGTCCTGTTGTGCAGGGCAAAATTGCCTTCACGTGTATTTCCATCAGCAATGACGAGATGGGACCATATAACCATATTCTGTTGTTTATCACTATGATAATTGTTAGCTAATTTCATTCAGTTTACTTGCTATTTAATGATAATTTGTTAGTTGCTATAGCTACTGTTGGGTTTAAACATGTGCACTACTAATTAATTAGTATATGACTTACTTTCAGCAAGATCTGCTGATGTACTTAAGTGCCAATGCTTGAATGGGGAATTCAGTGTGCAGTCCAATGGTAAGATATGCTTATTAGACTTTGTACATCGGCCTTTCTTTAAAATGAAGATTTTCTGCTTTCATTATGTTTTCCAAAATACCTTGTACATGAGGAACGGGCCTAAATTGTTTTTGGCCTAATGATGATGACTGAAATATTATTTAGTAACTTAACTAGGCCTGCAGTCGCCACAGGTATATGTTTATCTCCACATTTTAGTTATTCAAGTTAAATAACATTTATATATAAAGCAAGCACAAATAACACAAATATATTTAAGCATTATATTGTAGTAATGTTTAGTTAGTAAGTTTGTTATTTATAGACGGGAAAGATCTGCACATTTATTAAGAAAATATTTGGATGATGCAGTTACACGATTGTAAATAGATCACAGACTGCAAAATTAACCAAAGCCGGAAACATCTGCAAAAGTTTACATACCATGAACAGTGGCTCTTCAATCATACTTTTTAATTTCTTGTCTATGAAAGTACATTTTACACGTCAAAAGAAAATGACAACTGGCTTTTTTAAAATTTTATTTTAAAAGAATTTTAACAATGTGGCATGAATTGATCTGTCATTGTAAATGCCCCTTCACATACCACTACAAAGGATTATAAGCACTGTGGGCTTTCTACATTCTTACTGTAGCTGTTTCACTGCTGTGCTTACAAATATTGCATCTTTTGCAATAACTCAAATCCCAAACTACAGTCACGTTTACTGAAAAGCCTTCTGAATTCTGTGCTTGTCTCAGAAACAACAAACTGTACTATGTATACATTCACAATTTATCTTTATCTTTATACCTTTATACCTCTCATTGCATTACCGACTACAAATATTTTTTCCAACATTTTCAAAATAACACTTTTTTGGACTATCATGTCATTTATCAGTCTTCATTTTCATCTCAAATATGTGAAACTGTGCCCGTACTTTTTTCCATGTTAATTTGAGATGGAATGAACCATTAGTGTCATATTTTGGATCAAGGTTTTTTGTTTTTCTCAAATTTCCTTACACACACACACACACACATACACACACACACACACACACACACACACACACACACACACACACACACACACACACACACACACGTATGTATTAAAGAAGCTTATGCATAAATTCCCTTAGGATGATTTATGGTATCTGATGTTTGTGACATAACTGGTCTACTCCAATCCACAGGCCAATCAGCATTCATGGCGCGTACTTTAAATCTCATTGTGCGTTAGTCGTTCTCATTGGCAGATGCCTTTGTCCAGTCCACCTCCTCCTCATCCCCACCTCTCATCACTCAGGGTCCTCTGAAGCCTCCATCTTAATCTCCACTACCAGGGTCTAGACTCCAGGGGTCCTGCTCTAATTCCTACTACCGCTGGGGTTCTGTTCCGTGGCGACGGGCCATCGGAGTCTGACTGCCAAATACCTCTGTCTAAATTCTGTATATCAAAAAAATCATGTTCACTCTCTTTGTTGAACTATCTTTGTGCTATGTTCATTGACCTAGTTCATTCCATTCCTGCAAAGACTTCCTTAGTTAGCATTAGCTGCTGCTCAGGTTCCCTTTATGTGTGCTATTTTTATGAGCAGTCATGCTTGCAGTGACTGTACTCTTACAGTTGAATGTCTGCATGTGAGTTTTTTATGGGGTATCTGTAAATTTGCTGTGTTTTGCAGAAAATACCCTGGGTTACACGTTCACCCTTACATACCTTATTAGTCAAATAACTGTCACCAAGAGCCATTACACCAATGCTAATTCTTCTTTTGCTGAAAAATAAAACAGTTTTTATCAGCATTCAGCAGTAGTGACCTGAAAAAAGTACGTTCAGGTAGTTGTTTCAATTTGGTGTAGCAAATTTGTTTTGAATCTAACTGATACTGATATTGTTTTGATAGTCTGATATTCTGATATTACCTGCTTGCTTAGCATGCTAGCTTGCTAATTAGTTATTACAGAGTTTGCTTTAAGCTAGTGTTCCTGAAATTATATATTATTTTGTACTACAAGCTCGAGCTGACTAATACAAAAACAAACAGATCAATTAATTACTGTATAACTGACTTTCTGCGAGACTTGGAGAAGTATAGCTAGCTGAAGATGCTTTGTTAAGCTATTGCTTATATAATTTTGTTTTTAGCTATAGCTGCTATATTTTTCCAATTATTCCAAACTACGTACCTTAACTGGAGTTTAAATATTTAACTAATTTATTTAAGGTGTTTATCAGTGAGGTAACTCTTTTTTTTTAACATATACGTTATAGAAAAAATTCTGTAGACATACAAAATAACACTGAAATGTATTATAGTAATGCTACATTTTATTATTCAGGCATTTATTTTTGCAAGCAATTCATGTTACACAGTTGTGCATAGATAGACAGTTGTGCATGGGTAAAAACAGCTGCATTTTTTTTTTTAACAATTTAAAGTTGTCAGCTGATAAAAGGAGTAAAACCAAATCAAGTTAGGCATAGCAGCACCTCCAGCAGACTTTGCCATTACAGCACCTGCCGCAAAAGATACCACGCTTTTGTCTTCCATTATGCAGCATCTATGTAAAAGACAAGAAACATGAGCACAGTGTTCATCTTCAGCCTTACAGCTCACTCTTGTTTGTGCTCTGTAGCTCCCTGCTGGGCACTTTTAAATTAGCCCAATGATTCATTCAAATATCCCTGCTCACCTTCCACGAGTTCACTGATATCTCTTCAGGTTCTGCAGCTGGATTGTCAGTGTTCATTAGCTCCACCAGCAATTGCTCCTATTAATGAGTTGTCATGTTTAGAGCGAGAAAATTTACTACACAATAGAGTTATTAATACTGTAATAGTAAAGGTTAATTTCTTACTTCAACAACAGGGACAGCAGAGCTCCTCAGAATACACATAATTGTGACCACAATGGCTACTGTAACTGCAGCTGTCAGTGTCTTCATCTTAAGAGGTTTTAGCTTAAACTTCTTGCTCTTCTCTGATGTTTTGATGTCTCTTGTTGTCAGCTCTTTGAGATTTTCTGATCCGATGGCTGAGTATAGAAAAAGTGCCAGTATTTATATCCCCTCAGGCTTTTGTTGCCTCATAACTGGCACCATACACGAGACGCTCGGGAAAATGGGTGAAAAATTTCCAAAGACTGGTAAATTTGGAATTTCTTCATGTTTTACTCGTGTCTGCTCAATCATTAACTTCTTTCTGACTGTCATGTCTGTGAAAAATGAACCTAACTGCAGACTCTGTTCATTGGACTGCTATCTTAACAATTACTGCAGTTTTTGCAATGACTAAAATCCCTGGCTTCACTGTGTCAAAGCCTTTTGACCTGTGTGCTTGACTACAATGTCATGGTCAACAAATGATGAAATGTTTTTTGATAAAGCAGGAGCTTGACTTATCTTTGAACCTCTGCTGAATATACTATCAGCCACATAATAAAGCTTTTACCACATCTCTGACATTAACAGCATGACGTAAAGAATAAAGTTCACTTTTCCGAGATTAATGAATACGTAAACTACTGATAAACAAAAAGACAAAAGAATTGACAAAAAGAATTTTGCATTAAAGTTCGGGATTTGTAATTTAAGATTGGATACTCTGTTTGATAAAAGTATAAATCTGTATATGAATGTCTACATTTTTCTTGAAGTTGGGTCCTTTGTGAATTCACCATTTTAAATGTTATCAGTGATATAACAACGAAACTATAGCGGAATATGTTACATGAACTATAAAAGATTGAAACCATATTATGTATTTAGAAATATGGGATTATGGAAAGTAGCAATAGGACATAAATAACAGATATTCAAACGCTTGTTTGTAGCCTACATGTGGGTGATTACCAAATCCACCAGAAACATGATTAAAAATAGCAAATTGACAAAAAAAAAATGTCTTCTTAAAATTTACACACAGAATGAAGTAGTGAGATTTCTTCTCCTGACGTATGGTAGAGTCTGCTGATACATTATTTACATTCAGCTGGGTCACTGTTGCCTCATTGTTGGCAGCCTCATTGTTGGCAGCATGTAACTGCCTCCAGGAGGGGGCTTGGAAATTGCAGTGAATGGTTATGGGAAATGAGAATTTCTTGATTTTCTTGGCTGAACAGTCTGTAACTAAATCAAATCAAACCACAACTTTTAAATTAAATCATTTCTGTATGATGGGTTCTGCATGTGAAGTAAAAATATGCATCTGTTACAACTCAGCAAAGAGCAAGCCAGCACTAGATCAGGTGTTGCATAGCTGCTCTACACTGATGCAAAAATTCCTCATCAAGCTGACCTACTACAGTTTTCTATTTTTTTATTGCTCCAGTTTTTCACTGGAGGTTCATATCGTTCAGATGCAATATTAAATAATCTCAGATTAACAGAAACACCATGAACTATTTCAGCTCTCGTGCTTTCTCCAAGCTACTTGTATGTACCTTTGAAGGTTTCACTGGTTCCCCCTCATGTGTCCATCAAATAATTTTGCATATACCCAATATTTTGTATTTATGGTACTGCAGTTGTAGTTTTGCCTACAGAGACTCCTGCACAACGTGTATGATGTGGTGCATTAGCCAAATGCTAATTGGTTAACAATCGAGCTGGAACAAGGAAAGGAGTGACAGCGGCAAAGACCAAGAATACGACATGAAAAGTACAGACAGTAGCTGCAGTGCACACTCGGTTTCACTTCAGTTCTTTGTATGTTATAAATTAGTTGTTCTCCATGGCTGGCTAATTTACAACAACGCAAGCACTTATTTTTGACACTGCCCCCATTTGACAACAGATACTCTCTGCAGGTAGATGGACGGTCTGAAGCTGCCAGCGGACTGCTAATGGGCTACCACAGCCGAAACATAATTTTCCTTTTAGCATTGTAAAAAAAACTTTGTAATGTAATGTAATCTCACTCCAAGAAATGGAAAAGCAGAACCCTTCTAATTGTAGACAAATGTTAGGATGGCAGCCACTGCAGCTGCAACCCTGAACGTCTTTATTTTCAGAGCAGTTTTGAGTTCTGCCTGTTTGTTTCAAACAAACAGCTGGTCTGTTAAGTTCATGCTGCGTCATCACTGGCAGAACCTGCATGCTTCCCGAATGACACTGATGCTTTTGACTTTTGGCTATATTTCCTATTCCACTACATCAACCATGACATTTATTTTCAGTAACTGCGTGTTTACCTGTGACAAAAAGAGCTAAACTCCACAGTATGGTGACCGGATTGTATGGTTTTGTCACTATACAGTCAATGGAAAGTCCTGCTCCAGAGAAAGGTAATATCTTTTGCTTAGGAAAAGGGGGCTTTACAGGCACTAAAATGGAACAGAATTTTCACCACCTTTGCATATTACCTACAGATAAATCACAAAAATCACCTTGAGACAGAAATTTCTATTTAACTTAATTCTTAATTGTTTGTGTAATTCAGTGGTGCAGCTGGCGTGGGGTATGAGGTGAAATCAGGTCACCAGCCCATCAAATGGCCAACACTCCGAGACACCTATTCACACAGCCAATTTAGTGTTGGTGCAATGGTATTTGGGTAGTGACACAATTCTTGCTCAGTAAACTCTCTGTATTTACAATAATTATATTGTTTAAGTCTAACCTAGACTATATCTTTCAGACTGTCCTTGACTTAGACAGATGTTGTGAAAGGGTTTTTCTTGACCAGTAATCTGCTGTATTTGTCTTATGTGGTCTTTCAAGCCTTTTGGTGTTGTTGACCTGGTCGTTGCATTGTTAAGGATGCACCAGATTATTGATTTGGCCACAGTTTTTGCTGCTTGTCTGATAGTCTGCAAAGCCCAAATAAACCTAACAATGGCTTCGTTCGCTAGTACTGACATCTCTTTGGACTTCATATTGAAAGCTCCAGAGAAAAGATATTAAATGAAAGCTCAACACTTGGAATCAATCACAGCTCGTTTATCTGCTTAATTTGTTATGGAGTAATCAGGGGATCCACCTCGGCTGGCCACAGAACTGCTTGTCAATCAATTGCACAATCATGTTTGAGTCTGAAAACAGGAAACTGTTTAAAAATGGCTTCCATCCATCCGTCTGTGAAGGTTCTCAGTCATCCAGCTCATGGTAGTCTAAGGAGCTTAGAAAAGCGTCTGGACTTCTTAACCCTCTCACTCTCAAATTAAACTTTTTGTTGTTAATGCACAACCAAGTCCTGCAGTGGTACTTCTGAGTAAAAAAAAAATCATAAAATATGTATGTGGGGTAATCAGGTTGTTAGTTTTTAACTGTTGCAAATCGGCAACGCCTGCCTCGAGAGGGTTAAAGTTGCTTGAAGACGTTTCACCTCTTATCCAAGAAGCTTCTTCATTTCTAGGGATGTCTACTCCCTTCTAGTAGGCCACAAAAACTGGCTCATGTTTTCGCAGCAAAAATGCTGGAAAGAACTTCGACCTTAGAGTCCTAACAGAATTTTGGCTAAACAAAGATACTGGAGCCTCAGCTGACAGATTGGTCCATTTTAACTTTACCATGTTTGCCACTTTATCATTGTTTTTCTGACTCTAACCACGTCTCATCAACTTTCCCATGTAAATGTAATTTCATACATCCTCGACTGCAACATAATCCATCACAAAGCAAATGGACTTTGCGAGTCTTAAGAAACGCCATCAGAGAGGATGTCTTGGTCAAAAAATGTAGTCCCCTACTCCTTGTTTACCTCCAAGGTGCTTTTCCCTCTTTCCTTTCTGCTGCCTGCCTGGCAGTTAATACCACATTCATGAGTAGTGAGACATTTCAATACAATACTGGGAACTGTGCCAAAGCATGTGTAACACAGGAAGAAAATCCAACGCGAGACCATTGTAATTAGTCCAATAAATGTTTTCACTCGGATGTATTAGAAACAAAGCGGGGCTTATTACGACACGCATGGGTTTAATAGCGAGAGCTTGTAAGCGGATGATGTCTTCTGCGCAGAGTCAAAGGGCGCTGCTTTTCTGTGCCAGTGAAACAATTTAACAGGAGCCTTTGCACCAACAAAACCCTATGTTCTGCTACCGTAGAAGAGAGAGAGAAAAAAGGAAGTGAAACGGCATCGCTATTTCCTAACGTGAGGATGCAATAAATTTATTGATGAATTGCGCTTAAATTTAAGTTCTTTTCATCATGTTTCACTCGCACTTATAAACGATATAAATAACAGAATTCCACTGCAGTGACATTCTCGTTTAATTTTCTTTAATTATCTGCTAAATAACACGGATGCTTATAACTTTCATTAAATCTCTGATGCTTGTTAGAAACTTCCATAAATTGCTCAGTGAGGCTGGTTAAACAGGATAACAGAGCTTCTGAAGTGTTTAATACAGCACAGGAGACTGCCACGCTCATTACTCGTCCCAGAGAGGCCCAGAACAACATTTTGTAAGCTGTAATCCCTTCACTTCGGAGATGCAGACACACACAGTTCAGCGTGGCTTTAATGGGCTCAGGCTCCCAGTCAGGGCCCACAAAGCTCCAGCGATAGATGTGGCTTTTCCAGAGGGTGTTGGGGAGGGAGGCTCGAGGGGGCAGAAAGGGGGTCAGGCACATTTGCCACTGGGTGTCGGCCGACCTAAACCATTGCCACATGAATGAGTTGTGCATGTGTGATTAAAAAGAAAATAGAAGGACGAAGATGTAGAAGAGGGTTTCTAACTGGTCTGGATAGGTAGAAGCACAAAGTAGAAGGGTAAACAGGGAGCAAATATGAAGTGAGGTAGCTGGGTGTACAAAAGGGCATCGATGATTGATACGATATGAGGAGCTGGTTTGTATTGTGGTTTCAGTGTGGTAGTGCCTACAAAGCATGCCCTGGCCTCTAATTTGCTTTGGCTCTGACCTGTGTTTGTTAGCCGGTCAGAACCAAGAGTTTCTCTGGTGCTTCCTGGGAGGCGATATATTTAGCTGTCTCGTGTGGCCCTGCGGGGTGGCCTTGAGGTGACAGGTCTGTTGCGGCGTGCTCGGTCGCAGCCTGTTACGCCTGTAAAAATGTTTGTGAAGCGAAAAGCCCAGAAAGCTGTGGTCTTGTGCCAAAAACGGGTCTTCATTCACTGAGTATGTAATGACAGAGCAAGGTTGCACTTGGTGACAGTCCTGTGGATGTTGGTCTACTATGAAGTAACTTGGCCTCAGTGTTGTAAACAAACTTCTTTTCATTATTTATTTATTAACCCTTGGAACAGCGAGTGTGTATAACTGAGGGAAGGAATTGTGAATTGGCCATCTTCTGTGCAGATCTCATTAAAATGACTTCGACTAAAATTAGCATGGAATCTTAATTTGGCTGGAAAGTTAATTAATCCACATAACTTTCAAGGAAGGCTCGTAAAGACCTGCGCTCATATGGCTGTAATACGTTATTGGAGACTTTTGCAATGGAAATGCTTAGTCTTCCAGCCACCCAGGAGTATTTAGTAAGCAAAATGGCCTTTTCAACACCGCATCTTGTCCCCTTTTCAAATTTCTTAACGCCTACCACTTATTCCAAGCAGGCGGTCGAAATGAGGCACACTGGAAATTGCTCCTGTTTTATCCATGTCGCTTTACACCCCAGCTTTTATAACGTAACGTGGCAAGCATTACACGATGAGGGACTAATGATATATTTTCTCAGCTGGAACGTGGGAATTGCACCGCGGACCCAAAACAGTGTCGAGTCTCAGTAAATTAGTGTGTGCCGCTAAGTGAAAAGTGAACCACTTGCCAGATCTGTGTTGGCTTGGGACCCATAGGGAAGCTGCTGTGCTACATAATGGGAGCGAGAGCCTCAGGAGATGCTGAACGTATGGGGAAAGGAAGCCCACTGTCAGCGAGAAGTAAGCAAGATACTCTGCAAAACCAGACTTCACCCTCTGACAGCTCGGAAATATCCATTTTAATAAGGGGGAAAAGTGGATTTGGCCAGACATGTTCATCCCTCCATGGAAACCCATCTGTCCTGGTGTGAGGCGACACCCTCACCCTGACTTCTAACCAAAGGGTTGAGCGCAGCAGACTTCTTCACACCAATCGGCTCCACAGAATGTATCTGCAGTTTTCTCCTCAGTCTGCTGACTGCTTTACTTTCTCTAAATAAATCAGCCTTTTTGACAACATGTAATGTATTTATTTATTTTTTAATCCCATCCTGTCTGGCCGCTTTTGCAATCAGGATTGTGATCTAAATGCATTGTGGTGCCACACATTTTGCTTTTGCAAGAACAGCTACATCTCTACAGGCTCCTCTTTTTCATGCAAATCTTTTATCTGTTTATTTTTTCATTTCTATTTGTGTTATTTCAAGTATTGAATTATAAGTGCTATAGTATGACGATGTCTAAGGCAATACAGCCAAGAGACAAAACAAAGGAGGTGGGGTAAAATATAAGGATAGAGTACAAATAGAAATGCACAATGTTATTGTATTCATTCATGCTCCCATTCTTTTGTACTCTACAGAATTCTAAATACTCATGCTCAAACCTCAAACCTATAAACATGATCTCTTTTCGGCTGATCTGCCAATATCTGCTGCTATAAAAGACAAAAAATACTGGCCTGTCTAATCATAACACCTACAGGAGCCGCTGAGCCGTGGAAACCCATACCATGAAGCTCCTGGTGCACAGTTTTTGTGCTGATGTTCATGCAAAAGGAGGTTTGCGTCAGGACTCATTGACTCTGCTCTGAGGTCATGTGGTTCCTTCCACTTTGCAAAAATACCGCTTACAACTGATTGTGGAATATTTAGGAAGAAATTTCACAAATTGCCTTTGTTCTATTACATGATCATACTGGATTCCAGTGAGCATTTGTGAAGGCAGACTACACGACTAGGTTCTTGGCTTTATACACCTGTGGCAATAAGACTAAAAACAACTGAGTTGATAGACTGCTGTGGGCCCCAATAGTGCAGCTTCTGATTGAGGAAAGTTTTTTCGCTGCATACAAATAGGTCCAGTGGTGAACACTGGACATAGGACAGACAGTAAAATTACCCTAGTATCCCAGGGTCCATACGCCAAAGAGCATTACTTGCTAATATCAAATATTTCTTAAAGGCAGTGGAGGGATGACTGGAATTATAGGAAAAATTCATTTAGGAAGGACACTCATAATTCAACTGCCACCATAGATTAATTCTATATTTCTGATGTTACCTCCATGCAGTCCATGCAGTTCAGTTTGTAGGAAAAGATAACTCATGGTACTTCATATTCTTTTCTCAGTGCTGCAGCTGATTGTCTGCTCAGTAAACTCAGAGTTAAACACAACAGATACACTGCCCTGGATGTGTAATCTGGCTAAAATGACAAATGAAAAATGTTTAGAAAAATGCAGCTGGCAAAAGCTGTTAATTATTTGTACTATCACTACTTAAAATACTTTCAATAACAAAATATTTGCTACCAATAAAGACTTCTTTGATGGTTGCTTAAGCTGTTTTTTTTTCAGTTACAAGAAATGCACACAAAGGATCCAACTCTACATTGGTTAACTTAAATTTAAATGTTTAAGTGAGCCACATTAGCTTTTTTATGATTTTGATTATAATGGGGCCTTATTTAAAACACATGGATGTAGTAATATTCAACAGCTGCGCCGCTCTGCCTCAGGGGCATTCTTTGTTCGGCTAGGAGGAAGGGAAAAAGGGGAAAGGAAAAGAAAAACTTCCACATGCTAACATTTACACAGTGATTTCTTTTAATTGCACTCTACTTTTTAATTTGCCATGGACTAATGCTTTAAAAAAAAAAAAAAAAAAAAGAAAGAAAGAAAGAACTGGTGGCATTTTATTGAAGTCATGCCTTGCACCGGACCAAGTTTTCCTGATTGCTGTGGCCTTGTAGCCTGGCTTTTTCCTACCTGACAGCCTGCATTATTCCTATCATTTGCTAAGTCAAACATGCCATAAAGTATTTCGACTCAGTAAGATGAAGGGAACGCACTGACTGGGTGAGCTTCCTCTGGGTTCACTGATGGATTGATAGATTCACTGGGTGAGGGGAAAAGATAAAAAGGAATCCTGTTTGAAAGTGGGCTTGAAGTGGATATGCAAACGGCCTCTCATTTTCTTTAAAGAGAAAGGAGAAGAATGTTAAACTGATTGTAATCTAAGCAGCTAGAAGGCAGGTGTAATATTTAGTTAAACACTTCCAGTCATTAATAAAACATCTGTTAAAGCTGTGAAAATACACCAGAGCTGATTAGATGCATATATATATATATATATATATATATATGTCGAATTGCTGCTTAGCTAAGAATTTGATCTAATCCTTTCACAACACCCCTCAAAGTTTTGACTTGACCTAAGCCTGTACATGCTAAAAATGTGCAAGATCAAACATCTATGTTTGCAGATATGTTTAGGTTCCATTTCACTCGTTTTTTTCCCCTCCCTGTTTTGTTAAACAACTTCAGGAGGTGGCCTTTTGTAAAACCTGCAATTAAAACCCGGTTCATACTGCCAAAACCTAATTACCCTCCGTTGTTTCTTTCTCGATTAAATGGCCGTTTCTGTTGACTGCTGCTATAACAGTGATTCAATCTTTGCTAGTTTTGCATTTTGCTCCGGCATCTGTTGCTGCTCCGTTCTACACATTTTATCTCTGAAATAAACAGAGGAAGAACTTGGTAAAGTTTAATATAATGGCTGGAAAACTGATCAAAGAAGAACCATGTAGAAAACTGCAACACCAAAAATAAATAGGAAAAAAAAGAGAGCTAACACTGAGGGCAGTGGTTAGACCACTTTTGGGTCAACAAATGTAATTAAATAAACTAGAGGTGCAGGCTTCTATGCCCGACTCCAAGCAACTGACAGTGAGGCTTTAAGGCTGTTGTTTAACGGCTGTGTACGTAGGCCAGGACTCTTTCCTGTTTGCACACTATCACAATCTCCTCAGGCCACGGCCCCACAAGGGACAAGGATTCTGGATCCCCCTTTAAAACTTGATGTATACATGACACTTGATCTCCTATATAGTTTTAAATCTATACTACAGACACTGCAAGAATGCAGATTCTGGTATCAATCTGATAGCAAGTAAATACAGGGCCAGTGCTACTGATACCGATACCAATACTTTTAACCTATAAAAAAAGTAGCTTATGTAAGGAATCAGTGTTTCTTGATTTATAAGCTGAATCACATAATGATTTTAATAATTGTGATTGGTATTTTTTTACTTTCCACAGTAATTCGTTAACACAACAAAACACTTTTGTCTCTTTCAGCTTTTCATGTATTTTGTAACTGGGTTCTTTGTAGAGCTGGAATGTAAATGCATCTGCCTCTAAAGCACTTTGGGTCTGCTTCTGCTGTTTAAATGTGCTATAGGTTCATGAAAATAGAGGCGATAGGTAAGGCAAAAGGGTTTTTGACATTTTTTTTTACAGCGCATGTTTGAGGTATATTTTTTCAGTTCCAAAATATATATATATTTAACATAATTCAGTGGGCTACATACTAACCTTAGAAGACAGAAACACAGTATCGATTCTGTCGCGCTGGTATCAAGCTGATACCAATACCGGCAATGACATCGATACTATCGATATTTGCACTGATCTGTCCACTTCTGAATCACTGGGTAAACAAGGAAAACCAAAATCAAGCGCCTAAAGCATTTACAGCACTAAAACGTTTGCATCATGTTTTTTCTGTACAGTTTTCATTCATCATTTCATTTCACTTGTGCTCACAAGCAATCACTGGCATCTGAATGAGTGCCACCAGCTGTTCATCGTGTTGCCCTAAGCTTTGAATCGCTTAACAGCAGGGGAATAATGCGCACTTTAATTTGCATTATTTTAATATTTGCTGATTCGCAAAACACTCGCGGTAAGTCTGCAAAAAGATCGGTAAACTCCATCTTCACGTGGAGTCTACGGTACCCCGGAAAGTCCTCCGCCACTTGTTTACTGCACACTCGTACCGTATTTGTTGACATCCTTGATCATGCCACCAAGACAATGTAAACAGATCTGAGGGGTGCTAATCACTCCGGCTGGCTCAGAGTGGATGCTGTGTTTCTGATGAATCGCTTGCGCAGAATAAACAGGAACGCTTCATTAGAGGGGTAAATGGAAAAGTGAGTGTTTATGATCCCAATTACCACCTTTGCTTTAGTGCCTACTTTAATCATAGCCATATTCGTCTTTCTCACTCAGCACTACAAAGCTTCCCACTTCACCACCACACACACAGTCACACACACATACTACAAATAAAACTGAGCTAGACTGAAGCAGTTCTAGCTGCCATGCGATGTGGAAAGGAAAACAACTTTGTCACTTTTACAAGACTGTGTGCTTAAGTTATTGCTATCCCACTTTTTAAAAATCTATTAAATACTTAAGAGCTTTCTTCCAATCCTAAATAATAAGTTTTGTAGAACATGACTCTTCCATTTGCAAATAGCTTAAAAGGGCTCCTCCTTCTCGGCCTTCTCTATGTAGACCGGCTTAAATAGTCAAATAACCTGTGGCACATAACCTTTCTTCATCATTATAGTTAATCACCGTTCATTTCCAGTTTCACAAGAGCCCACAAGATCAAACATGGAGTATTTTCAGCATTTTTCTATGGCATGGTCTGGAACAACAGTTTGGTATAATTGAAACAATATGCAGCATATCAACACTCACAGTTACTGAACCATCACCACAGTTTGCAGTTATCGTGAAAATGATGTGAGCTCTGTTTGCTCTCTGTCGCTGCCAAAGCGAGCGGCATTGCGGCTTCGGTTAGTTATACGATACGCCAGCAACACCATCTTGTGGACACAGCAGGTACACTCAACACACTGGCAACTACTAATCAAGCCGGTCACTCCCAGCGATCTGTAGCCTGTGGTAAACAACGGTGTCTGCTTTTTTTTTTTTTTTTTTTTTTTAAAACCCTCAGAAGTAAATCAACAAGGAGCTACAAACTTCACTGAACTGTTGGCTGTGATGTGATCGTGAAGCTGCATCAAACGTGACATGAAGATGTGTGCGATGGGGAGGAGAAACACTTGCCCCGGCACAGCAAGAACAGGACGGCCTCGGGCTCTTGAATCCTCTATGATAAATTACCCAGACGTTCCCCGCTGTTATGACCAACATTTGATTTGTGGTCTTTGTCTCGGAGGCGGCATTTCCTGTATTTGATACATGTTCAGTTTTTTTTTTCTTGCATGTTTCTCATTTCACTGTGTTTCTCCCTTTTTCTTGTTGTGCACGCCAACGATGAGGGCTGGGTTCCTAGTATGGTGAGATGCGACAGTTCAAACACGCTGTGGTTCATTAAAGACATCCTGTTGGCTTCCAGAGGGAAAAAAGATTCCAAACCAGCCTGCTGTTGCTCCGGTCTGCCCTCTAAAACCACAATGGCCAGACCACATCAGCGCTGAAGCTGGAAATCACAGGACAATCATGGGCAACCGTACACACAATGTCATTTTCATTTGTGGTGTGTGTGCAATATTCAATAGCTGATCCAGTATAGACTGCTGCTGTAAGCTGTGCACATGGCTTCCTGTGATGTTTAATGTCACGTTTGTAGTGGCAGGACAGTCACAGAAGCATTAAATACTGATAAATCCCAACTTTACTGTACTTCACACAATGCTGTATTTTGATTTAATGAGACTTTGACTTTGTTTAAAGTCAGAGTAATAAGGGGGAGCGACCGCTAACTGTAACTAAAAGCATTCAGACAGGGAGAAACATGCTTCCCAGTGAGCACAAGGAGAGGTTTGGTTTGGGTAAGTCATGTTGTAATGAGCTGAAGGAGTCACCACCTCGGTTGACTCATAGGAAGAAAGTTGATAGCTGAGGTTGGATCCGAAATTGCTGGGATCCTGGAGAAAACGCAAGAAAAGAAATGAGAGTCGAGGATGATCAAAATCAACCCCTGACCTCGTTGTGGATGCCAGTGATGAGTTAATTTGACAGCTATTTAGGGAACGGTGGTCTCTGAGAGTAAAGATACATTCTTTTCATAAACCCCTTTTGCACTTATTTTTGTGTGTTTCATGTCGCTTCTGTCGAGCAGTGCGTTAGATTAAAGTTGGACAGTGAGACTGTGAAAGCCAGTATATTCCAGTGGATACTTGAGCACTGTTGACTCACAGCAAGACGATGCTAAGTTCTTATCCACCCACAGAAAGGCTGGGGCCTTTCTGTGTGAAGCTTGCATGCTCTTCCCGTGCTTGCGTAGGTTCTCTCCAGATAATCTGGTTTCCTCCCACAGTCCAAAGACATGCATGGGTTAGGTTAATTGGCAGTAGGTATGAATGGGAACACACCTACAAACATGATACATTGTTCAAAAATACTTTTCATCAGAGCATAGCATCAAGTCAGTAAGTGGCAGAGGGGGTTGTTGATGTCAGTTTCAGCTGCTTTGATGTTAATGAAAGCAACAACAGGTGCACTATATGGGCAAAAGTGAGATAAAGCCCCAAACTAGGAATGCTTTAACAGGTGGAGGCCACTGACATTTTTTCGCTCCACATCTTTTATGACTGTTTTTTTTTTTTGTTTTTTTTCATTTGGCTAGGCTCAGTGTCACTACTGGTAGCATTAGGCCATTCATGGATTGCACAGAAGTTGGATCGGTAGTGCAACTCCTCCAGGATGCCACATTAATATAAGTGCTATTACCAGAAGGTTTGCCATGTCTCCCAGCACAATCTCAAGAGCATGGAGGAGATTCCAGGAGACAGACAGCTACTCTAGGTGAGCTGGACAGGGCCGCAGAAGGTCCTGAACCCAACAGCAGGACTGGATATTTTGCTCCTTCTTCCATGGAGGGATGGATGAGCTACAAAATGACCTCCAGATCACTGGTGTGAATGTTTCTGACCAAACAATCAGAAACATAGTTCTGACGTCCTCTAGTGGGCCCTGTGCTCACTGAACAGCACCGTCTGGCATTTGCCGTAGAATACCAGAATCAGCAGCTGGACCACTGGTGCCCTGTGCTTTTCCAGGACCGCATGACTGGTTTTATTGTGGGTCAGTGATGGGATGGGGAGGCATATTCATGGAGGGACTAACAGACCTCTACAGGCTAGGCAACAACACCCTGACTGCCATTAGGTATCAGGATGAAATTCTTGATGGGTATCTCCTGTTGCCGGGCAATGCACAGCCTCATGTGACGAGAGTATGTAAGCAGTTCCTTGAGGATGAAGGAATTACTACCATTGACTGGCCCCCATGCTCACCTGACCTAAATCCAATAGAACACCCCTGGAACATTATGTTTTAGTCCATCCAATGCAGTCAGATTGCACCTCAGACAAATCCAGGAGCTCAGTGATACCCTGGTACAGATCTGAGATGAGACCCCTTAGGACACCATCAGTAGTCTCCTTAGGGCATAGATACCCCCACTGAGATCTGATGTGTTTTCAAAGTGTTCCTTTAATTTTCTGAGCAGTGCATTTGTTAAGAATCTTATTTATTTGATATATTTCTCAGGAGGAGATCAAAGCAGATCTATGCAGAGATCTAACATACTTAGATCGAGCAGGTGGACAGAAGAGAAATCCAATTTCATGTTCATGCAACCAAAAATTATTTATATGTGATGACTTTACTTCATCCATCCACATTCTTGCCCTTATCTAATTCAGGGCCACATGGGGGCTGAATGCCAGCTGTCGCAGGGCAAAAAGTGGGGCACCCTGAACTTTGTGCGTCACAGTGGCTAACACAGAAAGAAAAAGCTTAATGCTGTATGTGTTAACAGCTATGATAGTGTGCCTGCTGTTAATGCTAGCACTGGGATAATTTGTGTGTAATTACCACTGCCAGCAACCCCCGCTTGTGTTACAAGTTATTTGACCTATTAACCAGCTTGTTGCAACTACAGATTTCCAATCAGTGTGATTCCACTTTGCCTGTTTAATGAGTTTACTTATTTCAGTGTCTGACCTTGCTTTTCTTTGTATCATTCCTTCACCATTTAATGTGGACTATGTAAGCGCCTTAATATCAGCTATTCTCATATTTAAAGGCTGCAATGACAAACTGTACAATGTCTGAATGTGTTGTTGCCGTGTAGCATTTAATACCAGGAAAGGTGAGTGATTTGAATTATCAGCAGACAGATAAAGAGCAACAGTTTAGTAGTAGAGCAGAAAGCTCAAATTGTTAAACAGACCAAAAGTACAGCAACAATACATTACTTGTAAATTCTCTGCATAAGTGCTAGAAACAGTATACGCAGAGCTGCAGTTAAACAACTTGAATGAGTTCAAGTATTCATGTATGCAGTGGAAGTGTGTGTATGTGTGTGTGTGGTGCAATACAGTAGCTGTGTACCCAGGGCTCTGATCCAAACAGCTGGTACCCATCTGTTTCTTCTTCTACTCCTGCGGCCTGTGGCTCAGGGAGTGAGGTGCACTGGCATGCGGTGTCTGGGTCTGGACCAGTAGTAGGGAGGTATGCACTGCAGGAGTGTGCGTGTGTGTATGAGTGTGGTTTATGGCGAGTGAGCGCTCCTGTGTGTGTATATGTGGTTTCGCACTAAACTCCTGTATATGTGTATGGACTCGTGGGTATATACAGCCATGTGTGTGGGTTACGCGTGTTTGTGTATGACTCTGGCCGGCGCCGCATCCTGCATGCCTGTGTGGTGTGACTATGTGCGCACGAGTGTGTTTGGTGGTTAGCAATAAGTACAATATATATCCACTTTAATATTGTTGATACCCAGTCGTACCTTACAGCAAACATATCTCAAAGCACTCTGCTGCCCTCTTACTGCCTGCGCAAACTCTCCCATGATGCAGTCTGCTCCAAAAATGACTCACTGCGGAGACGCGTTCAGTCTTTCCATTTGTTGTTTATGTAAATCATATAGACTTGAACATAACGTTTGCCATACCGTTCCAGATTTCCGTCATTACTTTATGGCTTTACTGCCGTGATCGCTGTCTGAAAATATGTGCTTTCCATCACACAAACACATAAAAAATAAGACTCTTATGATGCTTTAAGCAGAAAAAGGCTCACGGTGGGTAAGGTGGTATTTCCGCTGGGTGAAGAAGTAGATGCCTGGAGAATGTTGAGTGCTTGAGGAATAAGATGATCTTTATTGATGTGGCAAATGTTATGTCTGAGGCTTTGAGGATAAAACAAGGTTCCTTCCAATTGGTTTAATAAGACTGTTCTCATGAGGAATTGGTTAAATAATCCATGACCTGCACTGAACTTAGTCCCAATTTTTGTAGCTTTTGAGGAATTTTTTTTCAAAATTCCACTGGAGGGCAGTGTTGGATGGCTGCCTGAGAATTTTTGGCTGCTGCAGGTGACTGTGAATTTTGTGTGTGTGATTGTAAAAGAAGAGACATCATCAGATGCAGTCTGTTTTGTTCTTTCTTGTCTAATCTTAAAACACAGTAGGCCTACAAGGCGCAGTCCCAGCACTCAACTTTCTTGTCATTTCTTTAAGTAGTCTTCAGCAATAGTGGACATTCAAAGCTCTATGGATGTTGGCTGCCTTTTGTTCTGTTCTCTGTCAAGACGTTCCCACACTGCTTCAATAATACTGAGGTCTGGGCTGTGAGAAGGCCAATCCATGACTGATAATATTTCATTGTGTGTTTTTCTATCCGTGTATGCTTTTACTGCATTATGATTTTTAGAGCTGCTACTTCTTTTGTCTGTGTGTTCTGCTTCCTCCAGTGTTTTAAGGACACACTGCACACCATGCTGAGTGAGATAAGTTTATCTAGCAGCTCTTTGGGAATCACCTTGTTGGTGCAAAAATACTGTTTTATGCCTGTCAAACTCTATTATCTTTTTTGTACATCAAAATAAATAAATTGGAACAGTTTCTTTGTAACAGGCTGCTACCAACAAAGTACCTAAGACACAACTTAAAATTGGTTCTTTTCTTAGTTTTCCTATTATGTGTAGACAACAACACAACACAACAAGGAGGCTTTTTTATGCCTGAGTGATTCATAGGTGAGTGTTAAGTGGCTTAACAAACAAATATTTATCTGAAAATGAGTGAAAAACCACCCAATGCCCAAATAAGAACTTTGAATGACCTTTAGAAAGCTCAGAAAAGTACTGCTCAAGACCACTTGACTTCTGACCTTTACACAGAATTGTAAGCACTAGTGTACGATGCCCCACCTTGTGATGTAACCCACTGAGGTCACCTGAAGCACGGTCTGAGTGGAGGAAACTCATTTATCAAGACTACACTGTACATATGCCACCATTCTATTGATGGTTGTTACCGTGGACATAGGCCTCTTTTACTCCTTTTTCAAACTTCTTCTTGGTCCAGAATGTAAACACTGATATCCTCAAAAGATCATTCTTTATCCTTTATGTAAAGATGTAAAGCCTCTTGGATGAGAAGTGGAAAAAAAACTTAAAGAGGTCAAGTTGCCTTCTCTTTCAAGTTCTTTAGGCCACTGCACAATCAGACTTAATGGTAAATATTAGGAAAAAATACAGAATGCAAAAAAATGGAACTCTTAAAAATGACACGAAAAATGAACACAAACCAATACAAATGATTGCAGACACAGAAAAAACTAAAGGAAAACAAAAAAAACTTCTTTTTTACTTAACTGAAAAAAAAAGAGCCACACAAAGCAGTTATAAAAATAGACAAAATAACAGGAGAATGACATGAAAACATAACACATAAAGCTGTAATGGCACACAAAACACCTGCAAACAATTTTCTATTTTGGTTTTGATAGAGTTGTTCCAGATAAGTGGGAGACTGTTTCTCGATAATTTGTCCACATGAAAACATGCTGTTTGAGTGGGTGGAGGTGACGTGAGCTTCTTGTAAAACAGCTGATCTGATCTGACCTGCTGGCACCCGTCCCAGCATTTCTTGTTTAACACAAATGTACTGGTACTGAGGGACATCTGACCACTAAACCTCTTGTGGTAATCATGCAGACCGACCAGCAGTGAGACAAATAAGGGACATTGAGGAGGAAATCAGGCCACTGCTGAACTTAAAAGAAAAAAATACATTTACTTGCTGTCAGAGTCCGTTTAGATGTAATGCAGATAATGTTTCAGTTATAAATTATGAATGCAGTACAAAATGCACAACATCTGTGGACTGATGAATAATTCCAGGAGTAATTAATGCAGAGACAAAAACAACAAGTAAAAACTTCAACTGGATGCAGAGTGAGGACATCTAATGAGTAGCTAGGAGACACCAAACAAGCAGCAGAAAAACCCTAATGGCTAACAGAGAGACTCCTGACTGTGTCCTGTGTTTTGCTGACAGTTACTTTAATTTACTTTTACTGTAAATCTATAGTAGGACTTACAAAATCACAAACTTAATGTCGTATTTTCTCTTTTTTTCCCTAATTTTATTAAGAAGCTGAATGTCTGCTGGAGGAATTCTTCCATTTGCAATTGAGAAAAAACAGAACTGACCATAAATCAAGGGTATTAAAATAATTTTAAAAAAGTTTTTTGTTGTTTTTGTTCTATTTTTAAATGGTTTTTGCATCACCAAATGCAGTTATCTTCATAGTAATGTTGCTCATTATTCCGTCTATGACTTCTGTCCAAAAAGATTAATATGGGATTTGTAATGGGTAATACTTTGTGAAATCTACTGTCAATACCTGTGGGACACACACTGTATTAAACCATATGTCTCACACAACTGAGGAAATGCATATCATGACTTTTAGTATGTTATTATGAATAGTTGTTTATAAACTCTACATTCCAAATAAAAAATGGTTAAAAAATCCAAACACTGATTACTTAGTTTAGCTTTCTAAATACATTTAGAACAACTAGAAAATATCTGGTGTGTCAAAAATGTTAAATGGCAGCAAAAGTAGCACCCTGAGTAGTGAACTGGAGCTCTAGAGACAGCAAAGCAGCTGCAGCTGACACAATGAACCCAGGAGGAGTCTCAATACTCTTCGCTGTACGTGCAACCTTACAGTAAGAGCCAATCAAAATCTCTGTAAGTATAGATCCAGTGAGTTCTAAACACATAAAAAGGCTAGGTGTCACTTAATGGCCCTACGACTGCTATTACCAAGTCACATGACCTTAATCCTGGCTCAGTTTTCATGCTGCCATTGTCCCTGACTGTCCCATGCAAGGCCACATGGGTTGGCTGGAAGACTGTTTACTTAGCCTGGCAGGGCGAAGGACACTGTCTCAGCTGAACTATGGACACGCAAACACATACATATACTGATACTGATAAGCACTCACTGACGCATCACCCTCCCTACCCCAGATCCAACGCCACCTCCAACGCTTACCTCCCCTCTGATGTGGACATCGGGTCAGCTGGAGGCGCAGTCGAAGATTGCAGCGGTCCCAGATCAGATGTACAAACTGGAACACTTTCACATGTTGCTTGTCTGTGTTTATTGTGCTATGGTGTGTTGATATCTGTGCATTCCTGTATTATCCTTTTGTGTTACACATTTCGATGTTTTTTTCCTCGCTACCTAGCCTGACCTGTCTCCCCAATGTGATGTTTGTGTATTGTATGTACGGTCGGCAAGGTCTGTCATCTCGGTTGTGGGCAAAAGACCTGCAACTGACAAATAAAGGCTATCTCATCTCATCTCAGTTGTCGTGCTAAACCACTAAACTAGTAGTGCAGGCAATGCACTAGAAAATTTCATTCACAGCAACTGTTATAGTGGATACACACAAGTTTCAGCTTGTCATGCAGTGGTAGCATCGTTGTGCAGCAATGAATGCGACTCTTGCTTTGTAGTCCGAGGTCTTTGAGATAAGAACTGTAGTTGAGGAGCTTTTGTGTTTTAAGTCAGCATGTGTGCTGCGAGAAAATCAAGGCCATATTTTAAATAAGACTGGAAACCTGTTCTTTTTAAGGATAAAGTGTTTAATATCTAATCTTCTTATTATCAATACAATCTTGTTTTTTTTAGATCAGTATTACTTCTGTCTTGATAGTTATAGCAGCTCGGTACACTCAGAATTTAAAGGGTGGTTTCAGACTCCACCTTAATGAGAACAGCTGTTGTCAAATAAAAGCAAAATGCAGTCTATGAAATGTTTAGTCTGATGCCATTCAAGTCCACAGCTCTAGTGTTCTTTCCAGCTCACCTGAACATCCTGCACGTGTAACTGCAGTGACATGTACAAATCTGGATGATAGGAAGACTGAGGTATTTGTCACTTAAAAGATAACCAAGTTCTCACTGACAAACAGAGGTGAGCAGGATACTAACAGTGGGTCTTGAAAGCAGCCATCAGCTTCAGCTGGATGATTTGTTCATCTTTTTCGAGTAGTTTTTTTTCCTATTGTCAGAGATTTTCATTGACTGAAAACTCTTTTTCCTGAGATCTATTGCTTAACTATCATTCTTTCTGGTATATCTGAAATCTTGTATTCCTATAAACAGCTTATGTCATGGTCCTGGGTTGGTGATCCAGTGTTTTGTGGTTTTGGGTTAGTTATTCTCTTTGAATGATGGTTTTCTGTTTGTATTGTATTTATAGTTTCTGGTTTCTAGGTTTTCTGTTTCTGTGCCTCCCCTGTGTTCCTGGTGTCATGTCTCTAGTGAAGGGTTTGTTCTGTATTCTTATTTTCCTTATTTGTCTCCGTGTGTTGTATGCTTGTCTTGGTTTTCTGCCACTACGTCTTCCCTGTGTTCCGTGTCTAGTTCCTTTTGTCTCTGTGGTTCATATTTCCTCTGTTCCCAAGTCTGTCATGTTTCCACGTCTCAGTGTCTAGTCTGCATCGTTATGTCATGCTTCCTGTTTTATTTTGATAGCCCCTGTCCTGTGTTAGTGTGTCTAGTTTTGCTTTCGCCTTGTCTCATTATGTCTGATTAGTCCCAGCTGTTTACCTGTATTCAAGTTCTCCACAGCACAATAAAAGCTGCCTCCCTTAGATCATCAAATGTCCTGCATTTGGGTCCTGTCTCCTACCGTCCACACAGCTGTAGCTTTGACAGCTTAAATCTGTACTGTCTCAGAGTATTTCTCCTTATATTACCACTAACACAAAGTTCTCTCTGCGCCTGAAATACTGCTTATATGGATTATGGCGTAATATCCAGGATAAGATTACATTTTGTGCTTTGGACCTGCCACATTTCATAAAGCAAGCATGCATTCATGAGAATAATGTGAAAACATTAAAAAACATGTTTTACTACCTGTAAACTACCTGATGTTTCAGCACTTTTTCCTATTAGTCTGCATTAACAAGCCTCTTAATGCTTTAGTGGTGCTGTGACATGAGATACAGGATTATGATACCTGAAGTGACACCCCCCCCCCCCCCCCCCCCCATTCTGGTGAATTTTTATGCACCACTTTCAGCCTTTTTGCATCAATAAATGAAGGAAATGAGGCTCCGGGTGGCAATACATACTGATATATAATGCAGTGAGTCATTCTCTATTGCTTTCGAACAAATATTCTCAAATTTTGTCATTTATTATCATCCCTGCTGAGTATTACTCTTTTGTGTTATTTTGTGTTCCCCTTTTTCCAGATGTGAGTCAGAGCTTCAACAGACAATAACTCAGCTTGTTCGATAAATCCATTTAATTAAATTCATTAAACCCTGGACCTTTCATAGCCGTGATACGTTTTAGCATATCAGGCGCAAAGTAGCATCACAGCTGAGCAGATGGTGGTGCAGAGTCAAGTGGTGACCTTGGTGTGTTATGGAGTCTTATCTTTCTCAGACTTCGCTGAAATTCAGCTTAAATTTGTGCTACGCTTCCACTGAAATCCAGCTACTCAATGCTAATTTGCACTAAGTTAACCTTCCAAACATACAGTGACTCAACACAATGCAGATTTAAAGCTAGATAGAGCACACACACACACACACACGCGCGCGCACACAAAAAGAGTCCCCATATTCTAAGGCACACGCGCCCATATTTGTTTTCAAACTCCATTGCGGTTTATTTCACAACTCAAACATTTAGTAAACAATTAAGCAAATAAAAGTAAACTGCAATAAATTACAGGTAGTAACTACTAAGTCTTTTACGCTACGTCCACACCTACACAGGTATTTTTTAAAACGCAGCTGTTTATATGCGTTTGTACCTTTAGCCCAAATGGAAAAGAAACTTATAAAAGACTTGCATAAGATGTGGCCTACTTCATATAGTGAATCATATAAGGCTTATATGATTTACTCATGAAAGTGGCCACTTTCTCATTACTTTTATATATTGTTTTAGTAAGGCTCTGCCCCACACTTTGGGAACCTCTGATTTAACCTTCAACACTTTACTGTTTTGGGAAGGACGGGCTCTTAAAATCATAGTACATAAAAATGCAGAAAGGGAGTGCCAAGCGAAGTCGTTATGGATCTATTCCTTAAGAGACTCACATGTTTTGTTTCTGTATTTGTTTACTGTATAATGACCCTAGCATTACGTAACAGTGTATTATTTGAATGGTCCAAAACTCATCTTAATAGACTACAGCGACATGTATGTTTCAGTGCAGTAAAATAGGAGCTTGTGATACTTACTGTGTAAAATCAAACCAGTTAACTGCTTTTCTTCTAGTTAATCATTAGTCTAAACCCTCGCAGACAGCGGCTGTGTCATCACAGTTTCTTACTCTCTCCTTTGCAGTAGCCTGCAGACAATACACTATTCAGTCCGGGACAAGCAGGCAAACTAATCGAACAGTGAGTCATGCAGCGTTTCACCGCAGCACCAGACCCTGCTGGTGGAGGAAAGCTGTTAATTGCTTTGGATCGGAGCACAAACCCAACATCAGCTCCGACGTGCGGACTGAGCGTCTAGAGAAGGACTGTTCAGTTTCTCTCGGAGTAATTAAGATCGGAAGCTGCACTTTAGAGTTGTTGTTGTTGTTTTTTTTGTTTTTTTTTGAGGGGGTGTGAGTTAACGACTGCGCGAAGGATCACCGACCTTTGAATTCAGTGGTGTCGCCATGCAGTGGAGGATGGATGAAAGAGAGCGAGCGGGGCGGGAGAAATATCACAGATGATGCGGATTCTGCACGGCGGGTTGTCTCTTCAGCCTCTTCCAGCAGCAGCCCTGCCTCCTGTAAAAGGTGTGGCTATCGTGGCTGTCGGCGACTTTATTTGTTTTGGTTGGCGACATCCTGCAGGGCGCATAGTGAAGCACTGGCACTCATGGCTGTTTAACAGGCGTTTACGCACTGATCCAGCTCAGCAGTAAGGTAAGACAATGCCGGTGTCCGGTCCTGTGCGTGGGTTGGGTTGGAAGAAACTGGTAGGTTTGGGTGACAGCACAGGAGTGTAGCAATAACTTGACTCAGTGAGCTTTGCAGAGAGATTTTGGGCTTAGGTTGTTGCAGGTGCGTCCACCTTGTGGAGAAATTCTGCGTTGCTTAAGGTACTCAGCAAAACCGTACATCATTACAATCCTGAGCTAGAGGACAGCGTGCTCCCGATGATACATTTCAGTATTTTCAGATGGAAAATGTATCGGTGGTAGCCTGACTTATACTGTAATCCAACACCACAGGAAACTGTGTGTGTGTGTGTGTGTGTTCTGTAATGGAGGCAAGCTGAAGTGAGACTTTCTTTCTCTAGTGTGGAAACATTTTTTTTACCACAGGTAAACACTGAAACAGTCCAAAAACAAACATTTCTAAAATGAAATCGCTGAAGGAGTATATTCCTGCTTTGAAGTGTTTTCCAATTCTTACCTTGAGTAAATCTGCAGGAAAAAAAAGGTAAACCTCTACTGCAGAGACAATATTTGCTGTGTCGACATGGAAACAAACAGATTAATTAAACCAGCTTCGATGCTATAACTTGGCAGCCCATTTATTAACCTGGTTACAGTAGCCTGTGTTGTCATGGCATCAGTATCCAAAGGCTGGATAGCTTGACAGGAATTTACATGTGCAGCATGATAACTTCACAGGGGACTGAGCTCTGCTCTCAGGTCAGCTGTGACTACTAGAGGCATGTGACACCATTTCATCACTGCTGAGCTTTGGATTATTGACCAGAGTTATCTCTCACAGCGGGTGTGTCATCACACACACACTCACACACAGCTATTTCTTCAGTCAGGTGGTCAGTAATGGCAAATGTGTTCCATGTTGTTGTTAAATTAAAGCATGCATCTCTTGGCGTTTTAAAATAGTTACGCTGACATTAAGTTAAGTGAGACGATGAGACAGGAGAAAGTGACGCCTCAATTGAGAAGGTGGGTTGTCACTTCAGGTGACACCATTCGTTGTTTTATTTGGCATCCTTACAGACAGAGTTTATGAGTTCTGATGAGTCAGTTAACTGCTATGTGTTGACTGAGCTCGTGCTTTTGTTATATCAGTAATCGTTACCAATGTGTGTATACTACCATGTGAGCTTCATACCTTTTCAGTAATATGATGTTGGCCATTGACCTAATAGCTGTTTATTTAGTTTTATCTCCATATTTAACCTCCTCAGTCTGTAAGTTTTAGGAAACCAAATCCTTTCTTCTACCATTTGTCTTCCCACGGCATTTAACACCACTTAATGTAGGAAAAGTACAATAGAAGTGACAGTTATAATGTAAATGTTTTCTAATCAGCTTTGTCACTGTCACTATCTTTTTGCTCTAATGTTTTACATTTCTGGACATACTAAAACAATCTTCTCATTAACAGCTCCTAAACGTAGGTAAATACAACCTCAGATAAACAACGTCATGCCATATCATTATTAATTTAACAAAAAATGAATCCAAAACATAGGAGTTTGGGCAAAATGAAATACACTCTTGCTGCTTCCAGAGTTAAGAGGGCAAACAGCAGCCCGGTGCTGATAATCAGATGCGATCAGGAAGTGTGGTGACCTCTATTCGAGCAGAAGGCCTTTTCAGCATTCAGGTATGTATAAAAACAGCGCCAAGGAGGAAAGACGTCAGCAATGGAATTGGAGAAGCAATTGTTTTTTCCTATCAATAAGGTAATTCAGTGCTGAGAAAGAGTATTCACAAGTGGAAGATGAATAGATTCAAGACAGTCTAATCAGGAATGGATGTCCCAGCAAATTCAACCCAAGGTCAGACTGTGCAATGCTCAGAGAAACAGCAAAAAAAACCCTCAAGAGCTACATCGCAAACTCTACAAACCTCACTTAGCATGTTGAAGTTCACAGTATGATTATAAAAAGACTGAACAAGTATGGGTTATTTACCTCTTTGTTCTAGCACAGCTAGGTTTGTAAAGTTGCATCTGAATAAACCACAAGACCTGCAGAACTACGTCCTTTGAACAGATCAAAGTGGAGACGTTTAGCCTTAAATGTACAGTGCCACGTTTGGTCATAACCAAGCAAAGCTTATGAGCCCATTTACTGCATACCAACTGCCATGCACGGTGGCGGAGTGGTGATGATTTGGACTTGTTTTGCAGCCACAGGACCTGGGCATTGAGTTGGCCATGAACCCCTCTGTATACCAAAGTATTCTAGAGTCAAATGTGAGGCCATCTGTTTAACAGCAAAGGTTCAGCTGAAACTGAGTCATTTAACAAAACAATGATGAGCATAGCAGCGAATCTACAACAGAATAGCTGAAAATGAAAAGAATAACAGTGTTGCAATGGCCCAGTCAAAGTCCAAAGCTCAACCTCATGGAAACACTGTAGTGGGATCTTAAGAGAGCTGTGCATATAAACAAATGCCTACAAATCTCAGTGAAATTAAGCAAGGTTGTAAAGAAGAGTGGGCAAAAACCACTCAACAACAATGTAGAAAACGGATATAGTCATACAGAAAACAATTGCCTCAAGTTATAACTGCTATAGGTGGTTGTACAGGCTACAGTTTTTCACACACTGCTCCTGGATTTTGGCTTAGTTTAAAAAATAAATAAATAATGAAATAGTGTAATATGTCATGTGCCGTTGTTCATCTGAGGTTGTATGTACCTTATTTTAAAACCTGGAAAGGGCTAGATAATTTTTTATTATGTCCTGATATGTAAAACGTTAGAACTAACTGTAACTGATGCTGCCCTGTGCGTATAGGCTAAATATTTAACAGTAAACGTTAACCTGGGCACACAGAGGAAGTATGAGAACAAGGAGCAAGGATGCTCAGCTGCATTAAGCAGTTGTACCTTTTTAAGCATTTCTAGTGAAGGACAGTCGTGCAAGCTTTCCAAGTGTCTGTTGCTGCCATTTCTTACCCCTACTCCTTGCACCAACAGGTGAAGCTCCATGTGGTACCGTTATCTTGATCATGCAGCCTCTCCCATCTCTATACACTGATAGTATTCCACAAAGTACATGGTGTGTCTGGCCGTGCAGTTTGCATTTTTATAGCACTCGAACATTAGGCGACCTGAGTTTAATCTTGTTATACATTTGGGTGGCAGTTAAATGTTAGTATGCTGAGGTCGGTCAGCACAGAGAAGAAAATAGCTGACCACTGGTGGTGTGCTAATATTTGAGTGTAAACGTAGCAAAACATTTATTCTGATTATGTGTGCACCTTCATGCAATCAGTCCCTAACTAAGCCTATCCATCTCTTTCTTAAGTGGGTGATGGCGACCCGTAAAGACAGACGTAGGGATCGAACCCCACTGGAGGAAAGCTATGAAGAGAAGAGTGGCGTCCCCTTTCTTGGAGACACCCTGCCCTGGAACTTGTCCAAACACCAGAGAGTCAAACGCTCCAAATCCGCCACAGCGGAGGTCCTGGATCCAGCTGACAGGGCTGTAATTCGCATTGCAGGTAGGGGGACTAAACAGAGTTATATCTATGCACGTGAAAGAGTGCTTACTTATTTAAAGCAGACATTTAAAACAAACTTAAATCTTGTATTTCAGTTGTTACAGACATATTGACATGGAAAACTGAAAAGGCTAGCTAATGAAGCCTTGTAGTAGTTAAGCTAACCCAATATGAATATGCTAGTGCTAATTTCCTTTGCACTCCACCTGTTTTCCCCATAAGCTTTTATTCTTATACCTGTATGTCATGTGATTTAGAGCAAGTGAAGAGCGACTAGCACTCAGAGCTCCAAAACAGCTATGTGTTGCTTATAGTCTTTCTGACTGTCCATTCTGCTATATGTTGGCACTGAAAAGTTAGCCTGCTGTTAGCTAACAACGCCAAGTTGGATGTCAGAGGTCATTAAAACTGAACTCCACATGAAATATTTTATTTTCAATATGGAGCTATTAAATAATAATGGTCTGGTGTTTCAATTCAGTTTTAAATGCATTAAGAACTCAATACTATGCTGCAGTCGCATTAATAATGTTATTATTACTATTATTTATTTATGTATGTATTTATTTATCCAGGTAAAAGCCTCTTTGAGATTAAAATCTCTTTTCAAGTGAAACCTGGCCAAGAGGTAGGAGAGGCTGTAACACATAACAATATACCAAGAAATCAATACAACTGGCATTCAGTGTAGTGAACACAAATACACAAATCATATGCAACAACAGATCATTATGACTGTGGAACAGATGTGCAGCAATGAATAAAAAATTAGTGATTTTACGGGAGTAATGTGGAGCATGTGACTTCTTCCATGTGTGTACCAGTGGATGTAGTGGATGCCAGGCCGCCTATCCTTTTTAAATGTCAAACCTTAGAACCAGCAAAGAAAGAACATTATTCATCATGTTGACTCTTCTATTTATGAAAAGCAGTACAGAAAGCCTGCGTTAATTATGTCAGAGCCATTGTCCTCTGTGGGAATATTCTTGTTTGCACTCTGGGCAGAGCATGGAAGATGACAAAGTGCAATCTTACCAAGTATATTTGTCTTATTTCTAGTCAAAATTATCTCATTACACTTAAAATAAGACACAATCAGCTACAGGGCAACATTTCAGTAAGCTAAAGGAACTTGTTTCAAGACAGTGAATCTTGAAACTAGAGAAAAACTAGAAAAATTTGCATTTCCTGCGAAAATGCAGTGTGGATGCCTTAACGGCTGAAGATATCTGCTGAAAAAAGCTGAAAAAGTTGAAACAAAAAAAAAAAAAAAAAAAAAAGGATGCCCTGAGCAGGATTCGAACCTGGCCCTCCTGATCAAAGGGCAGCTATTTAGCTCACTGAGCCAAACACTTTCTCACAAAGAAGAGGTGGAGAGATTGACAATTGTGCTAGCAGAATTTGGGCAAAAAAAAAGGGGTGAAAATTCTGCTGAAAAGAGTTCCATCAGCAGAATTCTGCTGAAAAGAGTTTTTTTCTGAAAACAGCAGAAAAAACTGAAAATTTTGCTGAAAAGAGTTGAATGAGCAGAATTCTGCTGAAAAGAGGTTTTTGCTGAAAAAGAGCTGATAAAGTTTGGATTTGTGCTGAAAAGGGGTTAAAAAAAACTGAAAATTTTGCTGAAAAGGGGTGAATAAAATGAAATTTGTGTTGAAAAGAGTTTAAAAAAAGTTTAACTGTTAAGTGAAAGAAATGTTGCCATAAGCTGGATTTGAACCCAGGCCTCCCAGTCTGAGAACGGATGCTTATCTCACTGAGGTAAAGCACAGCTCAGCCCATCATGCAAAATCAGTGACCACATTGATAATGTGTTCCATTCATTTCAATGGTCAAAAGTCATAACACACATCAGCAGAAATAGCAGAATTTTTTAAAGTTTAAACATAGCATTTCTGCTAAAACTTAGTATTTATACTAAATAATATTTTTTTCCTGCCAAATCATAGCATTTGTGCTGGAACACAGAAAGTTCCACCAAATCATACAATTTGTACTAAAACATTATTTATGATTTAGCAGAAACATTGGGACTTGGTAGAAATACTATGATTTACATGAAATACTTTGACTTAGCAGAAGTACTACAATCTAGGAAAAAAGTACTAAAGCATAGCAGAAATTCTATCATTGAGCAGAATTACTAGGATTTAGAAGAAATACTAAGATTTGGCACAAACACTGATGTGGCTCAAGAACCTTTATTGTGCAGTTATACTATGATTTGGAAGAAATACTATACTTTGGCACAAATACTATGATTTGGAAGAAATACTATGTTTTAGCACAAATACTATGATTTGGCTCAAATACTATAACTATCCTCGGTCAGAAGGAGAGGCTGACATCCAGGGATTAGATTACCACAGGTGGAGTTTATTGCGGTCAGATGGATGGTACAGGGAGGTATGGCATACAGTAGGAGGATGTGGAGAGGTGATATGGTGTGGTTTCTATGATTAAGAACAGGGTATGCATTACAACATGCATACAGATTAAAGATTAAGAAAACTGGTAACAAATTCCTCCACTACAAATCAGTCTGATGCCACTTTTTACAGGGTTCCCGTTTACTAAGGCACTACCCAAAAGGCGCCACAAGAGGGCACTCCAACACAAGAGATGACCTATTTACACTGATGCACTTAGTAAACAGCCCCTACTTAGCCACTACATAATACAGTGATATTACAGTATACAAATTCACACGAATACTATGATTTGGCAGAAATACTATGACTGAGTAGTAATACTATAACATAACAGATTTCCTAAAAAAAACTATTAAATTGCAGTAATTCTATGACTTGGCAGAGATACTACGTTTTAGCACAAATACTATAACAACGCAGAAATACTATGACTTAGTAGTAATACTATAACATAACAGTTCAATGTTCTTGCACAAATACCACAATATGGCAGAAATACTATGTTTTAGCACAAATACTGTGATTTGGTATAAATACTATGATTTGGCACACATACTATATTCCGCAGATACACTATAACATAACAGATATGCTACAACTTAGTAGTAATACTATAACATAACAGAATTATTATTTGGGCACAAATACCACGATTTGGCAAAAATACTATGATTGGGTACAAATACTATGATTTGGCAATAATACTGCATTTTAACACAACTACTGAGATTTAATTGAAATACTATGATTTAGAAGAAATACTATTACTCCATACAAATACGATACTTTGGGACAAATACTATGTTTAGGTTCTAATACTATGATGTTCAACAAATACTATGATTTGGCACAAGTACTATGATTTAGTACAAATACTATGATTTGGCAGAAATACTATGCCTTAGTAGTAATACTATGACATAAAAGATATACTATGGTTTTGCAGACATACTATGATTTTGCACAAATACCATGATTTGGCACAAATGCTATGATTTAGCAGAAATACTATGATTGGGTACAAATACTATGATTTGGCAATAATACTGCGTTTTAACAACAACTACTGAGATTTGATTGAAATACTATGATTTAGAAGAAATACTATGACTCCATACAAATACGATGCTTTGGCACAAATACTGTGATTTGGCAGAAATACTATGACTTAGTAGTAATACTATAACATAACAGATTTCCTAAAAAAAACTATGAAATTGCAGTAATTCTATGACTTGGCAGAGATACTACGTTTTAGTACAAATACTATAACAATGCAGAAATACTATGACTTAGTAGTAATACTATAACATAACAGTTCAATGTTCTTGCACAAATACCACAATATGGCAGAAATACTATGTTTTACCACAAATACTGTGATTTGGTATAAATACTGCGATTTGGCACACATACTATGATTTGGCAGAAATACTATGCCTTAGTAGTAATACTATAACATAAGAGATATACTATGGTTTTGCAGACATACTATGTTTTTGCACAAATACCATGATTTGGCACAAATGCTATGATTTAGCAGAAATACTATGATTGGGTATAAATACTATGATTGGGCAGAAGTACCATGTTTCAGTACAAATACTATGATTTGGCAGGAATACTCTGGTTTAGCAGAAATACTCTGATTTAGCAGAAGTACTATCTTTTGGTAGAAATTCCTGCTAAAAGGTACTATTTCTGCGTTTTAGCAGAAATACTGTAATTTGGCATAAATACTATAATTTGGGATAAATACTATGATTTGGCACATATAATATATTCAGCACATATATTATAAAATAACAGAAATATTTGGCCCCAAAACCATGATTTTGCACAAATACCATGATTTTGCAAAAATACTATGAATTGGCAGAAATACTATGATTTAGCAGAAATACTATGATTTGGCAAAAGTACTTAGATGTAGTAGAAGTACTTTGCTTTAGCAGAATAACTATGATTGAGGAGTAATACCTAAACATAGGAGAAATATTGATACACAGACACACATACACAGAGAGTAAAGGGAACAGGAGCTGTGGAGAGTCTGGGCTTGGTATATGTAGGTCAGTTAAATTAGCTGCACCTGCTGTAGTCAGCCCTTACACACACAGACACAGAGAGAGGTGTGAGTTTTCTTCAGTGTATTTCTGACATTCAGGATTCCCCTCGAACAAATGGCCATAATTTCCTAACCGTAGGGGCTAGAACGGTCATTCAGACATCGTTTTGTTCAGAAGAGATGGGGGAATCTTCAGGTCTTCATAATTCAGAGATAAAACATAAATTCTTAAAGATATATGACTTGTAATACACTGTAACTGAGTAGAGGCGAAGCAAAAACTGCCTTGACTTGCGCTCAAACAACCTTTGGTAACTCTAAATCTATATGGAGCATCAAAATCATTCTTTCACCGTAAGAAACAGCAGGCTTTGGTGAACAGTCATGGAAATTTTCAGGGCTCTGTGGAAATCCATCAAAAAGATATGACGAGAGAAAAAAGTGGTTCATTTCCAGAGATTGAAATCTGATGAAATCTGAGCGAGGGACAAATTTCCTACCCTCAAACAAGTCCAACTCATTTCAGAACGGTAATAGGTGAGAAAGAAATTCTTGAATTGTGAGCGTCAGGAGTGTCTGAACATATACGGGGACAAGCCTCATGTCTTAACTTTGCTTCGTTAAGGAGATATGACAATTTGAAAATGCCTCTCATTAGAGAAATCCAGCGGTGATTTTGAACAAACTCTCCATTGAGTTTATATGGAGAGTTTTCTGACTTTGTGTTACTCTGAGGAGATTTGCAAAATATCTATGAGTCCCACAACAATGATAGTGACATTTTCTGAAAGCCAGCAAAAATACCTACGTTTTGGTGTATAATTTGTGGGGCTTGAGTGGAAATTGAGCGAGTAGCAAGAAGTTGTTTGGACATGAAGAGAAAATTCAAACAGTTTCACTGTCCCCTCTGAGTTAATTGCATAGCAACCATAGCAACGCATGTATTTTCTGAAAAATCACAATTTTGCAACTGAAAACTCAAAGAGGGATAAGATTAAAACGGTAGAAGATCTGAAAAAGCTGAATCATACAGGAATAGCCAAATCATTTGAGAACATTTTAAAGTTTGAATGAAGTTTCTAGGTGAAAGTATGAGGCAGTAGTTAAGTTTCAAAGACAAGAAAGTTTTAGCAGAATTGTGGAAGTTTCCCATTCATTTCAATGGGACAAATTAAAGGAAAAAAGTGTAATATTTTAAAAAGTATAATAGTAATAAACACCAAAAGTCATAGCCGGCATTAGCAGAAAGAGCAGAACAGTTTAGAGTTTGAACGGTGAAAATAGCACAAAAATTGTGGAAGTAGATCCACGGCAAAAAGTGTACGGAAACACCCGGAATAATAATAAAGAAGAAAGAGAAACAGGATCTCAATAGTGTGGATGCCTATTAAGGCATCCACACAACTAGAGATTTTTCACTTGTTCCACTGGCAGATTTTTTCACTTATTTTAAGCTAAAATATCTTGTATTAAGTGAAAAAATCTGCCAGTGGAACAAGTGAAAAATCTCTAGTTTTTCTCTAGTTTCAAGATTCACTGTCTTGAAACAAGTTCCTTTAGCTTACTGAAATGTTGCCCTGTAGCTGATTGTGTCTTATTTTAAGTGTAATGAGATAATTTTGACTAGAAATAAGACAAATATACTTGGTAAGATTTTGAGTTTTTGCATAACGAATTAATGTTAGTAAATGTACACATGGCAACGAGAAATAACTGTACTTTATAAAATGTCAGTGAAAAACAGGCACATACAAGCGCCTTCCTTGAGCTTCAGTCATTGCTATATGGGCAGGATGTAACACTCCTCTTGTTTCACTCCTACTATGCATTCCCTGCCCTTCTGAAAAAAGGGCAGGGAATGCTCATCCTCAATCACCAAAGCAGACAGCACAACAAGGATAAAACCCGGTTTAATGTAGCACAGAATATACTAATTTTCAGTGTGCCAGCTTAGCACAAGTCTTTGATTGAACACAATACGTCTGTGATCGAGTTTTGGAAAATTGTGCTCCTGTCTAGGAGGAAGTTTGTATAACTCAGGATGTGCATGCAGGTCTACAAAAGGCCTACATCCACATCCTGTACGTCTCTTTTTCCAGCAATCAGAAGGCCATGTCAGGCAATATCAGCACCCGTGGGTGAGGCTGAGCTTTTGTAGTAAGCTCTGATGAATGACGAGGTTCTGCTACAGATTTCCTGACTGTATGCAGATGTACAGGCCTGTCCTAGAAGGGGGATTAGAATAGACTATGCACAGTTCTTGTTGGAAGATGAGCACTCTTCACTGATCAGGTCCAATAGAATGATTATATAGCCATATGGAAAAGAGAGTTTTCAAAGGATTCTGCCCTCACATTTGACTCCAGAAGACATGATACTCAGATACTGATCAATACTAAAAATTGCTATTGGGTTAGGTACTCATTTGCAGTAGTATTGATACAAACAGTGCCATATTCACCTTCTCCAGCTGACAGACAACTTCTCATGGCACCGCTGGAAACATGCGTGCACACAGCCCCCCCCAGTCACTAGCAGCTGAACACATTAATTAGTAGCATAAAAAACTTAGCAAAGCATTTTAAAGACTGACAACACGGTCTTTGTGATGAATTTTGATGTCACTAATACTCACATTTACTTTAAAGTGTTAAACCGGTAATAAACATGTGTCCAGCGGATGCATTAACATTAGCCATTTACTATTAGCAGTTACTCACACTGGCCATATGCTAACTTATTATATAATGTAAGGCTAATACTATAATGTTAATGTGGGAGCTAAGAAGCAAACATTATCAACATTATCTTCTAAATAGGAAGCGTTCATTTAACAGGAAGCACATTTTTTGTGTTTAAGAGAAACATAATACTTTTTAAAGTCCCAGGTTGGACCTAATAAAGGTCTACCAGTTGCTACACAGAAACAGTGGTCGCCTTCTGTACCTTATGGAAAGCAAAAAATATGGTGCCAAGTCACCAGAAGCAGAAGAAATAAATACATTTGGATGGCGTTTAGATGGTTGATCTAATCTTTATTAAAAATATTTGTGCATTTATGTATCTTAATTTTGTGATTTTTCTGTCATTCTGTCATTTCCAAACTATAATATAGAAAATGGTATTAAATGTTTTCTTGTTCTTGTAATTAAAAATTAATGACTATTGTGAAAAATTTAAAATCTCATTAGCCTTTATAATTAATTGTATTATTTTAAGCAGATCAAGTTTGTTTTTGCTAACTGAACTGCACATGAATTGTGTGTGTGTGTGTGTGTTTTGCTGTTGGCTTTTAGAGCCCTAGCTGTATTTAAACGGCAAACATCCCTGCAGAGTACTCTTCAATAATTTATTCTGGAGTGGCTATGATCTGATGCTTAGACGATGCTAGGCTCAGACTCCATCTCTCTTCCACTCACATCCTCTTGCTATCTCTTTCTCATGCACACACGCATTACAGTTTAATATAGCGATTTTCTTTGGAAATGATCAGTGCATGTGAACACAAGCATAAAGATCTATTCTAATTTCGAGCTCCTACGTTACAGGAAAATCATCCACATTTTGTTTTTGAGTCATGAGTCATCCACATCCCATTTCCTTCAGTTTATTGGTACATACTGTTACTGTACATTACACCATTAATTTGTGGAAGCTACTGTTATGTTGTGTATGCACTGTATGTTGTTGTGATGTAAAGTTTTCAAAAATATTTGGATGAGAACGTACAGCTGGAGATTTGCCACATGCTGCTTTTGCCTGCTAGCTACTTAAATTAGCAAGGTTCATCTGAAATTCACTATGATGTTAAAATGTTTACTAATTTTGGTTGGCCAAAATGTTTTCTACCAGAAAGACTGAATAGCCAGCCAATAATTTGAGGTCTTTAATACAATTGAGCACTGGGACCTGTAATGTTCTGTCTCAAACTTATGAATAACGTGTTCATACTCTGCTTCGTGAGCCACCATTATCTTTATTGCCGCTCGTACAGTTCAACATAGAACACACCCACTTTCGTGAAAACAAACACTCCCCGTTGCCACTACGGTGGACCACAAGGGACAGTAAGCACGGAGTGCAAACATTATAAGCAATACAACATCTCCCTTTTTTTTTTTTTTTAAATGTCCGCCAGTGACACAGCTGGTATACATTTCAAAATAGAACATCCTGAACATGAGGATAAGGAACAGTTTTTCAACACTGCCATGTGTAAAATTACTGGGGCATAAAACTAACACCAACAATACAATGCGGGATATGCACTCATTAGTACATGGACATTTGACATGTTTCCATTTTTTTTTTTTTTTTTTTTTTTTTTTTAGGGCAGCGATCCGCCTACACCCTTTACAATCACAGGTCAAGAATAACCCTCGGTTTGACCACTCGTCCTGATCTGGTGGTCAGTGCAGGGCTAGTGTCCATGGTTGGCGTTTTAGTGTCTCTAGATGGCGACAGGGGCTCTGCTTGTTGCTGAGCTGCACCATCTGGCTGGGTGACCAGATCGGATGCTGGTGCTGAAGGTGCCGGTGACGCCTTGGCGCCTCTCAGGTGCCGTCGGTTACGCCGTATAGTCTGTCCCTCGCCAGTGCGGATCACGAAAGAGCGGGCAGTTTCTGCAGGTCGGATGATGACAGCCGGTTTCCAGGCTCCGGACTCGTGCTGAAAGCGAATGTGGTCCCCCTGCTGCAGCTTCGGTAGTGGTGTGGCGCTGCGATTGTAGTAACGCCTCTGATGCTCTTGTCTTTCCATCCGTGTTTTTTGCACAACCGTCGGGCTTATGATGCGAGGTACCAGGTGGCATCCGGTAATGGGAAGCACTGAGCGTAGACGTCGACTCATGAGGAGCTGCGCGGGTGACCTGAAGCCATCGACTGGCGTGTTCCTTTGCTCCAATAGGGACAGGTAGGGATCTACTCCCTGAGCATGAGCTTTATCCAGAACTGATTTGGCCGTTTTGACTGTTCTTTCGGCGAGGCCGTTGCTTTGCGGGTACAAAGGGCTTGAGGTCGTGTGGACAAAGTCCCATGTGACTGCAAAATCCTTGAACTCTCGAGAGCTGTACTGTGGGCCGTTATCTGAGATAAGCTTCTCTGGTATACCATGTCTGGCGAATATGGCCTTGAGCTTTTTGATGACGGACCCTGCAGTGGTAGAGAATAGCCTTTCGACCTCAAAGTAGCGGCTGTAATAGTCCACAACTACCAAGTAGTCCCGTCCACGCCATGTGAAGAGATCTGAGGCCACTGCCTGCCATGGTCTCTCAGGGATCTGGTGTGGGATGAGAGGTTCTTTGGAATTCGCCGCGCGCCTCTCCTGACATATGGAACAGTTTTCCACCGTGGCAGCTATGTCCTTGCCCATGCCTGGCCAGAAGAGGGCGTCCCTTGCTCTCTGCTTACTCCTCTCAATCCCCATGTGCCCAGTGTGGATTCTCTCCAGCATGTTGTTCCTTAGGGCTATTGGCACTATAATTTTGTCACCTTTGAAGATGATGCCATGGAAGTGTGAAATTTCATCTCTGAAATTCCAGAAGTCCAAAAGGGTTTTGGGGCATTTTTTTCTGTCCTCAGGCCAGCCATCCTGCACAATTTGCTTCAGCAGGGTGAGCTGCGGGTCGCATCCTGTTGCAGCCTGTATCTCTGAGAGTTTTTTGTCACTTACTGGGAGGCTGTTTATCACTGAGTGGATCTGGTCCTCCATGCCTTCACTCAGCGTGCTGTCTTGGTCGGGCAATGGTTTCCTGGACAGTGTGTCGGCCACAGGTATGTCTTTTCCGGGCCGGTGCACAATCTCTATGTCGTATCTCTGCAGCTGTAACAGCATGCGCTGCAGACGAGCCGGGGCTACAGAGATTGGTTTCTTCAGTATGTGCTCCAATGGCTTGTGGTCCGACTCGACGATGACTCTCCTGCCGTATATGTAGGTGTGGAAACGCTTGCATCCAAACAGCACTGCAAAGAGCTCTTTTTTTCGATCTGTGCATAGTTGACTTCTGTTGGGGTCAGTGTCTTTGAAGCATATGCTATTGGGTGTCCGTCCTGCATCAACACAGCTCCCAAACCATACTTCGATGCATCTACCTGTAGCTGTAGCTCCTTGGTTGTGTCGTAGTATGCCAGTATGGGGCCTGGTTCTCTGGTTATGAGATCTTTCATTTGCTGGAAGACTCTGTCGTGGGTCTGATCCCAGATGAACTCTGAGTCTTGTTTGAGCAGCTGACGCAGCGGTGCGTTCACCTCTGATAGTCGTGGTGCGAATCTGGACAGGTAGTTCGCCATTCCAAGGATTGTCTCAAGCTCATTCTTATTCTCAGGAGGTGGCATGTCCTTTATGGCCTGCAGTTTCTTTGGGTCTGGCTGGATGCCCTCCCGGGTGAGTTTGTGTCCAAAGTAACTCACTTCTGTGGCGCCTATGACACATTTCTCTGGATTGAGACGTACTCCTCGCTCCCGTGTGCGCTCAAGCATGGCACGGAGGTTCTCGTCGTGTTCCTCCTTTGTCCTGCCAAACACGAGGATGTCATCCACGATGGCTGCCACTCCATTGAGCCCTTCATACGTCTCATCGATTTTCCTTTGGAAAATGTCCTGTGCTGATATTATCCCAAAAGGAAGGCGCAGAAAACGGTACCTGCCAAAGGTCGTGTTGAAGGTGGTGAGAAGCGATGACTTGGTGGTTAGTTGGATGGCCCAATAGCCTGAGCGAGCATCCATGACACTGAAGTACTGTGCTCCTGCCAGCTTTGGTGTGATGTCATCCAATGTTGGAAGCGGGTAATGAGGTCTTTTGATGGCTTTGTTTAACTCGCGAGGATCGAGGCATACTCTGAGCTTCCCAGTACGCTTCTCTGCGACCACCAGTCCGTTTACCCATTCTGTGGGTTCTTTTACTTTGATGATTATGCCGTTTTTCTCCATGTCATCCAACTCCCGTTTCAGTCGTTCCCGCAGTGTGAAAGGGATCCTCCGGGGGGGGGCACACAACGGGCATGGCGTCTGGGTCAATGTGTAAGTCGCATTCTCCTGGGAATTTCCCTATGCCCTCGAACACATCGGCAAACTCCTCCATGACGTTTGTGATCTGTACTGACATGACCAGCTTGACTAGGTTTAGATCCAGGCATGCTCTCAACCCTAAGATGGGGGGTGCTGCAGTGTCTACTATGTCAAAAGTCAGCATCTTGTGAATGTCTTTCCACCTGCACTTCAACTGGCATGTGCCTTTGATGTTGAGTTTTTCTCCTCCATAGCCAGATAGTGTGCGTGTGGGCGGTGCCAAGCTAACCTGCTTAAAACACTTCTTAAACAATCGGGCAGGAATGACGTTAGCAGTGGCTCCTGTGTCAAGCTTAAAACTCACGGTGTGATGCAGTGAGCCTACTTCAACGTCAGCGTAAGCCTGTTCATCGGCCTCCCCTTCGTTGCACTTTGTTATGGAATCTATGAATAGCTCCGCTTCATCGCTTGGAGTGTCAGGGTTAATAGAGTACACTGGGTTGGGTTGGTGTGGTGCTTGTGAACGGCATGCTTTGGCAAAGTGGTTCATTTTATTGCAGTTTTTGCACCTCTTCCCTTTTGCAGGACACTCCTCCTTCTGGCTGTGTGCTCGTGCACATCTTCCACACATTTTTCCCATCTTATTATAATGAGGTGCCCTCCTATCTTTTTGCTGCGTACTCTGGCGCTTAGCGGATACTGCATGCGCGGGCGCTGCTCCCTGCAGGCTAGTGTGTGGGTCAACCATGGCTTTCAGTTGCTCTCGTGCGATCTCATAGGAGCGTGCAATGTCTATGGCTTTTTCTAGAGTCAAATCTGACCCTTGGCTCAGCAGCTTTTCTCTGACTTGTGGGAAACTGGTTGCGAAGACAATCCTGTCTCGGACCATTTCATCACTGTTAACATAGCCACACTGCTTGACGAGTAACTTTAACTCGGTCACAAAGTGCTCAAATGACTCCCCTTCACCTTGGAGTCTTTCATTAAACTTGTATCTGGCGAAAATGGTGTTTGTTTTCGGCATGAGGTACTGTTCAAACCTGTCGAGATATGTGGTCAGCTTTTTAGCTTCTTCATCCGATAGCTGCCATGTGTTATAAATGTCCCTGCCTCTTTCTCCTACCCACAGAAGAAGATAGCTGCACTGGGTCTCCTCGGGCTTGCCGCTTAGTGGGCCGCTAAACATTAGCTTCACATGTTGTACGAACCTCCGCCAGGCATCGGGAAGATTGGCTGAATCCCAGTCCATCCGTGGTGCAGGAACTCCCGACGAATCCATTTCGCTCTGTCAGTGGGCGTTTAGTTCGATTTACTCTGACACCATGTAATGTTCTGTCTCAAACTTATGAATAACGTGTTCATACTCTGCTTCGTGAGCCACCATTATCTTTATTGCCGCTCGTTCAGTTCAACATAAAACACACCCACTTTCGTGAAAACAAACACTCCCCGTTGCCACTACGGTGGACCACAAGGGACAGTAAGCACGGAGTGCAAACATTATAAGCAATACAACAGGACCCACCTGGAGCCACTTAATTAAACACAACTTAATACATTTTAAAGGGGCATTCATCATTTACCATTTACCAAAAGAGAAGTTAACTGTAACGGCCAACTGTATTTGTACTATGCTGTAAACATGTGTATGTCTGATGTAATGTTTGGTGTTTTAGAGATTTGTCGCTTTTGTAACAAATGTGTAGTCGCAATTCAAATAACTTCAGTTTTTGGCACTTTTGACGTCATCTTTTAGCCCCCGATGTTGTTTATTAAGTGAGAGAAGCGCCTTTAAAAGTATGACTCATCTTCCAAACAAATGCTGTTTTTGTACTGCTGACAGTTACTCCAGACACATACTCAGACTCTTGCCCTGTAGCGGATTTTATACGAGCTGAATGCATTGACATTTTATTATAATAAGCTTTGGATTTTTATACTGTTGAGCTGATTCAGTTATGAAAGGCACTCTGAGCTGGCCTGCCTCTTTTGTGTGCCTAGTTGTATTCCTCAGATTTTATAATAGCTTGTGATTGCAATAGCTTCTTAAATGTCCTCTATTCTTACATCTGTAGCTCCCTGCTCATGTGTGAACACAGCTATTGGCTTCCCTTCAGACAGCTATAACCCATTTCCCCAGCAGGTGGCACTTTCTGTTAACTAGCTGGTGGCCTGCTCGTACTAAAGAGTCGTCACTGCTTCTGGAAAATGGTTCTCATTCGACACCCGTCTCAAATAGCATCAACTACATTGTGTGTTCATTATGTGTCTGGTATTACAGAACTCTGCCTTTTTCACCAGACAGTATGCTTTCATTCTCATTTCGAGACCCTTCCGGACAAAACACTTTTCTTCTTTTTAAACGTTTGACCTTCATGGTCTTCCTCATTCTAGGGAAGGAATGCTGCTCCTCACCATCAGTTTCAGATTCTGTGAATGAGCCATGATGGAAAAGCGTGGTGGGCTGAAAAGGTCAGGGCAGTCAACAGCAGCATGTCTGATCCACTGCTGCGCATTACATGTGTTTCTGTTGTGGATATCCAGAAGAGGGAGCCAGGCCTGTTTCTATGATTGTCTGTTACCCACAGTTTTACTGGGCAACCGTAACAGCAGCATTGCACCCGGATTGCACCATACTCAAATTGTTTCAGGCTTGGATAACTGACAGAGAAGAGCATCAAGCCTGGTGATCATCAGCTGACAAAAGTAGTCAAAAGTGAAAAGACACTAAAGATCACATCCTCACAGACTGTATAATAAGAGTATATAGATAAATATACCCAAGTGTACAAGTAATTACTTTGAAAGGCTACTATTACAATACAATGAAGGCAGAAAGCATTGTGAGATTTTGCTCTTTTGTCTCTACAGACAAAACCATTTCCGTTCATCAAAATCTAACAGAGGATAAGCCCTGGCTTAGTTAAAATGGACCATAAATTCTCCCTTAATAGGAGCTGCCACACTACTGTTGGGTTTTGTGTCATATTCCACAGCCAGACCGATCAGTCTAGCTGTGGGTCAGCATTAAACTCCTGCCTGTGCATGTGTGCACAGTCCAGGTGTTATTTGTTTCCCCCATGGTTTTTTTTCCTTTTTCTGTGAGCTGTGCTTCGGTAATCCCCTTGACCAGGGACGTGCAGAGGGGGGGGGGCTAGAGGGGCTTGAGCACCCGCCCCTTTCCTGATGAGTGCCCAAAGTGCCCTTTTGTTGAGGCAACTTTTAAATTTTTTTAATTAATTAATTTATTTATTTTATGTGTGTGTGCGTGCGGAGTCCTGTCTGTGCCCCTCAACAATAATATTTAACTATTAATCATAGTTTTGCTAAATAAAAGGATCTGGCTTGCATCAGTCACATGATCACATTTAACCAATGATCGCCCTCGACGGCAGAACGCGCTGGTTACGAGCCGGGAACGAGCTCACAAAGAGCACGCGCATTTTTTGCGGTCCGGAGCTGTAGGAGAAACACAAGTTAACTCAGAGACACGGACTGATGCGACAAAACCAGTAAGTAGGTGTACAGCGTACACTGTAGTGTGTAGCACACAGGAGTATTAGCTTATTACGTACACGTTGGTAAGCTGTCTTGTTGCAACTGACGAACTGAAACAAACGAGCGTGCTGTGTGTGCAACAGCGTGACAAACATTACCTGTCCTTTTATTAACTGCACAAGTAGTGCTGGTCATAGCTGCTGGCTACCTGTGTAAGGCTGTCATGGGTCTGTAGCTCTGTCACCGTTTTAGGGAACATATTTAGTTTTAAAGTAAGTTTCTGGGCATTTCCTGCCTTTCTGGAGGGATTATATTTCACTAAAAAACGATCTAATATGCATGTCCACATAATAATAATTATAATTATAATATATTAAAAAACACACGCTGTATTTTAAAGAACATACATTAAGAAGCAGATTATATTAGATTTATATTTTAAATAAGACAAAAGTTGGATTTTACAGCAGTAAAATGATTGTATCTCTACAGTTTAAAAATGTAATAAGCTTTGCCCTGCACAGAGTGGATAGTGAAACAAATGGAATCATCATAAATACATTATTTCATATTTATTACTTCCCCCTCCTCATTGCTTTATTATTGTAGCTCTAGTAATAAATAATAATGTAAGGATGCCCATAGTATATACAGTATTCTGAAGAAGGTCTAAAATGTCACTGTGTGTGCATGTGTGTGTTTTATTTAGCTGGATTAAAAAAAATATTACTCATGATATAACATTGTGCAGACATGGCTGGTAAGGACATGAGGAGGAAACAGTAGGAGCTGTGTGAGGCTACTAAAGGCAGTGCTATAACATTTTTCTGTCATCATTTTATTATAGATTAAGTGCAAGAGTTGTTAGGTGTGGAAGATTATAGTTTATTGCAATAGCAAGTTGTGCCTTGTTCTCAGATAGACAGCAAGTGGAGAGTGATATATGAAATGATGGGAAGGAAGGAAGAAGAGAAGCAAAGAGTGATTCACAGGCAGAGCCGAGTTTATGTCACAGTTTTTCGTTGCCTTATGGTTCCAAGCGCTGTCACCAATCTTTGCATTTTGTTATTATCTCATGACACTTGTTTAATCAGCTACCATCTCTCCTGTGGACTTTTTTAATGTCTACAGTCTCAGATCAACACAGCCCTGCCCTTCCCATATTAGATTCTTGATGAATGTGTGTTGTTGTTATTCAGCATGGTTCAATGTGCCCCTTTTTAACTTTGAGCACCCGCCCCTTTAAACCTCTCTGCACGTCCCTGCCCTTGACACTTGAAAAAAGATGTGCTGTGATTTGTGTGACTGCCGTCTCATTCTGGGAACCGAGCAGTGTGAAAAACATTATTAATGTTAAAGCCGTCGCTCTGAGTTGGCCCCATTAGAATATCAAATAAAAGGAACGTACTGCAAAAACCCCCACACGTTACAGGCTGTTAAGTGGACAGCCGTGGAGCTTCTTTAACCACTGAAGATTGCAAGAAATTGTCTCAGTGGGGCATTTTGTATATTAAAAATGTATATCTACCTTTCAATTGTAAAATACTATTTTGATGAATTTTAATTTGTTCTATTTTATTTATTCTCAGTTTATTTCTTGTGACCCTTAATTCAATTTAATTTAATTTTATATAGCGCCAAATTACAACAACTGCCCCCTTGAGGTGCTTTAGATTGTAAGGTAAAGACCTTACAAAACAATCAGACCACCCCGTTTGAGCAAGCACTTGGTGACAGTGGGAAGGAAAAACTCTATTTTAACAGGAAGAAACCTCCAGCAGACCAGGTTAAGGGAGGGGAAGCCATCTGCCACAACCGGTTGGGCTAAATGGGGGGGAGACAGGACAAAAGACTCTGTACTCTGAGTAATAAGCAGAGTATCAAGTGAAATGCAAGTGCATTCACTGTATACATTATAAAAACGTCCACGTGCAGGTTAAGCTGTTCATACACTGAAACATCCAACTGCAGTTTCAGATTTCCTGATGTGGAAAGCTTGTGTGTGTAAATGAAAGAATGGACACTGGACACACAGGCCCCTGTGTGCACCTGTCGGGTATTTCTGAAGGAGATCTGGAAAACAAACTACACACAGGCACCCATGACCACACACACACACACACACACACACACACACACACACACACACACACACACACACACACACACACACACGTTCATATACTTTTTCTATATCCTTCCTCAACTCTTATTTGACTTCACATTACCAGATTATCAGCTCTTAAAAGTAGCAGCTTGAGTAAACAAACAGATGTCATGGAGCCAGATAAAGTGGTCCAACTGTTGGGGAGTGGACAGGGAGCTAGAATGATCTAGCAAGTTCGGAGTGAGACACTATCTTCTATGCGTCACCACTGCGCGTGTGAGAATGAGGTCATGAGAGCCAGCGTCACTGATCGTTAATAGTAGCTGATGTGTTAAAGGTTTAGCCTTGGCAGTCGTGTAGTTGACACTCACTCCCCACTTCCAAACACTCAAATCTAATGTCATAGTAATATCTAACATGATCACAAGTCTGACTGAGTCATTAATTACATGCATATATTAATGTCAACTGTAAAGCCCCAAATTAAATTCTACTAACTTCTGTCATAGTGAAAAAATTTCTGTCTAATCTCGCCTTCCTTTCATTTTTTTTGTGTTGGATCTCAGAGTGGATATGCTGATGTCATCCTTCTGTTGCACCTCTCCCTGTTTTTTTAAGATACGTAATCTTTTTTAAAAGGAGGTTATGCCAAGTACATATTAGCTGGTATGTGTTCGCCGAGCATATTTGTAATTGCAGTTATCATATTTTTCTCTTCTTGGATTTCTGGGAAGTCAGTAACCACAGTGGAATTTGCACTCAAGATAAAGCAAAAATGTGTGTGTTTCTGCGATATTACATAATTTATGCAATATGACCTGACTGCCAGCTGCTCAATTTTTTTTTACACATTTAAAAATTCATATTTTAATGGTGAAAAACTGTCAAGAATAATAAAAGAATACATTGTATGTTAATCAAAATAGTGACTAGAAAATATGACTATAGGGAAAAAAACGGCAGTGTGTGAGCTTTGTTCTTCAGAAGATACAGAAGACTTACAGTGCAAGAGTTAAGCATAATGAAATTTCCTTTTGGATCTAGTGAAAAGGACACGGACGCACACACACACTGTCGCAATTCTCCAGCTGCAAGAGCAAAGAGTTTGGAGTGAACTTATCGCGTTTCCTCCCAGGAAAGTGTCCTGGCTGATGTCAGTGTGGCCTTGGCCAAAGAAACGTCTGACAGTCAGGCTGAGCTGCAGGGATTTTCCTTTTTCCTACATCACATCCCTACCATTGTGCTACAGGAGACTCCTACGCAAAATCCAACATGGAAACAGTGCAAGTGTGATACAGTGTTCACTTTCCTCCATTTTTATGAGGCTCTCCATCATAAAACGGCTCAACAAGACAGCATTGTTAGATCCCAGCAACTTACTTCATTTTCTGTGCATAGTATGTCTCTGCTAGTTGACATCAGTTTGCTGTCATCGCTGTTATCAATTATTTTTAATGCTACAGCCTGCGTAGCTATTAATCAAATCACGGTGTGAATTTTTATTATCCTTTGACACAAGAAATATGTAAGTAACAAATGAAGCTTTGGCATAGGAAGGAAATTTGTTTTGTTTTCTTCTTTTAACTCCGTTTTTGTCCAGACTGTCATCGGCTCGGCTGGTCTTGGCATTTGTTGAATATTCAGTGGTTGCTCCGACTGTTTATGTTCCCAGTGGATGTCAAGGGCATATCTGCACTGCAACTGCAACTGAATGTATTTATTCATCATGTTGCAGGTGTCAACTTTCTGAGAGACCAGCTGAAACACAGCAGCTACCAGCTGGAGTGTGTTTCTGCAGCACATAGAGGGTCGACAATGTCTTTGTTATGAGATTATGTCCTGTAGACGTGGACTAAATGTATTGAATGTAGAAATCTGATTAAGGTATGGCATTATAGAACAAGATATGAAACCTCTTTAAATTAATGAGGAAGGATGAAGTATTCAGCCAGATTGGGTTCAAAGATATTTGGAGGAATTTAACTTTTTTAATGGATGTTATTTTATTTTATTTAAAAAAAAAAAAACAAAAAACAAAAAAAAAACTAATGTGGAAAATAATGTTTGTTCTTCTGATATTTGGTTTGCCATCAATGCCACACAACAGTGGCTCTCATTCTAAAGATGGCATAAATAAAATAAAAAAACTACACTAGTAAAGAGAATAACATGGATCATCTTGTTAGAGTGCAAACCTTGGGTTCTGGCATTCATGTGGAAGTTACTTTGAAAGACACGAAATGAAACGTTGCACAAAAAAAGCTCTATTTTCTGAATTCCTAATGTGTTCAAAGATCTACAGAAGGTCTGATCCACCCACAGAATCCAAAGCATGTGCTGGCGCACTCCACAGAACACCCCCAAAAGCTCTGTGGCTGCGCCCCAACTTCTCTGATGGGACATGATAAGCAAGTACTAAATACTAAATATAAGCATGGGCTGGAAAGCAAGGCAACTTTCAACCTGGAAAGTGTTAAAATCACAGTTCAGAACAAATTTGCTTTACCATACACCATTTACTTCAGTTTCACAATACATTAAATATTTGAGTTCTTGCTGAAGTTCGGTCACTTACAAAGAAATGAACTGTCTCAAAGTTTTATAGTAGTTTAATTTTAATAGTGTTAATGTTGGTGTGATTGTTCGGTTAGTGGGCGATATCTAAAATGACCAATCAGCCCTTGGTCTAGAGCTCCATGCATTGGGTGAGGATGACCATGAGAAAGGTGGTGGATCAGAACCTTCAGAGCAACCTTGCACATCTGTGTAAGCCTTGTGCATTTGTGTATTTGTGTAGTTGGTATTCCAAACGCTGCTGCCAAGGAGCTGCTTCAAATTTCGTTGAACATCTGATGTTCAATGACGACAAAAGGATTCTGATTTAAATGATTCAGAGATGGCCAGGAAAAAGTGAAACCAAAATCGAGCTCTTTGGCATCAACTCTGAACCACTGCGCTTGGAGGAAGAGAAATTCCGAGTATGATCCAAAGAACATCATCTCCACAGTGAAGCACTGAGGTGGAAACATTATGCTTTGGGGCTGTTTTTCTGCTAAAGGTACAGGACGACTTCACCACATTGGACCAACCCAAGTACTATAATATTTCACAGTAGATGAGAACCTCCTTCTCTCACCTGATTGTAACCTATGATTACTATTCTGAACTAACAAAGAAGTTATCTGCTTGGCTGAATACTACTGTATGGTTAATGATTGTTACTGTGATACAAAACAAGTTAATCTCCCTAAAAGCACGCTGCCATTCAATATTGTTTTTTTCCACTCTGCAAGTGCTGATGATTATGGGAGCTTCTGTTGCCTAAATTTATGTGTCGTTTCAGTCGAGCCCTCATTAATTACTATTTCATGATATCAGAATTTTTCTAGCATTTTATGAGGTTACATAAACAAGGTGGTGGGAAATCTTATGCTTGCCATCTATTACAGTTGAATTCATCTGAACCAGAGAGCCCTTTGCTGCTGTTCCTGCTGCTCTCTGTGAGTGTGTGCTTGTTTCTTCCAGCCTGTGTGTCTTTAAGAGGAGGAGCCTGACATTTATATTAGTATTTCTGAGCCAGACTATGGGAGGGTATGGAAGAGAAGGGAGGCAAAGGGGTGTGTGTATGTGTGGTGACGCTGGGCTGTGGAATGAAGTTTCGAGCCGTGGAGGGTTCACACACAGCTGAGAGACCAGACAGAGGACCGCACCGGTCTGCCTCACATACATCCAAACACACAGAGGGCTGACCCAAAAGGAAAGAAGAGGAGAAGAAGGAGAAGGAAGGAAGTGCTGGGATGGCCATGTATGAACCTGCCTATCTGCCTCCCAACGCTGAGGAGCAGGACTTCATCCAGGCTTATGAGAACGTCAGGGAGAAGTACAAAGGTGGGAGAGTGCGCTCGTGTTATAGGAATAACAGCATACGCACATCTCTAAGTGATCGTCAAGCATGTGTCTTTGTGTTTGTATCTGTCCCATTCATTTGTCTGACTCAGCACAGGTGGGATGCATGTGCCTGTCTGCTGTGCTTTTAAAATGTGCCGGCTGCCGTGCATGTTTCTGGAGCAGTAGTCCTGCATGCTCCATCTCTTGACTGCTGAGTGTTTTTTATTGATTGCCACACATGTTGGCTGTCACTTTTCCACACTATCTCTGCTGTGTGTTTGTGTGCATTGCAAGAGTGCAGTGGATTTACAGGAGTGCTTCAATCAGTGCTAACAAACAGCCCGCTCTGCTCACCTCTGACCTTGATGTCATTATGAGACTTTATTTTAAAGTCTCGGCACTTTGCCCATTGCAGCCTGCGTCCAGCACAACAGAGGGCATTAACAGGTGCTGCTAAGCAACAGTGAAATTCATTAACGCCCCACAGGAAGAACTTGCTTTTCTTCTCAAATTTTATCCCATTATCTCCCCCTAAGTGTGCTGCATGCCTTGCCTTATGTCTAATATTTCACATGGTTTACTTTATTTGGAAATGTAATGTGTCACAAAGGTTAATCAAACAAAGATCAAGATGAGGAGGATAAATTGAAAAAAAAAACATCCATACAAGAGTCATCTGTCACAACAACACATCTCCACAACTGCTTTCACTTTCTCCACATCAGAGGAAGTCAGCAGCATCCTCCAGGTGCTTTCACTTTAAAAGTTTTCCTTAGCTGCCACTCTTGTCTGTGGCTCATATGTCTGTCTTCTTTCGCTTTTCCTTGCGCTAAATGTTTTTTCCTGTTGTGTGTTTCATCTCCTCTGTTCCAAAGGATCATCAGGAAGAGCAAGAGCTACTCTATAAATATTGCCCCAGTTTTTTCCCCCTTTGCCTCTCTCTTGTTGTGAGAATCTGGCGGCTGTGCTTGTGCTGAATCACCATTGCTCATTTTTCTGTGTATCAGCATGTTTTTCTTTGTCTGGGTCTCTTTGTGTACACGTTCCATATCTTTAAAATAATGCTGCCAAACTTGGCATTGTTAACATCTTTGAACCTTCACTGTATTGATTTTCAATGTCTGTGTAATTACTGTAAACAAATGGAATGAGTGCAGAATACTTCGGCGATGACCGAATACTTTGGCAGTAAGACATCCCGTTGGCCTTCTCCAGTGGGAATTGGTTGCGTTTAGCTGGGAATTCAGACAGGTTGGTTTTTGACACAAAACTGCTGCTCTACTGTTATCAAGTCTAAACGTTTTATGGGTTTCGGCAACGCTGTTGCTGAAATAGAGACTGATAAGAATTTGTCTTCAAAGCGTAGTGAACGTGCCACAGGACAGGAGACGCGCTAGAACTTTTTAGCAGTTAAGTTTAGAAAACTATGTCGGAAACACAGACGCTGGACCAGATTTGCCTCATTTGTGCATGGGTCTGTATGTTTCAGTGTGTGTTTGTAATGCTGCTTCTGAACCAGGAGGTAATGGGAAGCAGAAGCTGGCTCTGTGGCAGGTGTTTATGTTCCAGACGTTCCTTTGTGTTCCTACCTCAACAGCGTCTGTGCTCCTTGCAGATCCTGCTCTCCTTATAAAGGCACAAAACTCTCCGACTTTGTCACATTCCTATCTCTGATTTTTTTCATATTGTTTTTAGACATGGATATCTTGCAAATGTAAATAACAATAGCAATTTTTATGCAGAACCTGCAAGGCTTTAGAAAGTACTGTATTGTAGTTCCTATGAATAGAATAGGCTACGTGTCTGTATTGGCTCCATGCGGCATGGTTGGACAGGTTGCGTGTATGTTTGTACCTCCCAGAGCTTAATTATGAAAATTATTAGGTTTGTAAAGCAGTACCCAGCAGTTTTAAAGTCTGTTTCTCACATGCTTATTTGTATCTTTGCAGAACATAGCCACACTGTTCTAAATACCTGTCCCTCTCCATATTCTCTGCATACTGACCCCATTTTGTGTTTAAAGACAAATCAGCCACTTTGTCTTTTTTTCCCCCACAATAATGATTTATTCCCTGCAAGATCTACACTGGATCAAAAGACATGCTAATGTGGATATTTGCTCTATGCATTTTGCAATAGCTCATGCTAAAAGCTTTTTCATGACTGCGGGTGTTTACTTAACATAGAAGGCTGCCTCGTGGCATCTTTAATATGCAACCATGCAAAGAATCATTTGCCTGTGTAATCACTGATACCTTTGAGATACAGCACACGGTTTTCCAGGTGTAGATTTATACCCACCTGGGTGCGGTCAACCTTTTGCTGTTGTATCGTTCTCCTCATTGGCATAACTGATGTTATAGGAAGAAGGAAGTGCTAAGATTGTGTTTGCTGATCATCAATATGTTCGCACTTTCACTGTGAGTATGGCTTAATCGTTTAGCTCAAAGTTCTGCACGATCTCAGCCAACAGACCAGTGCATGATGTCTGTGGGCTGTGCAGCCCTAAAAATGCAAATACCAGCAAGTAGGATTCGTGGGACGATAGATTCATGGAATTAAACAAATCCTTAAAGTGAAGTATGATGGTGTAAAAAGTCTATGGACTGTTTTGTAAGATGCAGTAAACAATTATCTACAAGACTGTCCCACGGATATGGATACACTTCTTTGTGGAATATAAGGTGCATTGAAAATTCACACTCTACAACTCAACCTATATGCAGCATCACAGAGGCTTAGCTAGATTCGTGTGCTTTTTTTTACCCCCAGGAAACCCCTTCACCACTCATTCAGTTGCCATTTTAAGCTAGTGCATGTGTGTCCTGGTTCCATAAGCCGTGGTTCCTCTATCTTTACATGCTGGGTCTATTTTTGCTGGATAGGTTTGCATCTCTGTAAATGAATAGCATGCTTTTGGAGCTCATCCAGAATATGACGTACTGAAACCCGCAGATAGAAATGGTTTAATACTTATCCTGGAGAAGTTGTACTAGGGGTAACACAATGAGGTAGAACCACAGATCTTCCTATCCCCATATACAATTGAATCACCAGTTAACATGAAAAGCATATCTTGTGCTGTGTGAATAACAAAAAAAAACAAAAAACAACCCATGCAGGCACAGGTAGAACATACAGGCCCAACACAGAGAGGCATCAGCTGACCAAGAGATCCAATTGTACCTACTACTAACTCCTAGGAACCTTTGAATCATCTTTCATTTGTTGATAGTACGATAAACATCTCCGGTGGTCCTAATTTACAAAGAATAAGGACTAGAGCATGACACTGGATTTGGGATCAGCCATATTTTCCGAATGGGTTAAAATAAAATTATAGTCTATTAGTCAGTCTGCTCTTTCTAATATTACTCACTGCTGTCTCCTTGCCTTTTCTGAATTGCAGCTGGTTGGATGGTAAAGGCCTGGCTGTCACCCCACTGTCCTCTAATGCAATTTGTGGCAGCAGCTGATGCCAGTGTTACTAGGCCGCCTGAGTGGGGGATTGCCCTGTGCAAGTCGGGTGGACTTCTGAGGGTGCGCAGCCATGGCTGGCATGCATTTTTGCCCCAGTGGGTGTCCTAGAAGGCCCTGTCCTATGCCCTGCAGGGCTTAAAATAAACCCTAAATATAGCCGTGGCAATGTTCAGTCAACCAATTAAACTGTTATTTTTGGCCAGCTTGATTAGTTGCTATGGGTAATTTAAATTGCAGTTTCTCTTTGGCTGAAAAACATCAAACAGTTGGGAATTATTAAGTAGTACTTTATTTTTGCCATACATATCACGGAGATGACTTTACAGTGCAGACATGCAGCATATGTCTTTATGAATGACTGCAGCAAATTCTATTTCCAGTATGCGTGACGTGAGAAGCAGTATGGGAAGTGGTTTGTGATGAATGAAGTCTTTAAAAAACCAAATGACAAATTGGTGTGTGAGTGTATGTGTTAAGTGTATGTCTGTTTAAAGCCACTGAGTATGTGTTAGTCATTCTTATCTAGCACACACTCACTAATAACTTGTCAGATCTCAAAAGTTTTAAATGACAGTTTCCGTAACATTTTCTCAGCTTGTTTCAGCTGGTTGCCATCTGTTGAGTGCCTTTGAGAAAAGCACTTAACCTACAACAACTAGATATGAGTACAGTTGCTTAGAGGTTCTGTGAGGCTGTTGTTGAGTGTCTGTACTTTTAAATCAACTTCAACTGTAATAGTGTGCTATAAACACATTTACAAGTGCCCACATTTTTCTTGTGTATCTATATATCTATATATATATTTTAATGCTCTGCAACATTTAGTCAACCTGTGCTATGGTTACACACCTCTTTGCTTAACATTGGTTCACCATTGAGTCCCAGTCATTGATTTTCCTAGAATTCTTTTCATTACAGCCCTGATTTGAAACAAAATGGACAAAACTGGGCAGAATGAGACTCGCCACGTCTTCACTTTAGCTTAATTTTCTCAGTTTTCAGCTGTTGGTTCTGAAATTTGCACAAGAGTAGATACTGATATCTCTGTTTCATTTATGGAGGATTTGCATCTCCTTCAACTGCCAGGTATTATCTCTACACTTAGTCTACAGCCACACCAGCTGCTCTGTGAGACTGTACTAATTACGAGTTCAGGTCACGTTGGATGTTTTGGAAAGGGTAGAGAGATTCTTTTGTAATTTGTTTGGTTGTGCAAGCATTGCAATTAAAACTACTATGCAAAAAATACTATACTATATATTTAAAGGATATAAAAGGACATTTAAAAATCCTAAACAAGTAAAAAAAAAAGTTTAACTTAAAATAAATGAATGAAGCATAGCTGTTAGCATGCTAACCTACCAACAGTGTTTGTTTTAAGTTACTGAAATAGTGAATTGACATTTAATAATTAGCACTAAACACAAAGAGCAACTCAAGCAGGAACCTCTAGGGCAAAAACTAAGCAAAAGTACTTCTTTGAATGGCCACTTGAGGCTGCTCCAAAAGCATGTTTAACGACTGGTACAGAAACTAAGCTAGCTAGCAAATGCTAGGTTGGGTTGACGGCAACTCCCCAAGCAATACTCTGTCATATCAATATGTTCACATCCATTGTCCATCATGGCAACAGTTAAAATGCCAAAAAGTCAATATGCTCCTTGCGCTAGCCTTGTGAAGACATCTCCATGGCTACATCTTTTATCGAGCACTGTCATTGTCATTGTCCATATTTCGTTGATCATTTTGAACTAGCTTTATGAAAACTTCGTTCAGTATCAGTTTTTGAGTCATTCATTCAATTCTAGAACAGAATTGAATAGAAATATCCTTCATTTCCCCTCACTGGAGAAATTTAGGTATTCTAGCATCAAAGTGACAGATGGATTCATTTACTCATTCATTCACCCAGCAAGGCACAACTTTGCAGTTCCCAAAGTTAGAATGCTGTCTCACATGATTTAACCTACCTTCTGCCACACATGGACAACTTTTAGAATCTTAAATTACTATGACATCAGTTATATGGTATTCTGGGCTAGCGGTAACATCAAATGTGGGCAATTTATTTTCCTTCTCTTGATGCAGTTGGCTGTCTTTTCACTGGAAACTACTCTGGCTACCACTTCTACAAACAGAAAATGCTGAATTCTTTTTGAAGTCAGCCATACGCAGATGTCAGTGCCAGGTGAAGTGCTTGTGGAAAATAGACCGTTGGTATAAAATCTGTTGATCTGGCTTTTTTTTTATGTGCGTCTGTTTACAAATGTATGACATTTTAGGGCTTTCCTCTAATATCAGTGTAGCCAAATGGAGCCCTTTTAGTGCTTTCAGTTGCCAATTATCCACCAATGAAACCAAAAGGAAAAATCTATGTCATGGAACTTTACTGTTACTGTATTTCCACCAAATAGCACCACACTCAACCGCAGGGTGTGACATTGTTTAGCATGAGGGTCACAAAGGCCCTTTAGCTAAGCTGCTGTGAGAATTGCTACATTTGGGTGGGTTTTTCCTTTTCTTTTTTTAGTTATTATATTTTTCGTGTGTGTCAGCTTCCTGTTGCTTGGGATAGATCAGCAGTGACACACAACTCAATTGAGAGGTTACTTTGGGGCAGGGCTTGATAAGTAAAACTCTGCTGGGATCCCTTTAGGGCCTTTTAAGGGAGAGAGTGAGAAGCTTCAGAGGGATGTTTCCCCAGTCTGTCGACCTTCCTGTCAAATAGTCAACAGTTTTCCAGAACAGAAGCTGCTGTTCCTTTATGCCTGAATCTCTTGTGTTTTTTGCCTGTCTGTGTTTGTGAAGTAATGAGAGCAGTAAATAGAGAGACAGAAAGGAGAACATTTAAAAGAAAGTATGTTTACAGGAGGCAGGGAGTGCGATTGGATGCTAATATTTACAGCGATACAATGTCATTTGATGTGTTTATTTATGCTGAATGGGATGGATGTTTTGCTTTGTAGAAAATCATTTAGAATGATGTCAGCCTTCATGAACTCTTGGTTGAATTTTTGTGGGTTTGGCAGTCACTTCTGTGAGTAATATTAAAGCTCCACTCACAGTCTGAAAAATAAATGAGATGATTAAGAAACATGAATTCAGTTCAATTATACAGCGCCAAATCACAACTATCGCCTGAAGGCACTTTATATTGTAAGGTAGACTACAAACTGTAGGGAACCACAGAGTATTTACACAAACCTCTGGATTGGCTACACTTGAACTGTAAGAGAGAGAGAGAGAGTTTCTGTCTATTAATTTGGGTTTTATCTTGAAATTAACTGGTTTCGGTAATCAGGGTAAACTGTAGCTTTGTTTGCACACTATCTAATCATTTAACTTTTATTACTTGGGAAAGAAGAGGGGAATGTCTGGCAAGGCCAGTGACCGTGTAGCCTTGAAATGTTGCATCTGTTAAAGTTTTTGGGACCTTGAAAGTGTCAGCATTCTGACAGACTGGTCTACCCTTGGCTTCAGCTGCAGGTGCATGATATGCACCTAATTTTCTTTTGCTTGTTCTCCAGTTGCACTCATGACTTGTGATTTTATTTTTATACTGTGTAGTATTAATTCACAAGAAAATGATGGCTAAAGCTATAAAATAAAGGCAAAAATTGCAGTAAACTGGAATATTTTTTGACATCCTAATCATTCAAGGCTCTACAACCATTAATACATTTAGTGTCTCTCCACCTCTCTATAGTGCATGTTTACGGTCTGGTGCAAAAAATGGTTTAGGTTTCTTATTTTTATTATTTATTTTTATTGTCTTCTTGGGAACTGTATTTAAATAATAAATATATATATATATAATTTATGAATATAAACTTTACTATTTCATCCAAATATGATGACTTCTTGAGGACTAACTAGGTCACACAGATCTTTCTTGTGGGTCGGATTGAGGTTCACGTGGTACAGAAGGTCACCTGTTGATCAGGTCGGTGAGTCGACATCTGATACACTCAGGGTTCGATATCCTTGGACAAGATACTGAACCCTGACTGGAGTAACAGCGCTGTATGATTGCGTGTGTGAGATTGGGTTAATGAGAAACTTAGGAAGATACATTTTCAGTGCCCAGCTAGAGTAGAAAAGCACTATATGTTAGTAAATTGCCAATCCATAAAAGTTATGCATTAGTAGAATTCTTTGAACAACAGGTGGGTGGCAGCTAGGATGCTAGTTAGTTTTGTGGTTAATTGTACTAACAACCCAGCCAAGAAGTCAGTTATTCAGTTTTAGTGTGTGAAACTGTAATATTTTATTACTCTGACACTTTATTCTATCCAGGTAAAATCTCTTTGTTAAGAGTGACCTGGCAGCAAAGACAAGGGAAAAAACAGCATCCAAATTGGAGTGAAATTTCATTAACACTATATTCTTAGTCCTTTGAAATTGACTTAAACTTCCTAATTGTAACCTCTTCTGTCAGTTTCACGGAGGTGTTTCTTACTGTGACTGCACCTTGCTACCATCTCATCCAAAATATGGTCACTTCTTGTCTAAAATTCAAATGGCGGCAGCAATAGTGCTAAACCTGACGCTCCAAATGAGACTTTGGACGACCTTTAGCTTCAAAAGTTAAAATGATGCCTCTGGATAAATACGTTACATGCATTTGGTCAAAACCCAGTTAGATTCCACCTTTCAAAGTCATCCTCCTCTTTGAATGTCTGACATGCTGAGTCAGACAGATGTGGATGTGCTCAGTGCTGCGCAGCAGTTCAGTAGACGGATGATTGTGGCTTTTAACTGTCCTGATGATCCTATTTAATCTGACATCTTGTTTGCTTTTAGACGACGTGAGATCTGCTTAAACAGCAGATTGAGTGGCAAATGTCAGCTCACTCTGTCTTCTCATATACTGGAGCTCCAGACCTTTCAGCTCACAGCTTACCAGGGTTGGACGGCTTTACTGCTTCTCTTTTTAAACAAATAAGGAGTCCTGTGGTATTAAAGCATTTATAGCTTCTCCATGATTTTTACAAGGACTTTGAAACACATGGTTTTGCGGCTTGAGAGGGAAAAGTCAGTGTGGAAAACACATTTGTGTGGAAAATAATAACGTTCTAACACCTGGGTTGTGTCTGACACAAAGAGACTTTGTCTCTGCTGCTTTATAATGGACGGCAGGGCTGTGAGGCTTTATTAAGTCCAGTATTAGTTTGGGACTGTAGCTTCAAGGCTCCAATGAGCTGTGAAAAACTTAATGAGGAGAACAAAACATCCTGGAGCACTGTGCTGCAGCTTACCTGACACAGTGTTGTGCAAGCATACCGTGGCTACACCATATTGTACACATAGTATAGATGGAAAAATAGCTTTAAAAGCAGAGCCTCCACTTCCAGAGAGAACAGGGAAAACCATCCCTCCCCCTCATTTCCCAGCCTTCTCTGGAAAAAAGAAAGAATGAAACTGGATTTTTTTTTGCATAATTGTGCATTTATGTGACAGATTGCTCTCAAACACAAGTGTTTTAGGAACATTTTTCCCTTTCTTTAAGCATTCACTTGGACCTTGTTGCTAGTTCTGTTATGTGTCTTCATTTTGGATGTTACGATTCAGAGCACAGTTACATATTTCACTTCAGGCCCTGAATCCACCTTGTTACTGCAAACGTAGGCTGAAAGAAAGCAGAGAAAAACAGAACTGAAAGCTGAGAGCACACACAGAAACCAAAGTCCCATCTGTTTCACCGTGGTTGGAGTTAACAGAAATCTCTGTGTCCAGTGTGAAGGAGCACTCTGTTGAGGGAAGACAAGAACTTTTTGATAGCCCAGAGCAATTACGTTCACATTGAACTCTTTCCAGATTTTTTCTGAGTAAGTGGAAAAAACTCCTTTTTTTTGCCAAGCAGACTTCAGGCTTATTATGTTCCAAGTGAGTAATAGTAAAAATAGTCCTTAGCACATGATCTGATACCTGTTAATTCATATTACCAAGTAATGATGCTCGTGAGCAATCATTTGTGAATGTGTATAACTTTCCATCATTTCCTGACACTCAAAGGCAGTGAGTTTATTGCTGGTCAGTGGTATTCAGAGCAACTGGAGCTAGATTGTGTGACAGTCACCAACACAAGCCAGGAATGTCATGGCAGGTCACCCCACACAGCTGACAGTGGGGGGAATGTGTCCCACGTGTGCACACACTGTCATTGCACATTAGGTTTCTCACTGATCTTTCCACATGCACACGCTCTCCCTCTGGGACTGCAAGCATACCACAACGAGTAACTCGTTGCATTTTCCTCTGTTAGCGGTTGACTTAATCTCCTCCTGGTCGAAGACACCAAAGATGGAGGAGTGAAGCTTGTTAGCCTTCCACAGTCAGATTCTGTGAGGCTTTGACAGAATATGCAAAAAAACTACCCTAAATGGCAAACTCGACTCCTCCGTTTCACTGAAAAAGGAGCTACACAGACTGGACTTACGTAAAAGGCACGACTTGCTTCATAGATAAAGATGCTTCTCAGATGATAGACTGCTGTAAAACTAAACACGGCCTCTCATGCTTTTGTGTGTCTCCTGCCCGCTGGCTCTCTGAGGGGCGTGTCTGCCCTCCCAGGAAGCACAGGTCAACAGCAACCCTGGAAAAAACTGCCTGTTGTTTGTTTTCTTATCTGAAAGTTCAAATTACTGCCAATTCTGGCCTTCCTGTAGGGCTGTAGCTACACTTTGACACGGCTTAGACGCTCCAGTTGCTCCAGGGCAACTTCGAGCCTGGTGAGGGCTGCGTTTGAAATGTTTGGAAAGTGCATTTGGAATGAGCTCTGTGCGCAATAATTTAGCCTTAGTTAAGTTGTTACAGCTGTTGACATTGTTAAAAGAAGGACTAAAGCCAATTCCATGACCTCCTGCTTACATTATTTATGTTTGGCCTTTACCATCATTCCATGAATTCACAGCTGAAGGCCAAGAGAGATGTGAGAGCACATTAACATAGCCAACTGACATACTGCATATAATGTGCTTAAATTCGTGGTACAGTTGCAGCATTTTAATTCTACTGTCAACTGATAGATCTGATTAATTTCAACTGATTTTGAACTTTACAGTATTACATTTAAAAATTTGTGATAACCTGAATTTCATAGAGGGGGGGCAACTGACATATGAGGGTGTTTTCAACAGGAAGTGCACTTCACATGCAATCAGAACCAGTGTCCTGTATTGCCAAACAGCACAGAAGGACACATAAATCAAGTTTAAGGAAACTGAATTAACATCTGAAACATAGCCAAGGAACAGTCAGAAGCACTACTTTTTTCTCTGGTCATGAGATCTGCTAAGTTATAGTCATGGTAAAAGGTTGTTGGGGGCCCAAACTACAAGGATTCTCTGTGGCTTCCAGTAGGAGGCAGTGGGCTGCTGGCATCGGTCATGGAATAGAGACAGACTCACTGGTGTCAGTTTTAGGAGAGCTGAAAGCGGCTCTGGACGAATCGATTTAAATCTGTCAGACATGCGGCGAAAGTCCCACCATCCATCCTGGGAAAGGAGCATTACGGGCAGTAGCCAGAGAGATGCCTCAAGCAGAAACTCCCTGTCATGTGGTGAAGACAGAAAAAGATGATGAGGCACTCTGAGAGTGTGGGAGAGCAGCAGGACAGGAAGGAGAGAGACAAAGTGCTGAAAGACAAATCAGTTTTCACAAGCAGAAATTAAGAGGCAGATAAAGTAGAGGGTAAGGGGAGAGGAGAATTGGATTCTCTCTCCTCTCACTAAGCATCGATCAGTCGTGGTTGGGTTCACGCTTGGCAGCAATTTGTTTAGATGAAGCGGCGTGTAAGGTGGGACCTGTTGTTGCAGCAGGCCTCTGGTTTTAATTTTTGGCCTTTAAAAAGGCTGTTTCTGCCAATTCACCGACATGATGCATGAGCCAATTTATACTCACATTGTTTGGAGAGAAACATATGTGTCACGGTATTAATATCCTAGAGCTAGATATTGTTTCCCCCACTGTTGCTTCTCTGCTTATGTTGGCTGACTGCATCATGGCTTTACAGAGTAAGCACAGCCCCTGGTGGATCATTGTTCTCATAACAACAGACCTGATGATCAAAAAAGCTGACAAATGGACTTTTAAGGAAATCCCCAAGGATTTTAAAAAAAGCTTTGGGTTGACATCAGGAACAGTAGCTGAAATAGCGGAGATTGTATTCCAGAGTGGAGATCAGTGTGTGGATTCCAGGCTTTGGATTAATGTCCTCTGTCTCAATAGCTGATGGGTTCGTTTAAACAAAGCTAAAATGACTGCATCGCTCCAGTGACGCTACTTAGTCCAGTTCCAGCATAGTGAATCTCAGTGGAAGCCAGTGAGTCAGAGCGTGGGTGGGGTGGAGTGGGGGGGCAGGGGGAGACCTTTGGGGACCCATTTTGCTCCATGTCAACCACTTATACTTTTTCATTTAAATGGCTCCCTCTTTTCCTCCTTTCTGTAAATAGAATGTGACTCAGAGATAACGTTCTTGTGCTCGCCTCTCCATCAATCATATTTCCAAATCTCAAGAAGGTAGAAAATTATAAAGGGAGCCACCTGCTGCAGCCGAAGGTCCACACGAGAGCTGATCTCTGGTCTTTAGCTGCCTTGTTTTTAAGGTCGTGTTGTCTCAATTCTTAGAATTCCTCAGGAGTCTTGTGTGTAGCAGTATGGTAGGAAAAATCACCCTCCCTGAAGACATTTGCAGGCTGCTTGCTGTTTGCCTGTCAACATTAATGATAAAAAGAAAACCTCCCGTATATGCATTTTCCTGCGTTATATACATAGCCTGTGAAATCACAAAAAAATAATGATGAGATGGTTTTTAATCAAATTAAAATAACAGGAAACTTGTGATAAACTATGGAAAACAAAATCTGCTGAGATCACACTGGCACTGTTGACAGGCTGTGTTTTGTCAGGTTCAGTCCATTGGCTTAACTATTTTATCACAGACAAACACGCGGGCGATCTCTCTTGATGGGGAGCCCGGTCTCCTGCTGACTGCTGCCTTGTGCTCTAAGCCGGTACATTGGGCCGGAGGTCTGAGTGGCTGGGTGACCTCAGACAGTAGGAATGTTTTGTCTGGATTGTCCACAGCAGGGCTACCGGTCTGATGTCGGTGGAGCAGCAGAGCTGAGAGCCAGCGGGACTTTGAAACACTCAAAGGGTGAAAGTATCAAAAATTGTGGTTGGTTAGAGGAGGATTAGATCTGCCTAATTTTCACCAATACTTCTTAGCCAACAGGCTTCAGTTCATCTCAGAATGGTCAAAACATACCTTCTTAGATGAGCCCTGGCTAGATGTTGAACAGGCACTATGCAAGGATCTAGAGATTTCAGACCTACCATTTATTAGCTCAAACATCAAAAGACATGAATGCTTTAAAAGTATCAACATCAGCTTCTCTCTGACAGCATGGTGGGAGTTTCTAAAAATAACGGAATCTTCATTAATCCCATGCAAACGTACACCTATCTGGAATAACCCTGACATATTACAAAACAATAATATGATTAATTTCCCAGAATGGAGTTGTAAAGGAATTAAATACTTAGAACATATATTAGAGGGAACAGAATTTATTCCATTTGACAGACTAGTTGCACAATATGGGATCAACAAGAAAAGATTTTTAGAATATCAACAAATTAAATCCATAGTAAAAAAGAAATTTAACCTCAGTCAAGTTGAATTACAAACACTACCAAGTGCGGCACATTTCCTTACTCTTAAATCCCCCAAATTATTATCTAAAATGTACGGAACACTTTTTAAATTAGATGAATCAATATCCCTTCCTATTGCAAAGTGGAAAGCAGATTTATCAGTCAGCTTAGACCAAAACTTCTGGTCTCAGGTATGCTTAAAAACCTTTAAATTGATTAAAAATCCCAGTCTGCAATTAATACAATACAAAATACTACATAGAGTGCACTATACAGGTCATCGGATGTTCAAGATGGGCTTTACATCTTCCAACAACTGCTCACACTGTCAGGGCAATACACCAGACAATTACATTCACGCTCTTTGGTTCTGTCCACCAGTGCAGAAGTTTTGGCGCGAGATATGTGAAGACTTATCAAAATGTCTGAAATGTAACATTCCAACCTCCCCCTTAGTGTGTTTGTTGGGCAGCTTAGATAATGTCACTTCAGAAAAGAATATCGCCCATATGGTTTTCACTGCCCTATGCATAGCCAAGAAAACTGTCCTCATGAACTGGAAAAATAAAAATAATCTTAATTCTAACCAATATAGAAATTATCTATTAGATTACATTAGTCTTGATACAGCCTCTGCCACCACATCAGATCAATTGCTCTGGGCTCCTTTGATCAGCTCCATCACCTAGTGGGGGTGGGGGGTCATAGTTTGGTCCCGCCTTCACTGTTGTGATTGGTGTGGGGGTAGGGACAGGCTTAGGGCGTCGGGGGGTTCCCCGGAGGCATCTTCCTTGGGGGGCTCAACCCGGGGTAGCGGTCATGTCCGGTTGGGGGCTCTTTTGGCTCTCGGGTGACTGTTTCCTCGTGGCTGCGTGCAGCGGGGCTAGGGGAGGGTCTGTGCTGACGGACGTGGGTTACTGACCTGGTAGCCTGTCTGCCCCTGGGTGGGTCCGGGATGGGCGTGAGGTTCTGGGGGCGCTCCGTCTCTGGGCTGGGGCCCGGGCCGGGCCTCGGGGCCTTGGGTCTTGTTTTGTGTGTTGCCGGGGTTGTGGGCGGGTGGGTGCATGGGGGCCCATCCCTGGCGCAGGGTGCCGCCGGTGCGTCGAGCCGCCTGGGGGGCTCTTCAACTGGTGGGGGAGATTGTCACACCTTGCAGGAGCTTTCCTCTCCTCAGGAACTCTCTGCAGGAGGGGGAGATACAGGAGAGGTGGAGGAAGATCTCAGCCTGGGCGTCTATTGTCTCATGTAGTCTGGAAGATGAGTGGATGGTGGGGTGGGTGCAGTTTTCTCTGTGGTGGGGTTGGGTGGACTGTCCCGGGCTCTGTGGGGCCGGGGAGCGCTGCTGCGCTGGGCCCCGGTCTGGATGGGCCTGGGCCCCCTTTCCCTGGCGGGTCGCGGAGTATGGGAGTGCCTACTGGGGTCAGCGGGGGAGCTGACCCCAGGGAGGGGTCACCTGCCCCTCCCTTCCTTCCCTCCCCATCTCCAGTTGCCTCCCTCTTCCCGCTCCACCACAACCACCCACACATGCAGGGCCTTGGAGTAGGGGTATGTCACCAGGGTGCAGAGGAGGCCAACCCCCCCCCCTGTCCCCTTCTGGCTGCCTCTGCCTCAATTTTATCCCACAACTTAGACATTCACATTACTCACACTCTCATTACACATACATATAGGATCTTGGGGGTGGGCACGATACACGGAGTCCAAATTACCATCAGGGTGTACACCTCACCCCTGGCGTCGTTGCCCACCTCTCAATTTTGAATACACGTAGACATTGAGGGCTAGCAGGAGGGACCATGCGCTTACCTGCTGCTCTCTGGCAGGCAGCTTCATGCCCTCCTGGGTTTTAATTGCACCTTAGAACACACATGCATCAACACTACAATGAGCGGGTGGAGGGAGGTTTGGAGTCTTCTCTCACCCCCGTTCTCTGCGGCCTGCTGGAGCGGGGGGGCTAGGAGGAGTTGGCCGTCCGACTGCGGTCTGGAGTGTGGGGCCTCCCTGCTGCTGCGGAGTCGGGGCGGTCTGCCTCTCCCCACCGCAGGGAAAAGGGTAACACCACCTGGGTCTGGGTGCAGTTCCCCCCTCCAGGGGCAAGGGTACCTAGACCCGGTTTGTAGAGTACGCTTGGGGAGTGTGATCGTGTGTACAGCGTCTCTTTATGTCTGTCTCCACGTTGGTTGAGTGTGGAGTAAGTGCATATGAGAGCATGAGGGTGGGAATGGATGTTTGTGTCTGTGTGTGCCTGTATGTCTGTGTCTATATGTCAGGTTGGGTATCAGACGCCACCTCTCTGGGGACATCTCAGGCCCTCCAAGGTTTGGAGGCCTATCTCCACCCACCACCACTTCCCCTGCCAGTGGCGGACTCCCTCAGGTGTCGGTGCGTTGGTGGTTCTTTGTGTCTGGGGGTGGGCGTCCGGGTACACACCGGCTCACTCCTTGGCGGCCGCTTATTGGGGCCTGGAGCCTGGGGCTCGCTCGGGCCACTTTGGAGGTGGGGTGCCCCCGGCCTCTCGGCCTGGGGCTCGGTCACTCAGGCACAGCTGGCTGCCGGCGGAGCTCACGGGCGCGTCACTGCAACTCCCCCTGGCTTCTGCTCCACGGCTGCTGAGTGAGCCCTCATCTGGGACTCTCCTCAGCTCTTTCTGGGACAGTGGCGCGGCTGCCCCTCTGTTGGTCTTCCTTGGTCTCTTGTGTTCTGGGGGCCTCTGGATGTCTGGAGTTTTGATCTCCTCCATACCTGCTTCATACCCTGGAGGACGGGGCTGTGGCCCCCCCACACTCCCTAGCAGATCGTTACATGGAGAAACCTTTGGAATGCAAGCATGCTGATCCACACAGTTATGCACACGGGTGTACACACGGGTATTCACAGACGCGGACTACAGCTTTCTTTGCTGCTGCCTCAAAGCACATTGTGCGCTGTCTATCTTGCGTGCTGCACAATATCGTTTATTATTTAGTATCTACTGATATCTACTGCTAGCTAGTTTATTGTGATGGTGCCATTTTTTTTTATTATGTTGCTCTTTGTTGTTTGCTTTCTCTTCTGTTTTTTTTCTCCATACAGGTGACCCAGGTGTTTTGTTTTTTTTGTTTGTTTTTTTTTTCTTCCTTCCCCCCCTTCTCATCGTCTCTTCTCCCCTTTGGTTTTCTTTCTCTCCCTCTCTTTCTTTCATTCTCTCTCCCTGTCCTATCCCCCAGTCATGTCTGTCCCGTTTGTAGCAACTGAAAATAAAATAAATTCATAATTATAATAAAGGTCAATCAAATAGACCAATATGGCAAGGCCATGATGATCCACTTGGTAAAATAAATCCGCTTGGCATCTTTCTTGGCCTTAACACAACAATTCTGATGGCTAAAGATCCAAACGGGACACAAAAAAAGAAAAAAAAATTGTGGTTGGTAAAGTTGTATGGAACAATAAGAGGCCACATAGGAAATAAACAAACTATCAAAGTGGTATCACTGAAAAACAGCTGTCCACGTGCTGCTTTGTAGCCACACAGTTGCACCTAATTTTGTTGCTGAGAAACAAGTGTTTGCTTAACCTGATCAGCAATGAAATTTCAACTGCATCACTACAGGGGAGGCAAAGCTGTCTGTTGTGTTTTTGTAGCTTATTGCTCATGGAGCAAGCACAAAAGTCTTTACCTATAGTAAACATTTATGTAGCACAATCAAATGTAATCCTATTGGTTCAGAGGAAATATTTTCCATTAGTGATCATTCGAGGTGACTTTGGTCTATATGAGATTTTCAGGATACTGAAAACATTAAATGTATAGCAGAAATGCCATGGCAGAAAAAAGTAATATTTATGAGGTCTTTGGACAGGATCATCTTTATCATCTTCATGAGAACTTTTATGACCTCAGAAATGAAAATATTTTGAAAGCTCGGGGTTATGAATGTTTTCAGAAATAGCAGAAGCCACTGAAGCTAATTTTTCAAAGGATGTAAAATTGAAAAAAAAAAACCAACCAACAACATAAAAATGAACATTTCAGTCCTGAAAGCTTCTTTTGGCTGTTCCCTTATTTACAAGAACATTTGATTTGGCAGATTGCCCTTCCTAATAGAGCACACAAGGAATTTCAGTATATATAAAGGTAGATAATGCCCTATCATTTATGTGACTTTGGGGCCAGAGTTGTTTGTCTTACAGCATCATCTGTGGCAAAGTAACTTTGGCTGTAGTTGTAGTTTGAGACAAATATGTCGTGTGATGCCTGGTCCAACAGCAGAGGTGATCCAGCGTAACACCAACGACTTGCCTTCCATGACATCTATCACAAGATCCATTTGAAGGCAGCTTTACACAACTTTTTATGACCACAATGGCCAGTCTGTGTGTGTCTGTGTGATGTGATATGATTTATTGTTTGACCAGTCTCAGAGTGTCAGCAGTTACTTGACCAAAAGCTATTTAAAAGCAACTGTATTGTATTACTATTACTGTGGTCTTAAGTAGTTCTTTAAATCGTTGTCTCCAGCTCTTCTGAAAAAGGAAAGGTTTAAAGGCAGCAGAAGTAATCTGGAAGGCATGCATTGCAATGATAAACTCATCACAGATGGACAGATAAAGCCAACAAGTGACTGTGACTGTTAGCGAAAGGTCAAGAGAAATTTCCCTTACCAGGCCTTGACAAATAAATCTTAGCAATTTACAGGCTGTCCTGTGGCTAATAAATGCTCGTGTAGCTTGGCAGGATACTTCTAAAGCCAGAGCAGCACAAACTGAACAGGAGCTCTGCCTAGACATTACAAAAGCCCTGCTCCTCATAACTCTCATTCCTTTTCGAAACGAGTTATGAAACACTGCTAGGGGCTGAGAGATTCATCCCTGTGTAACCTTGAAAAGCTGAAGAGTGTGCGTTTGACATTGTAGCCTGTATTTGTTCTAGTTTGTAACCGCATGAGCAGCTGCAGGCCTTTTTTCTTTTTTTACATTTCTCTAAAATATTTGAAAATATAACATAGGAAACTGCACTGATCCAAATGCCAGGAACTAAATACTTAACAGGATTTTAAGATGCTTGAACCTCTGAACAGTATGTGTTTTATGCTTTTATGTATTGTATTTAGTTAAAGTTCAAAGCAGGTATTTCTTAGACAACAGCCTTAGACAATGTTTTCTAGATTTAATATAACAAAATCTTCAACCTGACTACAAACCTCTGGCTCATTTTTAATCATACTGGTAACACACAAACACTTTTTGCTCATTTTCTGGTTTATTTTCTGAACTTAATCAAGATTATGTTCTGACTTAAAATATTGTAGCTAAGCTTAAATGCAGGCAGCATGGCGTGGAGGTGTAGACATTAGTCTAAGAAATATGCTTTCTCTTAGAATTTTAGGACAAATGTGTAGTTACTGCTAGTAGTTAGCTTACTTTGATTAGATGTGGATCTGACATCTTCACAGTGATGGTGAGGTTTCAAACTAAGAAAAGAACTTCATGTATTCTCATCTGTCTAGAAATACAACATATTTTGATTCTGGCTAGCACGTCCTTTTTTTTTTTGCTCCTACTTGTACTAAGCTAACTATCCTGATGTTGTGTCTGTCACCAAGAGTTTGCCAAAACTATGAAGCCGAGTATTATGAAACTTATTGGAGGAAGAACCTATAAAATGTTGGTGTGAATACCAATCACCTCTTGTACTCTTACTCTTACTCTTAGAGTATCTTCGTTCCTTTCGTATTGTCACAATGTGTGCAATATTTATGTTTAACTTTAATGTTACTTGTTTTAAAAACTAAAGGTTTCATAACTGTAACAAATAACTCTTTCGCAGCTTATTTGAGTGCAGCTGTGGATTAATTTAATCCATATTAACTTTGACATGGTTGCCCATTGCAACTAGTGCAAAAACAGGCTGCACTGATGAGCTGGGTCATGCTCATCGGTGCAGCCTGACTCAGTCTGACTAGGACGTATTGACTGTTTGCTGTTTATAAATTAGACTGCAAACCTCTCTGTGGATAATTGCAGTGACTCTGAGCTGGACCTCCAGCCAGGTGACCAGTGCAATCACCTTCTTGTGCCCTGGAAGTTGGAGGTATTGCACATTTGACCTCTTGCTGACCAGCTGATCACAGCAACTACTTGCAGTCAGTCACCAAATGTAAAAAAACAACAAAACAAAATCCCTGTTAATCTCATTGACAGAAGCATAGCAAAGCATATACTGTGCCTTTCTGTGTGGAGTTTCCCTGGTCTTCGTCAGAACCCCATCAAGGATCTACTGCACCTTTCATTGTGTCAGCTGGAATATATTCTAGCCCACCCACAACCATAAGTTGTATAAGTGGTTAAGAAAAAAGATGAATAGGTGGAAAGCTGATTGGTGTATTAGTATGTATACCTAGAAGTATAGGGTCTTCTGTTTAAAGGTCCTTGTAAACATCCTTCAGTTGCAATGCCTGGCTTTTCTTAAGGGAACATGTCATAGTCACAAGTGATGGGAGTGGAAAGAGTTTGATGGGCACAGATCCAGAGCGCTACTGATGTCAGCCAAAGCAAGCAGTCAAACACTTTATACGCAAGAAACACTCAGCTGTGCCCTTCTGTAAATTCACAAAACATGCTTGCATGGGTCTTTTTTCTTGTAAGACAAGTATGGAAACAAATTCTCTAGAAGTACTCCGAAATCTCCTTCAACTGCTTCCAAGAGCTGCACACTCTTGAACACACTCTGAAAAAACACACACACTCGAATATACACAGATGATTGAATTCTCCTTGACAGTAAAGAACAGCAAGACTCCCATTTCCCCTGCTGCCAAAAATGTGTCAGTCATTTCCTCCAGACGTCCTTTATTATGTGCAAGAGGCCATACAAGAGCTGAATCAAATAATAGCACTGCAACAAGGCCACCCACTGTCTGAGCGGAGATGGAGGCTAACTGATTACTAGTGGGTGGATTGATTTGCCATCATTTATTTTGTTTAATTTCTCTTTGGTAAACGCCAGTCCATTTCCTGTGGCTTTTACCACAGCCTGTTCTACTGGGTATCGGCAGGGCTTCTTTAGTAGTTGATGTTTAAGCTTACGACAGAAGTCAATGCGGTTTATTGACTAAGGATTGCTATTGATTTAGTCGCATGAGGCACTGATTATGTAGTGACTTAGCCAAGTTAGTCTCTCATCAGTTTCATTCTGATATTAAAGCTTTTCAGCAGATTTTAGGAAGTTATTAATACTGTGAGTTCATTATGTTTGGGGAAGTAGATGTTTGATTTGGGACATAGCACTGGGAGTGTCTTTTGCTTTTTGTTTTCCTCAATTTGGCAGACTAGCAGCTGTTATTTTTTGCTTGTGCTGTGTCTCTGTTGCTTGTGCCCACTGAAGGAGAAAACACAGGTTTATTGCATTTTTAGAGTGCCTGCAGATATGAAATAGCACATCCAGTAATCATTCCTCTTCCTGTGGTGCAAGCTTTAGCATGCTGGGCAAACAACTTCAGTTTACATGGATAAGGTAGCCAGGATTTGTATTTGTTTTTTATAAATTGGGCAGTTTTGAAAGCACTTCAGCTATTTCATTTTTTTCCTAGCCTAGCTTGTCATACTGGGAGGGCTCTGTTTTTTTTCTTACTTTACAAATTAGATTAGAGTTTTAATGTACTTAGCTAATCAAATACATTTTCTTTAAGGTAAACAGGTATGAAAGAGCAAATTTTGCTAATGGGGACCTACACTCAGGGTACGTGAAAGTCTTTACCCTAGCACAGGGCTCAGCAACCTTTAACACCCAAAGAGCCATTTGGACCTGGTTTCCACGCAAAAGAAAACTCTGGGAGCCGCAAATACTTTTTGACATCTAAAATGAAGATAACACTGTATATATTGTTTTTTACCTTTATGCTTTGTGTGAACAACTAAGGTGTGTTGCTTATGAAATCCATGAAGTGCTACAGAGAAAATTACATTTTATTTATGTAATTAACACATTTTGAACTCTTAAAGAAATATAACAAAAGGAACTAAAATGATCCATGTAGCAAACAAAAACTGCTGTGAGCCGCCACCCTTATATCGCCTTTGGGCTTTTTGGAGCCTTGACCTGGCTTTTAAAAATAATTGGAAAAAAGCACTATGCTGCTAAAAAGAAAAAAATATTTACAAAATTCTGCCTAAATATGTATTTTACCTGGTTAATGTGTGTGGCGGGGCGTGGCCTGCAGCGCTGCTGCAGGTGAGGCGGACGTACCTGAGCGCACCCGCAATCACGCCTCGCCGCCTTAACGTCTGTGCCATCTATGCTGTTGTGTTGGTGTGTGTCGGGCTGTGAGCTGAAAAGCTACAGCCGGCTGTATGCGTACAGCAACTGTGTGTGAAAAGTGGTAGATGCTGAAAAGCATGTTCATGGAAACATCGTCGGGTCTGCCGTGATGTGTTTACAATGGGACTTCTGCTCCTGAACCTCTGCGCACAGCGTCTGCAAATCGGGGCTATACGGAGTCACTTTCATCTTTACGCAGGACTGTAAGCTGTCATCTGTGAGGCGTGAGCGGTGTTTGTTTTTAACATAGTTCCCGGTGGAGAACAGCTGTTGACATAATGTGGATCCAAAGTGCCATAATTGGCCTACTTGGGGTTGAAAGTCTCGATATATGCATGGCGTTTCGGCGGGTATACCGGCTTCTGCGAGTGTGACGCTTATTTTGAGTGATGAAAAAAATTATAGAATATATATTTTTTTGTATTTCAATATCACAATAATCTTCCAATTTAGAACTACAAGTTAAAAAAGAACTAATATAAATAAAATACACTTCAGCTAAATACTTCTAATTTATTTTCACAAACCAATAAGGACTAAAGAGCTGCATGTGGCTCCGGAGCCGCAGGTTGCCGACCCCTGCCCTAGAAGGAGTTTTTCAGAAGACCGTATAAAAGATGGACGTAGTTACCACAATTTCACCCATTGGTTTTAGGAGCTTCGGTGTTTTAGTTGCTGTCAAGTCAGTTTTTTGGAGCCGGAAATATCTGGACAAGAGGGTGGAGTGCAAAGTTATCCGCTAACGCTAGCTAGCTTAGTTAGCAGCTACATCCACAAACTGTAAAGGTGCCACGGACACACATGTCTGCTGGCTGGGGCTAAGAAACAAAATAAAATATTAAAATTTCCCTCACAAACTTCTTGGATGACCATCTTTACAGTAATTGCTATATATAGGTTTGCATGTATACATACTTCATCTCCTCCTTAAAGGGTTGGACAATCTAAATGAAACTTTGCATGAACATATCACACATTTAACTATTATTGGTTAAATAATACGATTTTACAAAAGATTTATTAGAAATCCCAATTCCCATGATATGCGTTAATCCAGATCATAAAAGGTATAAAAAAAAACTTTCGATAGGGACCAAAACTGTTTGGGTTTTTTTGGTTTTTTTGTACCAGCGTCTAAAATATGCTTTTTCATCTTTTTTTATGCTGTGAAGCTTAACATGGGAGTGGGTGGGGATTGACTCTCCTTTGAAGCCAGCCTTTTGTGGCCCCTGCAGTCTGTTAGCGTTTCCTGCAATGGCCTCATTTTATTTTAGCTCCGGAAATTGTTCCTTAATAAACGATAACAACTATTTTCTAACATGACTGTTTTTGACTGCCCCCTGGTGATTAAAAAAGAAGAAGTTTACTCACAGTCACAGTAATTTTAGTAGTTTTTGGTGACTTAAAATTCCAGATTTATGTTTCTTTGTTCTGCTAAAATTACACAACTTGTAAAATACTTTCCCATCTATTTCAGAAGAATATCCCTTTGTACTCCAGCTACAGTGTGTTGCTGGAGCGTTACGCTCACAGAAAAACCCTTGTTTTCATACAGCTGCTACATGTGCAATTAGTACAAAGCTAGTTTGTTTAGGATTTAGAGCAAGAGCTATTTTATCCTCTTATGTATTTGTGGATGCTCTGAGTGAGCACTGGCTAAACTTGGGAATTACTACAGGGATCTGGGGGTGGTGCTGGGATTCTGTGTCACTACATGGGCATGCACACGCATATACATGTTAAACGTTCACTTGCTTCTACTCCTGCTCTCTTGTCTGTATCATCTGTACAAACTACTTCCTAATGTCAATCTTTTGGAGCAGGCTGATTGATAGATACTCTACTCTGTGTCACGATTCGCTGGTTTGTGACCAAAGTCTCTGTGGCAGATTCTTCACCCAGTCTTGGGCAAAAGAGAAGGTGGAGGAAGAAAAGGAGGGGCCAAGGGAGGGGTTTTGCACGAACAGATGCCGGCACACACAGGATGTTTGTGCGTGTGTGTAAATGAGTGTGTGTGCATGCACATGGTGTGTCACAGGAACCAAAACAGAGGAGAGTCCCGGTCAGCAGACCTGCAGTAGCAAGAGGAAAGTGATCAAAGTAAGCCAGAAAAGACTCTGTACTACTCAGACGTCAGTCACAGGAATTTAGTCAGAGACACCATTGGTCCTGTCGTCATTTGAGGGGAAGGAGTCCAAGCTCTTGAATCAGCATCAGCATTGCCAGTATCTGTTATCATCACCATTCAAAAGGAGGCCTAACAGTGACAATGAGCAACCCTAGGTCTATCCAGAATGAGATTACGTCTCTAAAAGGTATTTAACATTCAGTTTTTGATTTACAGAAAAAGTGCCTATCGACAGGCTAACATACCAGGCAGCAAAGAATGAGGGTCACATTTGATTGTATCAGTCTATCTATAGGAAGGGAGGGGTGTCATTGTTTGAAAAGCAGTGGAAGCTCAGGCATGTTTAACTAGCCGCTCACAATTGTATTTTAAACTGAGAGATACCATTTTACCGTTATAATAATCTTACCTGTGTTCGGCTGTTTTAATATCTGCCTGTCTGTGCTCCAAAATGTGTGCCATTGTTTCACCGTCTGTTAAACAGATAAATACTGAAGGAGTAAAGCAGGCTGGTATTTTGATAGACACACTTGGACCTCACATTTGCCATGCAAACCCTCTATGCAAACCTGGAATATCCATTTTCTTGGCTTATCTAAAATTAATGGTGAAACTGTGCTTAATGATTACACAGGCTGGGCTTTATTTTTGTACAGTAGCTCCGTGAAAGAGTGATGGAAAATGTAGCACAGCATTCTTTGACTATCACGCAAACCAGGGAATACGAGGAATGTTGTCCACCTTTTCTTTCGCCATGCTTCTTGCTTGTTTTCAGTGTTTGCTTCCTTCCATCACAGTAAATCTTTCATAGTTGCATCATTTCAGCATGCGACCTGTCAGGTTTTACCTTTCTGAACCAGTTATTCACACGTGCTGCGTGTAGTTTCTGTTGATGAATGACTTAGAGTTAGCGTAAACTATGAATGGCCATATGCTTGGTAAACTGATAGTAACAATGAAGAGGAAGACAGTGACCAGAAAGATAATAGAGAAGAGTTTTGCAGCTTCTTAGCTCAGCATGTTAAGTATAACCTGAAAAACAAGTGCATTTCTTATCTGTCTTTAAACAGGGCTTTATATACGTAAATGCTTCATTAGACAGGCTAATAGCAGACAGATAGGTGCAGTAAGTCACCTTCTGTTTATTTGCTTAGAACACAGTCTTTTTTCTTTATAGGCTTGGATGAAAACTAGAGCACAACCACAAGAGAGGCAGTTCAAACAAACATGAGTGCTGCCTGGCCTGATGTGGTGGCAAATAGAAACAGTGTATGAATATTTTTGTATGCAGAACAAATGCAAAATGCAGAATTCTAGCAGTTTGCTTTTCTTCTTTAGAGTTTATGTTTTATGTTTTCATTTGTTTCAAGCTGTTAGGGTTGGAAAAAATGGTAGGGGACTGAGGTGTTCAGCATTGATTTTCTGTTGTAAAAGGAGCACCATGCTGACTAAAAAATATATCTAATTATATCTAATGAAAAATAGGAATGGTTCTAGACATCCCTCTCCTGTTCAAGTTTTTTATAGGAAGTGTCTTTAAGCATGATTTTACCAAATTACCAACAGTATGTATGATCAGAGCTTTACACATTCTTCCCAGCTCTCAGCTCTTTCAGCTTCTCCCATAATAAATCCTTTTGTAATTACAGCTGTGCCACTGTCTGACACTTTGGTTCTTTCTTTAGACGGCCTGTGTGAGCTTTCACACAGTCACACTAATAGGAAACTACTGGATCCCGCTGCAATGCAGAAATTGCTTCCACTTATGTGGACAGAGTACCTCAGTGTGTGATGCTCAATCATCAGACTTTTTTATCTGTGGCATTAAGACACTTGGAACAGTAATGTCACACTGCTGCATAGAAAACAGGCCCGTTCATGCACAGTACGCTACCAGGAGAGATCAGTGCAAATGAGAGCTACAATTCCAAGAAGCTGTCATAGGTTCAGGCAGTGTGATTAATGTGATCTCAACGGTAGGCTTTCTCTCTCTGCGCGTCTGAGTCTCTCCATCTCATCTCTAGATTGATTTCGGCCTTAGTTTGCATTTTCTGAAGGAGTCATGCAGCCATAAATTCCCCCGTTTTACTTCATGACACATAGCCACAGACTATGTGTGCTTATGAGGATGAGAGCCGTAGGGCTGTCTCCTGCTCTGATAAATTCTTTTCAAGTCTTGTCTCTTTTGTTTTGGGTTGTATTGTATTTCTTTTGGGGTCAGATCTTGCAAGAATAGGTAATGAGTTGAATTCCATAAAACCAGAACACTGTGCGTGCAGTTGCACTGCTCTGTCTGGCTTTTCAAGCGGATATGCAGTTCTGTATGAATTGGTAGTAGCGTGACTTTACAGGGTTGCCAGCTGTCAAGTATCAGATTGGGTGGGTGGCATGGTTAACCTCAGCAGGTTATGAAACAGCTAAATGTACTGCCGTTGTTACCAGGAAACATATTGCAATGCTGTTTTAGTTGCTAAAAAACACAAGCAAACGCTTATAGAAGTGTAGTGTATAACAAATATATGCCAGCCATAAAAGGAATGTCTACACAGGAAGCGATTCACTTGTTGGACATTCCAGGGTCTGGTTGCCTAGGTTACCCTCTAATGTATTTACCTCGCTTCATATGCCAGCATACTTCAGACATTCATCTAGAAGCTGAAAGTTTAACTCAGGACACCCAGTTCACATTGCCCACAGTCTCTTCTCCCGTTGCGAGAAGTCACTGACTCTCTGTGGTCTCTACTCGTTTTCTGTGTTGACGCTTGTTTAATGTGTTTTCCTCTTATACACCTCTAAAGACCGTAAAATTTACATACTAACGATTTTAGACATCATGATAATTAAGGTAGACATGCACGCTCACTCTGTAGTAGTCACTGCTACAAATACTGTCTTTGAATTTAGGCATGAAAACTGAAAAAAAAAACAGAAATATAAGAAGAAAAATTGACCAGACTTACTGAGAGGGACTGTGGACTCATCAAACTTTATTCGAAATATGCTCACAACCACCCAGCATATGCTTTCCTTGGGGATCTGCCAAACCTGGTAGTTGCCACCGATCCACAGTGAGGCCTTTCCCAACCCACAGACTCTGGCCTAGCATGCTGCTACATTATCAATAAATGTTTGTGTTTTTGTTTGAGGTGCTTGCTCATTTTAATCTGTCTAACCTAACCTATTTAACCTATTTAACCTTTTTTCACAAAGTACTGGCTTTCATCTTTATTTATTTGTATTTATTTGGCATTAAATTTGTGTGGAAGCATGAGAGTAGTGAACCCTGCTAATTAGCATAAGCCACAAGACATTGCTAACTCACGTATCATCCTATATGTAGTTATCAAAACTATTTTTGGCCTATATTTACATACATGTTCTTTACACCAACACGAAATATACTCTTTATTTTACAAAAAAGCTCACATAAGCTGTGTGTATTCCATCTAATGCTAGGCTAACAGGGCAGTAGTGTTCATGCTATAAGCTACTGCGATGATACAAACCCCAGTTTCTCCACCATGGCTGTCATATAATAATATATATATAAACTGGGTTCTCCTCTCTTTTCAGTAACACACATATTCATATTTGTCACCTGAAACCTTCTGTTTACCAAAATAGCAACAAATAGCAGCAAATAAAAGAAGACAAACAAGGTGATTGCATATCAGTAATGTAATCAGAGAAGGTAAGTTAGTTAGCTGTTTCAATGAAGAGAACTAAAAATGTTTGATTAAATCTCGACGTTCCCTTTTAAAGTGCAATGACACATATGGTTAGCGATGCCAAAGTGCAAATTAACAACTGTTAAATTGGTATTCATGGCATGTCTGATGGTGACCTCAGTCTATTTTAACCCATCATAATACTTTTAATAAAATCATATCTTAATGCTGCAGTTCACACTGATTGTTTCACCAGCCAATCCGGTCACACATCACATATTTATGAATACAGAAAGCTTTTATGACATTTAGTTGAATACAAATGTTACACAATAATCTCAAGTTGAGCAACAATTTCTTAAATGTCTGCTATGCTCAATCTGTGACAACAAAATACAATAACTGTTTCATTCAAGTATACTTATGCAACATTGGTCTCACTGCTCAAAAAAATCAAAAAGGTGGTCAGCAACCAAGTTTACACTCCAGTCACCTGAGAAAAAGTGAGAATCAGCACAAGGTCCCTGCATCCTGCGACCCCCTGTCCTCCATTGTCTGAAGGAAATACCTTTTGTAATGCAGGAAATGTTCTTAGTATTGCAAATCTGCTTGCATTTCCAACGTGTTTCAAGAAAAAAGAGATTGAAACGGTTTTTATTTCAAGCTTTGTCTACCAGCCGGCTAAAACACCAGAAGAGCCTGCACACAGTCGTTCAGAGATGAAATGTTTACTTTACTTTGTTCTTGTCTGTAGAGACTGACCGAAAATGTTAGGGGTAAGCTTATAGAGGGATTGAACAGATCCCTTCCTTCCCCTTGTTCTATAAGCAGTATGGTCTCTATAGTGTCTGGATGGGCCATGCTCCACACTGTACACACATGAATCGGTTAGAGGAAATTCCATGACCTGCTTGTAGGTATTTTGGGAATTACTTCTCACTCATAACCTTGCATTTATTTCTTTAATTTCCTTTTCTTTTGTCCCTGACCCTTTCTGGACAGATTGCATCCGCATTTCTGAAATGTAGCGTATGCTTACGTACACTGATTTTCCTTCTGTTCCACTCTGCAGTTTCTCTTTTTTGATGAGAAAAAAAACCAGTGGCAAAATATGACATTCAGCACTCTTTGTCATGAGGTAAAATAAACAGAGAAGCAGCGCAAGTGGGTTTCCACATTATAGTGTAATTAATGAGTAGCAAATGTGAGCATTGAGAGGTTCTTCACTTGTTTACCTCAGGCCTCTGAGAGTTAACCTTCTTTGTTCCTCTGGATTTGTCTCCTTTACAAAAAACATTACACAAAGATGTACAACATTTTGTGGGAAATGTAGCTCACAGAGTGACACGACAGAGTGGCAGGTATAAACTGGCTGGTCACTCTGTCACCACTTTGCTGATTGCTGAGAACACTGTTTGCATTCAGGATAGTTTCAGGCCTGTCATGAGTGCGGCGCCACAGCATGGGGTAATGATGAATATATTCCCATTTAACAGCAGAGTGAGAGGTAGTACATCCTCTCAGTATGTTTACCCTGGAGTGTTGCGTTGTAGTGCGTGCATGTCTGATGCATACTCGAGGCTCTGCAGCTGTGTGCTTGTCTGTGTTTTTCTCATGTGGATCATGCCCTTACCGTACTTTTGATAACACTGTAGTGATACTTTCCATCTGTTCATCCCTCATCACAGATTCTGGTTTTCGCCTTATGAGATTCACTCTAAGAGATGCTTTTATTATCAGGCAGCTGGGACTGGAGATGACTGGGTGTTACTAGTGAGATTGTTCTCATGGTTAAGATGTTGGATACCAGAGAAATGGCAACACCTTATTGAAGTTAAAAAGGGAAATATCTTGGATCAGCGGTCCCCAACCTTTTTTTACGCCATGGACTGGTTTATGCCCGACAATATTTTCACGGACCGGCCTTTAAGGTGTCGCGGATAAATACAACAAAATAAAACTAGTACCGGTACCGAAAAAAAGAAGATTTATCCATAACACACGTGAAAAGACCCAGGAAAACCGAGTTAATGATAAAAACGATAACAAAATAACGCTGAAAACCAATAAAAACCCTGAAAACTATACATTTCATCCCTGAGCCTCAACTCTCGCAGCCCGGTACCAAACGACTCACGGACCGGTACCGGTCCGAGGCCCGGGGGTTGGGGACCGCTGCCTTAGATTACTGAAATATCATGTCTTAATATTTTTCTTCCTGTTATTGGTGTATGAATGGGGTAGTTTAGATTGAAAAGAACACGTTAGAATGTAAAAGTCACATAAAGTAGACCAGCCAGTCCTGGTTTCTCTGAGGTAAAATCACTATTTTATCTTATCTCATATCTCTTCTTTGCTCTAGAAGAACGTGTTCTCCCTGTTTGGTTCACTCTAGTATAGTCCAACTATTTGTTGACTTGATATACATTTTTTTTTTCCTTTGAGATGAAGAAAACATAAAGAGTTCAGTTATAAGTCTGTTATAAAAAGGTCACTATAAAAGTAGATATTGATATCGGCAGCACTGATACATGGGTTAGACTTTATTCTCTATTGATATGTGTTGGCTGTAGATGTGGAAGAGGGTGAGGGTGATTATCTCTATGTGTGTGGCTTGTTCATGATGTGCCTTTTACTATATGATAGCCTCTAGTTGCCCGCACAGCCCTGATACAGGCAAGCAGTTAAGAAAACAGATAGTTCAGTATATGATACTAACGTTCAGCAGTAGTCGATACCTATCTGCGGTGGTCTGATGAAAGGGAACATCTGATAGTAGCTGTTCCACCTGGCAGCTGGAACTTTGCTTTAAAAGATCTGTTGTTATTATCTCCACACCTGATGACATAGCACACCTTCAGAGCCCCTGTAGTTTTCCTGCTTGTGCAGTTTGCACTTTTTGGCAGAACAAGAAAGACCAACAGGATATTATCCAGAGGCGTAACATTTTGGCACATGCGCGTTGGCAGATCAGTGTCGTCTTTGTATTACATCAATCGACCACTATCACAAAGCTGTGGCATAGTGGGTTTTTAAAAATCTGTTAAATGACACCCTTTTTTTCCCTGTAAGTCTATAGCAAGTTTTTCATTTACTGAGTTTCGTTTGTCTCTATCAGTATAGCTAGTGTTTGAACAACACAGGTTCTAGATACTGTTTTAAAATCTGATGTTTGGCGTTCTTGTCTTGTTTTATTAACAGTTGTTATCATAATTGCTGTTGTATTGGATCCAAGTCTCATTTTCTGGGACCATGATGATAGAACTGAAGACCGAGCACAAAGACAGGAAATGAAAATTACAAACGGTTTTCTTTAAGTTTCAGGAAATCGTAGCCACTTTAAAGCGTACTGTTGATATAATGTTTAAACAATTCTTTTTTTCTTGCTTTTATTCTGCTGTGTGGAAATTGATATATTTGCTTGTTCAGTATTACAGTAGCTTAGATGAAATCATTGTAACCCATCTTAGCTGCAATTCTTAAGTCAGGAATGATGTTTCTTTGGCCACAACCATTTGGTCTTTGATCAGAGACAGCTAGCTGCCAAAAAAGGCAGCAAACTGTCTGATAAGTGCTTCGTGTCAGAGGAATGGAATGAGACATCTCTGAAAAGAAGAGATTAAAAACCGTGTAGGATTTCCAGAAATTTGGCAAACAAATGATTCTCATGGACTCAGAACTTAATGATCAGCAACAAGGCCCTTGAACTTGAAGTAAGGACAAGTCTTTACACAGCTCGAGTGTTTTCTCCCATCCACATCCATTCAGTCACCTGTGTTTCATTTCCCTTCAACTGACGATGGCACAGAGAATGACGGCTGAACAACAGCTTCTTAAACTGTATGTATAGTGCAGAAAGGAAATGACTCATCTAGTTACTTGCCAATCTGTGTTTTGTTTGCTTTAATTTCTATGTCAACAAAAGATGTCTGATCAAGAAATGACTCACAGTATCATAGGCCACAGTTCTGACCACAAGCAAATGACTCATCTTTTGGGACCGCATGCTAACTGGCTGCACGATGTCCTCGTGAATTCTCCTAAAATGATAACAAACCTCCTGCAATATTATCAGTCATGGTAACTGATAAACGAAACTTTTTAGCTTCCTGGTGTTAAATATTCTTTCAGACCTCATATTTTGCCTTACACAATAACAAAAATGTCAGCTTATTGGTGACTTAAGACAGACAGAAAATAATGAATACCTAAACCTTACTGTCCCATCCAGTGAAACAGAACTGCTAAACTACAGTTAACTTTAATTATCCTTTAGTTTTGCTCCAATCACAAACTTCAAACACAGTCTGTTCACAATATATAATACTAACAGGGGGTTTTCTCTTTATCTGTGACACCATGCTTTTGCCATGCTGTAAATCAGGAGTGGCTGCTTGCCTCAAATGTTGTGGCTACACATAAATGTCACAATGAAGCTGGTCAGTAAATTCCACTCAAATACAGTTTGCTCCATCGACCGCTGTTGATCTCTTTCGACATCTCCGCACCCCCGAACATTAAGAACAAGCCAAAACAATGCAGATACAAAGACAGACTGATTTATTATCACCCCCTTCTCCCCATTGTGATGGGCGAATTCAGCAGCCAAGGCCTAAATTTGTTTACAATCTTTCAGTCTGCTTCGCACAGGAGGGTAATTTGATGAGAACCTAACTGTGTAGGCGATGATTTCTGTGTGGTCCGAACCATGTGGTCTGTTTTAGAAGATATGACAGGACATTTTTTTTAAATCTGTTTACTTGTAACCGTTCCATCCTTTTCTCCCATTTTTCCTTTTTTAAAATACCATATGGGAGTTATCAAATTCCTGAACTGTTTTCTGTGCGGCATCTTCCAGCTGTCGACCCAGCCCTGAATTCAGAAACACAAGCAGTATTTGTTATGGGCGTGCTTTATGCTGTTTGCAAAGCCTCCACGCTCCTATTGTCGCTTCTGTCATCTGGGACATCTGCACTGTTTGAAGCAGGCGCTCTGTGGAATCATTTCACACTCATGTCCACAATGTTTTACAGCAATTTGCACACAATTCAAGACATTCCTGTCGTATAGTTAACCCTGCTCCCCTGTAAGGAAATGCATCATGGGTAGTTTCCCTTCTCTGTTGTTGAGCTATTTTTAGTTATGGCTTTCTAGCGCTATGGGGAAAGACCTTATAGTATACTTAATGAGAGCAACAGCTGTGAAATGACTTAGTGTCTCCCTCATGGTAAACAAACAGAAGCCAGGGGACAGAACCAGCCCTCTCTGCTCTATTTACTTTCTTATCTGAATTAGGCTTAAATATTTCCTTTTTGACAAAGGTTATATTTAGGGATGGATTACACGACCCTGAATCCTCTCTTTAGCTATGCTGCAATATACCTAGGCTGTTAAGGGCTTTCCATGATGATTCACCTCTTTTCTTAGTGTATTTATAGCACCACTCTACATTTAACCATTAGTATTAATCTCTCTTCTAATATCATAAAAGTACTGTTCATTATCTTCATACTGAAAATAACAGTAATTTAAAAAAAAAAATCCAACAACTTGCAGCCAAAGTTCCTTGTTTTCTCTCCTTTTCTCCTCCCACGCCTTCCGGATACTTTTAGCTTGGGTTAATGTGTGTGAGTGTGTGCTGTAATTCAGGAAAAAGTGTTAATGATTAACCCTATGGCTTCCAATGCCTGCTTCACACGCAAGCTTTAAATGCAGCTATGGCTAGCATTGACACTGCACTGCAGGATCGAATTCATCATGCATGTTGGCTAACGCCGTCACTTGCGTGGTTACATTTTAGAAGACCCAGTTAAATGGCCCACTTGCATACATATGCTATATATAAATTTGACTCCCTTTCGCCTCGTGGACATCAAACACTCGCCACCTTTATCTTCACAGTGTTTTACACAGTGCACATGCAATATAGTCATTTCTCTTTGATTTCCCTGTTGTGTGTTCAGTGTCTTTTCGATTAGAAAAACCTGCTGCTGTTGAAGTCCAGCATTTTTGTGTCTCCAAATCAGCAGATTAATAGTCTTTTCACACCCTATCCCAATGCGGGCTTTTCATCCCACTCAAAGCTGCATGAAATGATTATATTTAAACCTTATGCATACTCTAATGTGAGATTAATTATTGAGTTAAACATTTATTTTGTCAGTCCAGTGGGAACATGGAGCAGTGCTGCCTGATTTAATTGAATTTAACTTGTGTTCTATTGTTTTCTTTCATCTTTATGCCCTTGTTTGCTTTTGTTGCTGCCCTGAAATTTTAGCTCTTTGTCAAACACTTCAGCTCCATACACACTCACGTATGAGTATGCACACACATACACACATACACAGAGGTATTATTATGGAGGGCGGCTCTGACCTGTGAGGAGGAGGAGGAGACTGGCGGGGGGGACTTCTGTTGATCTACGCAGCGTGACGTGTTTGACAGAGAACATAGGCTGCAAGAGAAAGTCAAAAATCTGGAGTGAAAGCGGAAAGGAGAGAAGAAGATAGCTGTAGGGAAAAGCCGCCGTTAGTAAGCCGTGAGGTTCCAAAGTTCTTCTTGAACGCGTCTGAATCATGGAGTCCTTCTACTCGAGTAAAGGTATGCAAACGCAGTGAACAAACATGCAGCTGAAAGGAGAGAAAGGAGACAGGCAACAAAGCTAAGAGGTAACGTGATACAGGTGCAGGGCTGGCAAAAAGAGGATTTCAGTGGGTGGGACTGCACATGGGCAAAACTACAACAGTAGAAAATGTGTAACAGGTGTCTGTCTGCAAACATGTGAGAATGTATGGATCAAAGAGTGCAAAAACAAAAATATATAGTAATCAAGACTGTTAATCAATCTTCCATCTCCATATTTGCCAGTATTGGCTGTGTTGTGGGACTTTCATGTGCAAAAAGCTAAGGTGCGACAAGAATTACTCATAGAACAGACAAGGCAACAAGTATGCCACTGATTCAGTCAGAAATGCCTTTGAAAGCCTGAATTGGAGCAGTTAGGGTGGTGGTGGGTTGCAAAGTGGTCTGAAAAGGCTGCAGAAACTCTGTGCAAGCTGAGTTGTAATAGCATAGCCCATATGAGGTGTGCCAATAGGATGAACAGGTTGGGATCAGCTGAGCACACCTGGTTGAATGAGGTGTTGAGATCAACTGATCTGACACGATTGCTAACGGAGCTTGGCTCCTTGGCCTGCCAGAACCAATGCTATCCTCAATTCATTTTCAATGGTTTATAGCATGCTGTTTCTTACATGGGTGCATTGTAGCCAGTGCAGTTACCTGCTGAAATGCTAGAGCTGAATTTAGTGAGTTACTCATGTCACTGGACTTTACCTGTTGTACAGTAAGTGATGCACTAACACTTGCTAACCTCTGATCTTGTAACAGAGTGCTGAAGATGTATTAAGCTTTTAGAGTGTAATAAATGGATGCTGACTGTGGCCGTGTGCTCCTGTGGAGATTTACTGCCTTGTCCTTGCTAGCAGCTCCCTAATATGCTACTTTACGTCCCTGTTTCAGCAGCCCGAGCAGTATTTTACCCTCCGTGTGTGCAGTGTGCTGAGTGCGATGCTGCCGTGCTGCTGACTCTCAGTCGAGAACCCACAAAGGAGGGATTTTTCTTGCACTCAAAGGCCTTTTTACTGTCATAGTCTCAGGGATTACAGGCTAAAAACGTTCCCACTGAGCCTCCATCAGGCTACAGCATGATTCAAAGACCTCCCACAGAGTGTGAAGAAGTGGTGCACTATGTTGGTGCTTCTGAGTGTTTGGCAGAAGAAGGTTTGCCTGTGTGGCGGTGAGCAGTTTTGCACTGGAGATTTGTAAAAGCCCAGGGCAGGTTTCTTAGGTTGTTTTCACTGATGGAAATGTGTGTTGGTGTGTTGTTTTTGGGCAGGGGTTGGTAGTAGCCACTATCAGCTGGTGTGCAATGGAGTATTATTAAATAGGCTTAAAGTTTCAGTCAGTGTCTTTGTGGGTTGTTTTAGTAACATAGTTAGATTTATTTAGTCAGTGAAAGCTTCTTGTGGAATTTCCCTAAAGTTGGATGATGTCATCGATGCTTCTGTCGTTGATCAGATCATTAGGCTTTCTTTAACCTGAAGTAATGAGGAAGACCTTGTGACAAACTGTCCAGCTGCAGTATGCAACACATGCAATCTTTTTCTGGAAACCAGTTTCTCGCTGTATTTGTTAGCAGATGAAGCTTGCTTAGTAACAAACACATGATTTTAGACTCTCTGTCTCTTTGAAAAGAGTTATTTTGGCCTTTATGATACAGTAGTATCTGGATAAGGGTAAAACCGAGCCTAGGGCGGTGATGTAGAAAGTTCCGCCCTGCTACGTTGGTCCAGCACTCGTCGAGCCGACCTGCAGGGGTGTTCAGTTTTTATTAGCGCATAATAGCAGTCTAGTCAGACAGCTTATGCTTAAAATGATGTATTACAGCAATAAAATATAGTTAGAACTTGGAGTCTAGGCACCAAACTCATCACTCACTTCAAATACGTCACTTGTAGAAAATGGGGAGTGATGAGTAAATATCTCCCTGGAGCTTACAGATGGAGCATGGGAGGCTTGGAAACATAGGCCTGCAGTCCTGGGTTGCACTGACATGTCTTAGGCAGAGATGGGAAAGTTTGCAGCTCAAATAGGCGGTGTGTTTGACACATGATGTTAGGCATGATTACCATTTGAACCAGCTTGTAGCCTTCACTGTATTTACAGTAACACTTATTATACACTCAGTGACGTAGCATGAAAGAATGAGAATCTCTAAACTTTGACCTACTGCCCTTACTTTACCTGTTGAAGTGTCCTTGAGAACATAAAGTAAGGTCTGGGATGATAATAAATTATCTGCTTTAATCTGTTAATTTGTTTGTACAATAAAAGGGTTCACCAGGCAGCAGCTAATGCAATATTTTGGAAAACACAGTGAATTAAAGCCACAAGTCTGGACTTCAGCCACATCTTGAGTGTTTAAATTACAATTTACTGTGGTGGTATCATCCTCCAGCTCTTCTAAGTGGACAGCGAGGCATTCCCAAGCCATCTGAGAGACATAATTTCACTAGGCTGTCCTGGGTCTGTACCCCAGGCTTCTTCCAAGCAGGACATTCCTGAAACGCCTCACCAAGGAGGCACCAAAGAGACCTACAATATTTTTCCTGAAATATTTCTGTGCAGTTTCTTGTCAGCAGACTGTCCATGCAGGAAATGTGACCAGAGGTTGCTCCAGAGGAAAGTCTGCCTGCTCTTGCAGGATGCTTCCTCTCATATCCTGTTGTTCTGTTGTCTTTGAATTTAGTTTCCTTCACTTTTGGTTTTGTGACTTCCTGTAAATGGATTTCCTGCTATAAAAAATCATCGAAAAACTTGTATCATGCACATCAACAAAATAGTGGTTCGCTCACACCATCGGTGTTACAGCAAACCTTTGTGTTTTTAACAGATAAATGATCAACTTAGTAATATTTCTGTTAGAATCTTTGATGGGTGCAGTTTACTGTTTTCTAATTTATGGATTAAGAAATTAAAAGAGACGATAATTCTGAAGTTAAAAGTTTTTTATTAACTGGAAAATGTCTATTTTCACAAAAAAGTATATCAAATGACAAAACCTTTTTTAATTTTCATCTCCTCTTGATTGCATGTCTCAGTAACGTCTTGTTTCTTGGAATGTAGTTCCTGAAGATAAAGCCATAAACCAAGTACAAAACGTGAATCCATAAAATCTTAAAATTTGCCATTAAAACTTTACTGCCCTCACCATTAACACAGTCATTTTTCACATCATGTCAAGCATTTACTGCAAATATTCGCCATAAACAGTTACGTTCAGCTGCTAGAAGCCATACCATAAGTTAGACAGGTCCAATTTTAGAGCAGGTTAGTTCTCGGTTCATCTGTGTCAAAGGGTGACGATTTAACGACCTTGTGGTTCCCCATGAGAAACACTAGCAGGGTGGCAAGTTGGTAGTCGGTACTTGTGCGTTACTGTTATAGACTGGAAACTGTAGTGGTGCTGCTGAGGAGAATGTCCTACTCAGTAGCAGGGCGATGTGGGTGGTAAAGATTGGGTGGGGGCAGAGTGGCGTGACATCAGAATAAAGGACAACTGTGGAGCTCGAGCCTTTGATCTGTCCTGTCCCTAAAGGCTGGAACACTTTCAAGCCAAGAGCGTTGGCCTGTATTTACTGTGAAATTTTAAACTTCACTTTATAACTTTGATGAATACAAAGGCAGAAAAGTTCTCTGAATATTTATTTAAGTGTAGAAAATACTAAAAAATAAAAGTTCAGTATAAAAGGTAGAAAAATAATAATAATTTGCATGGTATTATTACTCTTATTATTGCAAAAACATGTGGAGATGGTTTGACTGTAATGCAGTCTGTATCGTGTTTCATACGTTGAATGGTGTACAGGTGCTTTGGATGTGCAGATTACAATCATTATAGGAACCCTAAAACCAGTTTGGATGAGTCCTAATAACATGTGCCTTTGTCCTCTCTCTCTCCAGTAGATGGTGCTATTGCCCAGTAAACTTGAATTAGCCGCTCATTCCCAGTGAATGCTTTTTTATGAATTCTCTGAATCGGAATGGATGGGCTCAAGATGTTCCCTTTCTTTTGTGCAAAAAAGAAAGAAGGAACTCGCTTGCATAACAGTTGAAGCATGAGGATATAATTCAGCTCTTTGTCAGGCCGACTCTTGAAACAGAATGTTCCTGCATGTGGGACCGGTTAGTTTGAAGTCTTTGCAAGTGTCAGAGCGCACATTTACTTTTGGCATGCGCTGCTAATGCAGTCCACATGACAAACCAGTTCTTCTCCATTGTCTTTTTAACTGTCCTGTTTAAAGTTTGCCTTGTGCGTTTATTAGGGAGTTCAAATAAACTCGACTTTTCTATCCTATAGCATGTGCCTTACACAATTAACATTGCTTTTTGTTTCTCTTTGTTTTTCAGGTGAGTCCCATCTTCTCTTCTGTCTTCTGTCGTGCTGACTGATGATGGTCCAGAACACCTGGAGCTATGAACCAATAAGTACTCTGATTGCATCAATCCAGTTGTAGTGTTAGAGTGGAATAAAACACAGGAAATGCGTGCAGCTTGATATTGTAAGAACTATTTTCTGCTGACACATGAATAAAAGCTTCATGTTTTGTTGACTTAGTACAGAGTTGGAGCGCAGCTGGATACACACTTGTGCTTATATTACTAGTTTAGTGGTGTAATAAACTTTTACTCTTATTTTATGACAGATAATATTTTATCTTGAATCTTGAATCATCACTCTATGAATCACAAGGGTGGGGTCATTTCCTCTAAAGTATATTTGCAATGTTTAGCACAAGGTATGAGAAATGCATGCAGGGGTTGTAACACCTGGGTGTGACCTGTTCACGAGAAGGCCACCTCATCACATTGCTTCATTCTTTTTAGCTCAAAGTGTTCCATGGAAAGGATGAGCTGTATGTGAGGTGTATTGAAAGCCCACCGCCTGTTTCACACGATCTTTTAAGGAAATTTTGGAACCGCTGTGCCGCAGAGTGCTTGATAAAATCTCAACCTTCTGATCTTGATGAAGTGAATGTGTGGATGTGCGATTGGAGGCATGGGTGGGGGCAAACAATGCTTGTTCAGTTACTCCCGACGTTACTCACAAAGCAAAAATGCCAAAAACGTGTGTCTGTGCTTGTGTGTGTGCTCAGCGAGTGTTGAGACAATAGCAAACTTGTGCTTCCACACTTCTTTCTGGTGATGTTTGGTAAGGGATCTCATTGTATTAGTAGAGATATGGCCCTCCTGTAACTTTTCAGTGGCCTCCAGTGCACGGCGGTTCACATTTCTTTACCCGAGGGGGAGTTATTACTGTTGCCACACCTCGCATAAAGGTCCTAAGATCCTGACAAAGCCGGTTGCATGATTGTTAAAGGTGATCCAACTGGTTTGTATTTCTCTCTTTCTCCAGTTCAGTTCATTTGATAGTCTAGTACGTCTAATTACCCTGCAGCACCTTTAGTTCAGCAAAGCAACGTTTACAAAAGGCTTCACCTTCACTACAAGATCACACTTTAAGTGCAGCGCATTGCTATTTGTGTTCAACTTGCACAAGTGGTCCCACATGTTTCTAAAAGTGCATTGATTGATTGATTAAACCACAGCAAACCTTTTAAAAGCTCATAGTGCGGTTCTGTTGCAAAGCCTGCATCGCGAGATTGGCTGCATAAATGTTAAGCAGCTCTTACAGTTGTCAGGGGAGTAACCTGATAGGCTGTTGGCTGTAGTTACTCTGCTGTTTGATTTCAATGTGGGACATACACCCTCAAGGACAAACTATCAGGATACTTTGTTTTGTTTTTTTAATGGTTACCTGTAATTGCTTCTTTGTAATCGTTTCTAAATCACAGTTCTTTCACGCAGAAATGCACCAATGCTGGTTAACGAGTGCACAGCTAGAATAGCGCCTACTCATCTGGGTTTTATTATAATTTGGGGACGGGAAGCTTGCCTATTGTTTGGACTCCTGTTCTGTCTTTAAAGGCAGGAGGTTTAGTTTTAGATGTCACAATGGAAAACAGGATGCAGAACCACTCCAACCACTCCAAGCCTGCAGATGGAAAACAAGCAAGCAAAAAAAAGAAAAAGCCATCTCCTGCAGGAGTGAAGACATGTGAATTTTGGGGTGGAGTGACTTGGCTCATGAAAAGCACGTATAGAGGAATTCTGGCTGATTACTAAAATTGGTATCAGCACTGGTAACCAATCAAATATGACCCTAGATTTTCACTAGCAGTGCATCTGTAGTTTCCAGCCTATTGTACTTTGAACTTGTGTGTCAGCTGATATTTTATTAATCCTGCAGCTGTGCAGCGCTGGGTGTGGTGTATTATTTCTCCTGTGGTTTTGTGCCTAGCCATTCTTATTGGGAATGCTGTGTGAAACAAAACAAGAACCATGGGCATAAGAGAACAATATAAAGTCATTAATTCGCATGTATTACCACACCCATAAAGTGAGGCGCCAAACCTGCACACGAAATAATTTCTTTTTTAATACCGTTGCCTTGTTGCAGGCACAGAGTTGGCTTTCATTCCTTGCAAGTTTTTATTGTGGCATTATAGTGTCTGGATTTGAGTTACTTCTTGTCCTTGCATTGTTGCATGTGAGGACATGTTGGATAGTTTATTACTCTGGGTAATTATACTCTACTGCCATAATACCAGACAACCAGAGCATTCCTAAGATTATGCAATTCTTGGGAAAAAAGAAAAACAAGAAAAACACTTGAACGAGCACTAAAATGTCCATCACCTGCTATGTTTTCTTTCATTTCATTTTCATTGATTGACTTCATGTCTGTTATGTTGCTGGGGCAGTGCTCTGTCTTGGAATGGCAGGATTTCAGGAAGAAAAGTATTATATATCGCTTCCCGTTCCCTCCGATAACCTGAAAAAAAGAGTTCAGACTCTCAGTAGTAATATATGTCAGGAAGAACAACAGCCTGAATCTAAAACTCCACACTGACCCTTAGCGCTACCTCTGCTGCAATTCTTTCCTACATTAATAAAGAGCCCTCTTGTGGGTACTTTGGCACACTGAAATCTAGTTTATGAAAGTCACGGAGATAATAGTGGTAATGAGTCACCACTGTGTCTGTAACTGGACTCTAAAGCTGTGGCAGAATGGGCCTTTTCTTTGCACACACACTAAATTTACTGCACGTCTTTCTTTTGTGAAAGAAAGACTCATGCAGTCATTTTAGTGTCTCTCTCTGCCCAGGGACGAAAGAATGCGACTGATTCATTCTGCCCGGATGGTGGTGGTGTGGCGTGTGTGTGTGTGTGTGTGTGTGTGTGTGTGTGTGTGTGTGTGTGTGTGTGTGTGTGTGTGTGTGTGTGTGTGTGTGTGTGTGTGTGTGAGGGCTCATATATATGGGTGTGCATGAGGAGTCACCTGTATTGTGTTTGTCTGTTTTATTCTGTGGGTCAGGATGCCTGACTAAAAATAAAGCCGAGGCTCTTCAGGTTACAATGCAAATCTGCACACTGTGACAGAGTCAGGAAGGCCAGAGTCGAGATCCTGTGACAGGTTTTGCTGTTTGATAGTTGGTTGCCCGTGGCAGCAGCAGCAGCAAGTCCATGTTCCCTGGGACCTCAGCCGTGGACAGCACATGGTGTTTGCCTAACCTGTGGGCTGTGTTGCTGCAGCAACCAAAGCCTGCATGGCCACTCCTATATGTGGTTAGCAGTTGCTGACTCATGAAGCAGATATTCATCTTTTTTTTCTCTCTCTGTCTCTCTTTGATAAAAATGTTACACATTGTTTGGAATGTCTTACAGATTTTCTCAGATACACCTTCTGTTGTTTGGTTGTTTTTCATATCATGAATGAGTTACAGTACAGTGGCTGTCTGTGCCTCTGATGGCACAAATGGACTTGCCCCTGCTGGCTGGCGCTGCCAGTCCTGGCACTCCCTACAGCCATTTTATACCCTCACTCACCAGTTTGGAGCTCCATTTTGTGAAGGGCCAGCCTTTATTCAAATGCAGTTTCAAACTATTGGGTACTTACTGATGGATGTCATGACCACAAATCATCGTCAGCATATCGTTTTTTATGTAATTAGTGGTAGTTTTTTTGAATGAGCGGGCATTTAAATGTTGTCATAAAATAAAGAAAGTAATCAGAATCAGAAAGCATGACGTTGAAGATAAGGACAGGGCAGTAAAAAAGTATTTGGCATAGGTTCAGCTCACATTCAGGAAGAACTGGGAGCACAACACAAGCAGAATTGAAAACAAAATGTGTCTCTTAGTAGCACAGAAAGTTTCTCTCTTATTTTAGTGCATCTCTGCTCTCGTTTCTTCATCTTATGTCTGTCTTTGCTGTTTATTAATAACGCCAAGGAGCCCCTTCCAGCTTTTAACACCTTGTTATGCTACCTGACTAGCTAGCATTACCCACAATGCTCTTCAGATATGTAATTTTGGACATTTCTATTTTTTAGTATTACAGATTTTTTTGTTTTCTCGAGTGTGTGTGCTGTCATGTTTGCCTGGTTTATCCTTAGATTATTATTTTTTATCTTTTTATTTTTTCTTATTTTCTTTCTTTTATTGTCTGATGATTTTTTATTATCAGAGCTAAAAAGTATATACAGCTAGCCAATATTATTAAGTCAATAAATTTAAAGCCTACTTTTCGCACATTCACTGAAACAGTAGTATTTGGAAAATTTAGCATGAAAATGCCGCTACCATCCAGGACTACATGTATTTAAATGTATGTTATTTACTTCTGTTCATACAATACTCACATTCAGTTCAATTCAGTTTTGTTTACATAGCACCAAATCACAACAGTTGCATCAAGGCACTTTATATTGTAAGGTAAGGACCCTACGATAATACAGAGAAAACCCCAACAATCCCCCTATGACCAAGTGCTACAGCCCTCTGCCACGACCAGTTGGGGTAAGACGGGAGACATACTGCGGAAGAGAGTCAGAGATGAACAATTCTTATACATACGTTCTTTTAAGCCACTTTTAATGTCTTGTTACTTATGAAAATGCAGTTTTAAAACTTGTTAAAGTTTGAAGCTAGTTAGCAAATAAAGCATCAAGCTAGCTAATGTTAGCTAGCTTGGTTAGTATCGTTAAATAAACACAGATACCTGCTAATTAGCGCTGAGTGACCTACAAATTAAACTAGAATTGCTGTCTCTAAAACTGGAGCCTATGGTTGGATTGTTTCAGTACGATTTTAATCAAACAGCAAGCCATGTTATGTCAGAGCTCCTGTTCTGTGACTTGGATCAGCAGACATCTTGGTTTATGCAAACTGTAAGTCTTCTTAGAGGATGAGTTATGAGAAAACTTACAGTCATCATAAACGGGGCAAATGGAGTCACATACAATTGTCACAAATTCTTCCTATATTAAAAAAAAAATTAAATAGTGTTGTATTGTAATAAGACAAATGTGTTGTTTAATGCATCATTGTGTGAACGTACTCCTTTACTGAAACCTTGTGTATTCTCTTTCAGTTCAGCAGCTTCATACTTTTGTGGTGGCCTTTAGGCCCATTGGAAACATGCCAGAAACAATAAAATCGTAAACATATTATCTCTAGTCTCTTGAAATATGTACAGCAGTTGGCTGTTTGATAGCATTTCTCCTTTGGATTGCCCGTATCTGAATGCAGTTTTAAGATTAACATGCTTCTTTTTAACAGTTAACAAAAGGCTTAATTGCTTGATGTCAACCAAAATATACAAGAGGTGAAGTAAGAGTTGTTGTTGGGTGTATTTCGGGTGCCTTGGTGTGCCTTTTACAGACTGACTTATAGTTCTTTGTATTCTGTCTCTGCATAGTTCTCTTGTCTATCCTTTTTCACCCTCCTGTGTACCCTTCATCTTAATGTCTGGGGCTGTAATTTGCTTGGTTTCTCGAACAAGGTATCCACTGTTCATCCCTCAGCTGGCTGATAATGGAATAAAGCGTGGGCGCCTACAGATGTATGGGACGTGTTGCAGGGTATCCGGGGCAGCAGAGAGGATGTGTCCAGTTTGGCAAGACCCTCAGATTTATAGTGTAGATGTTACTCTGCATTTATGGGACAGATGAAAAGATTTCCTTGTTCCCTTTTTTTCCCTCACAAACACCCTCCCTGCCCTGAAAGTAGCCCTCCACTCCCATTCATTCTCTTTCTTAGCCCCATATTGTATGCCATGTTGATCTGCTGGCCGGGCAGTGGGTCTCTATGTGAAAAGAAGGGAGTAGCAGTGTGGATTTGAGTGTGTGGCAAAAGCAGGAAGGTGTTTTGTTGGAGCCTCTGAGGCCTCTCTGTATGATAGATCAGATCAAAGCAGCATGGAGATAGGAGATCCTCTTGGAGATCGGTTCTGGCTGAGCCCAAAAAAAGGTAAGCGTTTATAATAAGTGCTTGAAGCTGAGAACAGAGGCAGCAAGTTAATGATTCTGTGCACTGGTTAGCATTAGGCTTATGTCATAAAGAGGTGTGGCTAAGTAAGCTAGACATCTTTTGTCAGATCTTCGAATCAGAACAGATAAATTGAAAGTTCTCACCCGGTTTGTGCAGCAATATTTAAACCTTTCTAGCTCCTAAATGGCGTAATACATCCTCTCCGTGCTGAGTTGGATCCCTGGCTGCTGTTTAGCTGAGCTGGCATACGCCTCTCACAAGAGAGAGAACAAGAGAGCTGAGAGCTGGTTCAAATTTTCTGTCCAGATCTCACGGCTGGAACTTATTTACAGCACAAAGATTTTTTTGTAATTGCTGGCTGTTTGCAGAATTTAACACAAAAGACTGATGTCTATTACATTTTTTTTACATCAGACAGTCACAAAACATGCTCTACTTTTAGTGCAAATTTTATTGTTGCCGATTGAAACGAATGTGTCCTCTTCATCAGTCGTAGGGACTGTCTGCCAGATTGCTGCTTTTTTTTTTTTGCTTTCAGTCGACTCTCTTACCCCGTCATTGGCGGGCTGCTGTCCAAATTTGAGAGGCTGCCAGGGACATTGTAAGGTTGGGCAAATTAGGAACCCTCCACTAAGACGTGACAAAAAGCTTGTTAGAGTGAGAGTAAGCGGGGATGAACGGGACTTGGCAAAACTTTTTTGGGTGCTCCTGCTCTTTTTTGGCTGGTGAGGCGGGCGACAGGAGACACAATCTGTGACTTAATTTCTTTCCACTCTGGAAAAGGAAAAGTCAGTGTGATCCGAGACTGGTGGAACCTAAGACCCAAGCAATGCCTGTCATTTTTCTTACCTCAGACACTCATCACTTTATAGATTTTTCCATGTGCATTTACGTGTATGTTGGCAAGACAGAAGCCAAAACTTGGCTTTCCTTACTACGCTCTCACAGTAGTCTGTTGTTTTTTTAACTTGTGACGTCTCTGCAGGTTTTATTGGTCAAGCTTTTCTCAAGAATTTCTTTTTCTAGTTCTTTCTATTAGTTACTCATGCCATAATTTAAAAAAAAGGTTGTCTTACTACACGGTTGCTTTTAACAAGGCTTACTGAACACTAGAGATATTTATAAGTCAACAAAAGTTTGGATTGGCAGAGCAACAAGCAGCAGGTCCCATAGTGCCTTGATTTATTTCAGAACTTTGTCTATTGTTCTCAGTGCAACAAAGCAAACATTTTTCCTCCTCCACTTTGATTTCCCCCCTTTTTTAGTTCAGCTTATCCCATAACAGTTGATTATTTATTTTTGCAGCAGAGTAGGCAATGCCAAAGACACCCCTCTCCTTCCATGCTCAGCAAACCCTAACACAAAGTGCTTCTTTGTATGGAGCAGTTCTGCGGTTTACTGACTTTTGTGGCTTTGTGTTTGCTTGTTCTGTTTACAATATAAAGAGTTTGGGGTTTTTCTCTTAGCCACCCCTCCAACTATATCTGGCTTTGCACAAGAGGCACAGTTCTCTTCAAGTCCTTAGTCTCATGCGCTCAAAGTTTTCAGCCACCCGCCGTCACCTCCAGGGGTTAATCCTTTCAGCCTCTGTCTTCTTGCATTTCAAAAGCTTGTTTGTCTGCCTGTTTAAGCACTAATTTTTGTTCAGGCTGACCCATCCAGAAATCAGTCAAGGTTGTTGCGAGGGTTATATTAGTGATGGGTTATATTAGTGATACGATTAAGGCTTCTTATGCCAGGTTCTCACAATAGTAAAGACAAATTTATGTATAGATTGGCTACATAATTTATTTATAGCTTTATTTTTGGGCATAGAAGTCATATATTATGAGTGAATATATGAATACATAAAAATTGGCCACTCATTGCTGAGTAGTTCGACAAAATCCTAGAAGTTTTCCCCCAAACTGGAGCACAGTTATCTGAAAAACGCTACGTCCAGATGAACTGAATCAACCTTTTGGGATAAGTTTAAAACGTTTATTTACTATTATTATTGGGGGTTTTTTTGTTTTGTTTTTTAAATTAACCATCATACAATTGTTATAAAAAGGAGTATTACAAAAATGTGAGTTTTAACAGGAGTGTTATTGGAGATTAACTCACTCTTTGAGCCAGCGAGTCCACATTAACTTCAGTTTTCAGTTCCAGATGTTTCTATCTGACGTATACAGATCCAAATGTAGCATTCTGCATGAATACATTCTCCCAGTGACGATTCTGGCACAGTGAATTTTCGCAGGTATGTGCTGAACGTTTGTCATCTTATTTTAGCATGTGAGCAAGCTAACGTTTAACAGTTAGAGCTAAATACAGATTATGTCCGCAGGTTATGTTGTTGGTCATAAACTAAAGAATCAAACTTGACTGTGACGGAAACCACTTGGCCAGCATCCTTCTATGTATTTGTGGAGGTAGCTCAAAAAGATAGGGCAAAATAATTCAGCTATGACCAAGTTCATTAATTGAATTACTCTAATTACTTAGAAGGCCTATAAATACACTGGCGGCAGTCGGAAACCTCCATATAAAGTTGTTCACAACAACCTCTAACTTTAGCAGATTCCTAGGTCGGGTGTTTGGGCTCTAACATGCACCAGTTATGTCAGGGGCCACAGCTGTCTCAGACTATGGAGTCACTTGCCTAACCACACACAGCTAAGAGTCAAGCTCCTCAAATAAAAACGGGCTTATCATCTGGATAAAAATGAGCTCTCGTGCATCACAAAACAATTTGCCACAACTACAGAGACACAAGTCATAACTTAGGGTAGACTTAGGGCCACATTTTGATTTGTGCTTTTGTAACTTTTTATGTTTTCATCTGGCAACGCAGTCAGCTCAAATGCTTCAGTGTGCTTTCATTACCAGCTTACAGTATTTTGGACTTTTTGTTTTACAGCCGGTTGTGGACTTTACCCTGAATCATAATAACGTGATAGTTGTCTCTGCTCAGTTTCAAATATAACATTTCATATGAAACAGTATGTGTGTTTTTTATTTGGAGGATCAGTCAATTTAACGAGTTATCTTTCCTGCTGCAGTTTAGAAGGTGTTTTTAGTTTTTTTAACTTATTGTAATGAGCGTTCTTACATTGGTGGATAAGAAAGGCCTTGCTGACCTTTGCTTTCCCTTGAGTGGCTTGGATCTGATATGAGGGTGGAGGGCACCTGTGAAGCCCTTTACATTGGGCCATGAGCCAGCCACCATCAGCTGGTGCTGACAAGTCTATTTTGGGACTGGTGGAGGCCTGAAACATAGCAGGAGGAGCAGACTCCTAACCAGGAAACTCTTCGGGAACTCTTCCCCAAAGTCCTATTTCTCCATTTCAGTCAATCACATTGGCATTCATTCTGTAGTTGGTCTGCTCTTGTTCTTTTTATAGCCTGAATAAGATTAGTTCTGTATTGCCATGACATTCCCTTCTGGTAGTCTGCTTCTTATTAGAAAAATTGACAATGCCACATCAAGCCTGTAAATAGCTTTTGCAACCAGCAACTCCCTTTGAAAAGCAGCAGCAGCAAATCCTGGTGATACACTGTTTCTTTTGAAGTGTGACAATCGAATATTTGGATGGCCGAAGAGGTCGGGCCTTGAGCCAGGATAAGGGTCACTGTCAGAGGCTTGAAGTTCACTGAACACTTTGTGCATAAACAGTGCATGAAATCACAGTGATATGCAACACAGAGGGCAAGGCACCCCTACACACTGATGCCAATTTCCCCCAGTGAGATTGTTTTAGGGCTTGCAATTTAAATCGTAGTGGCTACAAATGATATAAAAACTGTGATTTGCATTTAATCCCTAATTAAAAACAACCCAACAACAACTGAGATATCTTTTTTAAATAAGTAAGATATGTAAGGAAGTAGTTGCTGTAAGTTTAGAAAGCAGATTCCTCCTTGATGTAGGATTTCATCTGCTCAACTACTTGGGTCCTTTTTGGTGTTCTTCATTTCCATTGTATATTAGCGCCTGTGTTTTTTTTGCTAGACTTTTGAATACATGCAAAATGGTTTGGCATTGCCTTGGTGAAGCAAACACGGCCTTAGACTGCAGCCTAATGTGGTTTAAATGCTCACTCGCACTGATATCTTAGGATTCTTTCATGCACATACACTTCCCTGTCAGGCAGACGTTTGTTTCGCAAGTCAGAGGAATGTCTTCCTTGTTCCATAAACCGAAAAAGTCTCTATGTTCTCCGAATGAATGCTCCTCCCTGCTTTTTGAATCACTGACTGTACATACATCTCTAAAGTTAAAACCATAAGATAACAGGGTATATACTGTAGGTGGAGTACATGGCTTAAGGCTTCACCCAGTCTGAGAGAGATGTCAAAACAGACAACTGCACAAATCCTGCGTGAAAGGAATTGTTATTAGATAGTAGATTAGTAAAGGCGTTAGTTGGGTTTACAAGAGGTCCAGCAATAGTTATGAGGGGGGTGTCTCCCTTATTTTAATATGTCAGTATTTTACATTTGTATATAGTCTTTAAAAAGAAACTATTATTTTGCCATGACATGTTTTTGCTTTCATGATTACTGATGAAAGGTTGATAACCTGATAATAACTTGTTTTGATAATGATGAGATAATGACGTCCTTGCAAATAGCAGTCTAATAAGTTGACACAGTGGTCCAGCTGCCTAGCCAACAGATTTATGGCCAGCTTCTCCACTGCAGCTCTGAAAGCGGATATGTGGCTTACTCAGAACTGGCTTACTTCATTTGACTGTTGCCATGGTAAAAAAAATTAAAACAGTTTTCTGTCTGTGTTTGTATGTGTAATAGTGTGTGTGGTTTCAAACACCGGGGGGAATGCGTCATTTCATCTCTGCCCATTCACCACCACTATAATTTCATGAGTATATCACTGTCTGCAGCGCAGACAAATGAACGCATGCTACTGTGCTGTAAGCGACAATTGTAAGGTCTCCTTCCAGTTCGGCTTTCGCTGAACGCTGGTCGCAAGTCACTCTCTCTGACACTAGGAGATGAACAGGAGACAGATGTACAGGGGAGAGAAGTGATCTCTGGATAGAAAACTGATATCATGTTTCTGGGAGTGGTGAAAAGGTTAGCTATAATGCATAGTTCTTTATATAGTTGTGCAAGATAGATTCTTCTTTCCCAGCTCTAATATTAACTGTCTGAAGTAGCAGTGCAACTTTAGGCTGCTTTACAGCCTGTTGCATCACTTTAATGAGCTGCAAAGGAAACACCGATTGGCCCGTCTAGCCTTCTTTTCTTGTCGGCTTGGAGACCCCCAAAACAAACACAGATAAGAATACATAAGATAAGAATAGAATTAAACTTAACGTTAGTTTTGCTATTATTATATAGGCATGGGTCATATTAGATAATTAGTAAGAGTTTAGTCATCTCCTTTCATATCCTTGCAAAGTCCAGCCAGAGTACATTATTGTGATTTATGTAGTTTCTCTTGAAATGTCACCAGCCTTCATGATATATTCTAAGACTGTGTCATATGAGATGTGAGCACCATGCCCTGCATGAATAGTAAAAGCTCTTCACTGAAACCTGATCGTGAAATGTGTAAAGCTAAAGACACCTTGTACTTAATAACTTGCATGGGCAGGATCGGATGGATGCCAGCTAGTCATCTTCCTTTCTGATATCTACTCGCTGAACAGAACAGCCCATTCATTGGACCGGTGTGCATCACACGCCAGAGGGTGTGTGCCACTCAGTCCTAGTGTGCGTTCAGAGGTGTGTGTGTGTGTGTGTGTTTGCATGTGAGTAGGAGCCATTTGCTTTTGAGTGTGGGCGGGACTCTTCATAAAAGTCATAGAGTTGTAGATCACGTGCTCCCTCCATAGGTGTGTTGATCCATTCATTTGACTTTGCTCGAATTTTATTTCAGTTTATTGCAGACACTCTTCCCCCCCCCTCTTTCTAGCTTCCTGCTGTACTATTTACTCTAGTGAGATTTTTTTTCCATGACAGTTTTTTCCTAAGAGAAAGAGAGAGAAGGTAGGAGGAGCCAGACTGAGAAGTGTGTGCCTTGCTCTCTCACTCTCTTTCTCGCTCTCTCTCACACTCACACACACTCCCTCTCTTCCATTCTGTCATTGCCATCTCGGCCCGAACAGAGACTGCTCATTCTCAGCCACCCTGAATGTAGGGGGGGCATTAAACTTATTAACAGAGGAATATTTATTTTCTTCACTATAACAAAAGGATCGACAAGAGCAAGGAGAAGAGACAGTAAGGAAAAATTATTACAGGGATTTCTTACCCTTATTGAATTAAGAAACACGTGCCAGCCGGTCTTGGCACTTGACTCTTTCTCACAACACAGCGTGAGGTGCTGTTCTCTTTGTTTGGCATTGTGCATTTTAGTTTCACTTGAGAGAGTTTACTGAATCAAACAACAATGGTTGCTGGAATGCTGATGCCCCTGCATGACCTGAGGGCCATCTACGAGATCCTGTTTCGAGATGGTGTCATGGTGGCTAAGAAGGATAAGAGGCCGCAGATCAAACACCCAGAAGTACAAAGTGTAAGCAACCTACAAGTAATTCGTGCCATGGGGTCTCTTAAGTCCAGGGGCTATGTAAAGGAAACATTTGCTTGGAAACATTTCTACTGGTACCTGACCAATGATGGCATTGTTTACCTGCGTGACTACCTCCACCTGCCCCCTGAAATTGTTCCTGCCACCCTGCAAAGGATTAGGAAGCCGGCCGCCACTCTGGCCATTGCTCACCGAGCTGCACGGGTCCAATCTGTAGAAGGTCCAACGTCTTATGTTCCTAAGCCGGGACGCAGGGCTGAAGCAGAAAGAAGAGAGGAACTAGCAGAGCGCCAAGGCTACCGCCATAAGATGGTGGGTTCTGGAGAAAGAGAGAATAACCCCGATAGGACCCCGAGGTTCAGGGGTCGCCCATTGGCTGGAGAACCGGCCAGAGAAAAGGCCTTATGGGAAGTGGAGGGCCAGCCTCAGGACGTTTTTAGGAAGACCAGCAGCTTCAGAAGTGAAACAGCAATGATGGAGGATAACAGGGGGAAAAGAGCCACTCACCAGGAGCTTGATGTTTACAGCAAGAATCCCATAGCATCACCACAAAAGAGGAGAGCACTGGAGGTCGAAAAAGAGAAGCCAACAAGTTCTGCTCCCGCTCAGACAGCAGCTTTGAAGCAGGATGTGTCACAGACCACTCTGACATCCTCCAAAACAGCCCTACCATTAGCTGTGGCTGCTGTTGCTCAGGCCACAGGTGCTGCAGCATCAAAGATTCCAGCTAAGCCCTCTGCTCCCAAAACAAACGAGGAAA